>NC_061112.1:96424521-96532250 GCF_002878395.1 Capsicum annuum
AATAACACTTTGAAGTGACACAGATATCGCACGAATTAGATGTTTCTTCTCTTAGTTTACCACAGACGTGCAAAGGTGAAGAAACATGTAACATAAAGTAGATTTTAATGGTATAGCTGGATAAATCTATAAAGGTGTTGACTAGGACTTTTACATATGTCGTAGCCCTTGGTTTTATCTTTTCAAAAAGAAAAAAATGGCTCATCATTCAAAGTCTTCTATGTCAAGTTATGAATTTTCTACCATAAGCCGCTCAAAGCTGCAAAGAGACCATTAGGTTTTGAACTGAGCTAAATTCAATCGTGAATCTGTACAAATCTATAAAGGATATGATCTTGATTTATATATATGTATTATATCTTGGTGTTATATTTGCAACAAAAACGACGACTTGTGATTCAAATACTTCTACATCAAGTTATGAATTTTCTACCATAGCCGCTTAATGCTGCAAAAGAGACCATCAGGTTTCAAACTGAGCTGACTTCAATGATGAATCTGTACATATCCGTGAAGGAAATGGTCTTGTATTTTGCATATGTTTTAGATCTTGGTGTTATATTTTCAACAAAAAAGACTACTTGTGATTCAAAGAATTTATTTAATAATAGTATTAGGATTCGAATCCAGGTGGAGGGTCTTTTTGGTAGTCGAAGATAGAGTCAGGTTCCGAAGGAAGCGGTCAAGTTATAAATTTTCTACCATATCCGCTCAAATCTATGAAAGAGACCCTCAGGTTTCAATTTGAGATGACTTCAATGATGAATCTGTACAAATAAATAAAGGATATGGTCTTGAGTTTTACATATGTGATATCTCTGGGTGTTATCTTTGCAAAAAAAAAAGACGGCTTGTAATTGTAAGGCTTTTGCGTCAAGTTATGAATTTTATACCATAGCCGCTCAAAGCTACGAAAGAGACCATCAGGTTTCGAACTGAGAATGACGAATCTGCACAAATACGTATAGGATACGGTCTTGATTTTTACATATGTTGTAGCTCTTTGTGTCATCTTTGCAAAAAAAAAGATGGTTCATAATTAAAAGACTTGTATATCGAGTTTTGAATTTTCTACCCTAGCCGCACAAAACTATGAAATAGGACAGATTCATGGTTAACTTCAAGAAAATTAATTCTGATTAATTGGAAAGAAGTTTGATTTGGATACATGTTGTCAACAGAGCCCAAAGTTTATTCATGATTGGGGGAAAATTCACATAGCTTGATCATTTAAAAATGAAAAACAGGCGCAACAATATTTGAATTTCAAGAGAAATAATTCCTATGAAAGGTAAAGGTCACTTTTATTGCACCAAAGGAAAAAATGTCACTTCATCATAATAAGCAATAAAAAATATTCTAAGCAAATATCTAAACTATGGAAAAGGTTGAAATTCTAGAATTTGCTGACGACTCACCTCAACTACCTCTTTCAGTTTGGATAGTGTCTCTACTTTGTCTCCAGATAATGGATGTTTCTCTCTAATTGCATGAAGCTCGCCCTTGAAAGTAATAATCATTTCCTGGGTTTTAGAGAACTGTTCTTTCTTTTCTTTTATGCATGAAATGGTCCTCTCCCTCTTCGTAGACAAGAGTTTCAGTTCTTCATCAAACTTAGCAATATTTGATTGAAGATTCTCCATGCGCCCTCTCGCCTTGTTTTTTTCCTCTTTTACATTAACAAGGTTTTGTTGCACATCAGAGAGTAACTTTTGATGGCTCTCTTTAGTTATTTTCTGGGATGAAGATGATTTTCATAGCGTCATACTCCTCATATGTTCTATAAAAGTATTAATAGAGCCCTCTAGAATAGAGATATTGATGACGTTAATCCCTTTGAGTTCCTCCATAAGTATATTCACACTATTTTTCAACTTTAAAAATCATCCGAATATTCAACAGAGAACATGGTTAGCCATTCATGTAATGCACCACACATCTGGAGAATGTAAGACTTCTTGAAAGTAGAGATTGTCTCTTGTGGTTCAAAATTTGGGGCAACAAATGACGATAAACACAATGAAGGTGCATGAACTTTAGGTGACTTAGCTTGGGTAGCCCCAACCTCTGTGTTATTTATCAAAGCTTCTGTGACAGGAGGAGAAGATATTTCAAGGCAACTAAGACTCGTAAGATCATTAAAAATGCCATTAAGCATATGGTAGAAATGCTTGGAGATCCAGCTTAAAATAATAATAATAATAATAATAATAATAATAGCAGGGTATTATTATTATTATTATTATTTTTAAAAAAGGAAAGAAAGTAATCTTACTTGTTCTACGAGTTCGGGCAAGTCATTAACAGAAAATGCCTCACTATCTATAGTAGCAATGTCCAAATCAACAAACCGCTAAATCGGTCTTTTGTCTTCTTTTTTTTTTGCACCTCCTATGTTGGTATTGATCTCCTTTAGTTGAGCTAGTGTCACCATTAGCATCTACAACTTCATTTACTAAGCGGATAGAATGAATCTTATCTTTGAGTTGCGTTTTAGTTGTCCTCTTTCCACTACTAGTCTCAAGCAAAGTAGAATCATCATTTCACTTCTGAGTCTTGTGTGAAGCCACAGAAGGAGTGTCATTCAATTTCAATGAAGGAAGGCTTAATCCTTTTCCAGTTTTCACTAACTTACCCCTTGGAGATGAAGACTTAGAAAATAATGGGCTCATCTTTGACTTAACAAGAGAGGAAGTGGAAGACTTATCTTTTTCGATGGTCGAAAGGGAAATTTTAAGATAATTTTATTCTGCCCAACAAGTTTTGTTCAACCAATATACCACCAATTTGTATACCTACAGGTCGTTAGAGGCCTTTCAGGACGTGGTGGTATACTAATGATTGAAGAACTATTCAGACGGGTGCAAGAATCCCAAAGTTGTGCTAATTCTTTTAGTGTGCCATCATATGGTCATTTGATGAGGTTTCCAAAAAGGTCTTGAACAAATCCAAACTGTCGGTTGAATCTATGGGGACTGTAAGGCTCCATAACAAAGTGATCATCATACCTGAGGGTAACGTAGCTCGAACGAAGACTAATAAAATAGTCATTCCAAGAAATAGACATTTCTCCATTGTTTGCTATAAACAACTCCTTGGGTTGTAGCATGGCCAAGGTGGGGAGCCTGCAAATATTGACATCCTGAAATAACCGTCTTGCACCAGAAAGATCAAAGTTTCTAGCCATCCTTTCCCCAACAATCTTACATATACGAGCACCATTGTAATGACGTGCTTGATAGGAGGAGTTAAAATACACACCAATTCATCCATAGACGTAGTGTATGGGGTAAATTATATCTCCTGTACCTTAATTTATTAAAGTTGAGATCTCTGTCAAGCCTCTGTAGATACTAGCCAAAATGAGAATCGCTAGTGTAAACCTCTCCTTATAAGCCATTAGACTTGCAATCTTAAAGATGCTAGGACGGATGTGGTCAAGTTTCTTAATTGGAAGAAAAAACTTGCAAATCCAGCAAACAGGAAAAGCAGCCAAGTCCGTCTCATCTCTAAGAGACCCTTCCACGCCTAACTTGACGAAAAGGACATTTTCTTCTTCTGTTCATGGTACAAATGACATATCAATGTAGCCTTTAGGACTGTGATTTGACTTTGGTTTAGCTTGTTGTTTAGGACCCCGTGTTAGAGGCTCCTTGTACCCTCCGGTCCTTTGAACCAAAATTTTACCCAATCATAGATAGAAACCTCAGACGCACCATCTGAAAGTCGATAGAATGCTAAAATAAGTAAGAACAAGTTTTAGGGAAAAACGACTTCCTTTACTAATCTATTTGTGTCAATTCTTGGGCCAAAGGGATGACTTCATTAAAGAAAGTTCCATATAATGGAAGGCCCCCAATCATACGCATGTCCCACAATGAAATAGAAAGTTCACCAATGATGACACATATTGTATTAGTCGAGGAATGCCAAAGTTCACAAAAGGCCTGCAAAACATTCTCGTTGATGTCGTATGTAAATAAAGAGGCGAAAATATCATCATAAATCTTGGTTTATTCCAGCACCTCCTTGCTATGGCTAAGGATATATTCTACCCATTCCCATTAGCAAGTAGCATAATGAAACTTACCAAAGCCTGATTGGGGACAATTCCCTGTAGCAAGGCCCTTACTCGAGCCTTTCGGACATGTAGCAATAGATTCTTTGTCATGTGTCAATGAATGAAACACAAAAGCAGTAGTATTAATGACCTTATTGAATTCAAATGACGTTAATTTCTTATTTTGTCAACCATTCATCTATATAAAGGGACATGTCAGTCGATCCTCTATCAAGTGGGAAGGTACCTATTATCGGAGGATGAACTTTCAAGGTGAGGATGCTAACAGGAGAGTATCGTTCATCGTTTGCTATTTCAAGTAGATGATATGGTGTAGTTTGGTCATGGAAGTTCACCATATTCTCAAAACAATGAAGATATCCTCTCTGTGCTTGAATACCTACCAAAGAAATTAAATTAAATGGTAAGTCTGCTAAAGGAAAAAGAAGTATCGCAAGATTTAGGATGTAACTTCAAAAATTTACCTAAGGAAATATAGAAATTTTCTGCTGATGAATTTCACAAGTAACGTAGATATAAAAGTTTAATTTTCAACACAAAAAATCACTACTAATTTCTATGCTCGTGCATCAAGATATGGAAATTATCGAGACGCTGCGCAATGCCGATGAAACTGGCGACACAAGATTAGAAAATCCTTTTTGGGGAAATATTTGGGACGATTCAGATGCAATATGATTGTGGTTTCCATGTGATATTTATCTTTATGAATCCACTTTCCAATGCAAAAAATGACACCTGATTTTTGTACTCCCACGTTGAGATATGGAATTTATCGTGACGCTGCGCAAAGCTGAAAAATTAGCGAACCAAGATTAGAAGGCCGTTTTTGGGATGATATCTGTAAAAATTCAGATGCAATATGATTATGACTTCCACGTGAGACGTAAATCTGCAAATCTAATTTCCAATGAAAAAAACGGCACCTGATTCTGATACTCCCACGTCAAGATATGGAATTTATCGTGATGCTGCGGAAAGCTGAAAAAATTTGCCAACCAAGATTAGAAGGCAGTTTTTGGGGAGATATATGGGACAATTCAGATGCAATCTGATTTTGATTTCCCTGTGAGACGTATATCTATGAGTCTAGTTTCCAACACAAAAAATGACTCCTAATTTTGATGTTCCTAAGTCAAGATATGAAAGTTTTCGTGAGATGCACAAAACAAGTAACAAGTAACGAAACAGAACTGAAGGTCGGATTTTGAAACGATACCTGGGAAAATCTGGAGATAAATTGAGCGTGGTTTTTACGTAGAACGTATCCTCACAAGTCTAATTTCCAACACTACAAGCCGTTCATGATTTAGATATATCCACGATGCGTTATGAAGCTACTCCTACAGACGCCCCAAAGTGCCCAAAAACTCAATTGTGAAAAGAAGAGCAAAAAAATGAGAAGAACGCGAGTTGAATTGCGGCTCAGGCTAAATTACAATGACTTCATGGGATGATGATGTCCTTTTATAGACTGCAAAGTGGCCCAGTTTGACTTCAAAATAAATCTGCTGAACAAGTTGTCTTCAAAAAGAACTAGGACGTCCAAGTGTCCAAAATAAGTCAAATTCCTAATACTTTTTGAAGTGGGATAACATCATTATTCAATCCTATTAAAATTTGATATAAGATTAATGCCCAAATCCTACATGATTTGAATATATTTAGTTTTAAACAGAATTTACACTCCTAAGGACGGGATTCACGTTACTCTACCCGAATTATGATGACTTCAAGGAGTTGGATTTTGACAAAATGCTCAAATCTTGCAAAAAAGAAAAGACTTCACAAATACTTCAAATCTCATCTCTAACAGGTCTGATAAATCAAACACCTCGACGAGCCTTTAAGTAGGGGGCATCTGTAGAAACGTAAATATACTGGGTCAAATTCATATAAAATTTAAATTTGATCCATATTTTATTGGGTCTAAAATTATTTTAAGCTGTAAAAAATAGTAGGTCCATTTTATTCCACATCAAGGTCCATCTCACATTGAGGCCCAAACTCACACCACGTGTCAAGTGACGTGGTATTCCAGTCGAAATAAAGACCAAAAAAAAAGGACACACACTCAAATGATATGGCAATCCAAGTCAAGTTCAAGAGCCAATGAAACATTGTCAAGTGTCCCAAAGGACATGTTTTTGGCCAATTACAAGCAACCTTGTCACATAACATTTATGATAAGCTTGAAAATTGAATGGATCAATCAGAATGAGGCAGAAGAGGTTATTTACACTTGGACTGCCTACCCCCTACAACTATAAATAGGAGGGTTACATAATTTTCTGAGGTCATTCTGCAAGCATCGGAGAAAGCTCTGCATTGACTACATAACTCTTCAAAGAATTTAGTAACAGAGTTCTGCCTGGAGATCAACTCGACAAAAAAAAGTGTTGTCTGACAATCCTGGAGATCCAAACGCATTTCTAGGAGGCTCAAATCATCCTACATTCGAGAAGCACTCTATGGAAGGCCCTCGAAAAAAAAGCTTAGGAGAGAAGAATCGGGAGAATAATGGAATTGTACCCGCAAAATTCATTTAAATAAATTATTCTTTTTATTTTTTCTTGTAGTTAATTTTTTAACACCACGAAAATTTATTGCGAACAACAATTACATGAAAGTTCATCCAACACTTTCACCCAACTTTTGATTCAAAACTTAAATTGATCTGAAGTTTGTATGGAAAGCTAAGAGTAGAATAAATAGATTTCAAAGAAAATTCAATTTAATCTTTGAAGCAAATTATTTTGTGAATTTAGTTTTTGCATAATATATTTTTAATTTAGCAATAAAATTAATGCAAATAAATATTCTATTTTGTGTATTTTGATATTAGAATTAATATGCAAAGAAAATCTATGAAATCTGAATTTATCAAATATTTATAATATTTTTTATTGAGTTATGTGGGTAATATAGAAATTGAAGAGAGATTTTTACACGAAAATAAAAAAAATTAAATATGACAAACGAAGTTCCTAGGAGATTTTTACCCACATTTTCATCTTTTTTGCATTAGGGGTGTGTTTGGTACGATGAAAAATGTTCTTTTATTTTTTCTTGTTTGATTGTAATAATTGAAAAACTATTTTTCAAAGCAACTCATTTTCATTCATTTGACAGAAAATGACTTTCTTGATGGGCCAATAAAAGTTATTTTTCGACTTAAAAGTTTGAGGCGCTACAAACGCGAGTTATGCCCCTGCCCCACCCCTCTCTCTAGTCTCCTCTTCCCCAATAACACTCAACTTACATTACCTCAAAGCATATTTCATTGAGCTTTTCTCCAATTTTAGAATTTTCTTCTCCTATTCTCTTCACTGCCATTTTTGCAAGAATTTTAAAGATATGTTTCATAAGTAATTTCTTCTACAGTTCTTGGTCAAAAATTTCTTGTTTCACTTGTTTGGACTTTTGATTTGAGTTTAATTTTATTTGAAAATTAAAATTTGAGTTCAACTTTCAATACAAGTTGATAAGTTATTTTGAGGTATAGGTGATTAGCAGTAGACTCAAGCTATATGAGTATCTTAGGACTTCTAAATTTGTAAGTTTTTTCTCTATTATATAGTAAACAAAATTATATTGGTCACTACAACAGATGGGATCGACTAACCAAGATGAAGATGATGTAATAATCAGAGCTGCAACTACGTCTATTTAAGCTATTGGAGTTGCAATTATTGTTGCCTACAGACATCAAAGTAGTATTCCTAGATAATCTTATATTAACAAATATCAAGAAAGAGAATTATGCATCAATAATATTTTGAACAAAAGTGACGTTCATTGTGTAGGTCAGATAAAAATGAGGAAACATGTGTTTTATGAACTATGCAATGCTCTTAGAAAAAACAGTTTATCGTGTTCGACTAAAAATATGTCTGTTCAAGAACAAGTATTAATATTTTTTGAGAATGTTAATTTTAATGAATAATTTTGGAAGATTGAATTACACTTTTATAGATTAATCAAGTCTATTCATTGATGCTTTCACACTGTACTTCAAGCAATTTTAAATCTCTATTCAATTTTTATAAAATCACAGGATGAAACTATCTAATTGAAAATAATGAACAATCATTGGTATTATCCCTGATTTATCATAGGTGGAATATTAAAATTCTATATTTTAAGCCATTTCATGAAAATTACTACATATTATTAACTTAAGTTGTATATAGGATTGAGTAGGAGAAATAGATAGAACACATGTATTTGCTCTGGTCCTATTAAACAACAAAATAGATTTCATGATCATAAAGGCACAACAACACAAAATATATTAGCTGCCATCAATTTTAGTTTGAATTTCATGTATATGCTTACTGGTTGGGAAGGATCTGAACATGATTCTCCATATTAAATGATGCGTAGACGAGACCATATGATCTCCAAATCTCCTAAGGTATCTTATTCAATATAAAGTAGTTTATAGGCAGAAGTAGGTGAACAATGTATATTAATTAACTTTAGATTGACTTTTAGATAAATATTATCTTGTAGATGAGGGATATAAACTTCGTAAGGAGTTTATTCGTCCTCGGTGTTACTTGAAAGAGTATAGTGATTGCCCTCCACAAAATAAAAAAGAACTATTCAATCTTCATCATGCATCATTGGGATCCTCAGTTGAATATATCTTTTATATTCTCAAGAGATGATTTTGTGTGATTGACAATGAATTCTTTTTAAATTTTAAGACACAAGTGAATATGGTATTAGCGCCGTGCATTTTACATAATCTCATAGTTGATTTGCAACCAAATGACATGATAATATAAAAATTAGATGTTTAAACACTAATTCAACCACAAAATATTCAAATTACTCAATGTTCTCAAGGAAGTTAAAGCTATAAAACACCAAGAGAAAGATGTGAAGAAGTTAAACAATGATCATCAAAATGAGATGCAATTTCTCATGTCATCTTCATGAATTATGATAGGCAGGGGAATGAGGGATTTTAGTGTATTAAGAAACTTTGATAGTTAAATAGATAATGTTGCTTGTTTTTGTTTTTGATACTTCCTTATTTCTTTTTCCTATTGTAGTTCCTGGGAGATCCTTTATGAAATAAATACATTTATGGTTTAGTATTTTTTTAGCTTTGAGTGTTCTTATTTTTGCTCTTTTTCTTTGGTATATGTAGAGTTCACATGTTTCTACTAATTTGTATTTGTGTTTTGTTGGGTATGACTTATTCAATGTAGTTTCTTGATTTGTAACAGTAAATCATGGAGAGAAAAAAATGAGAGAGGCAGTTTAGGTGGTCAAAATCAATGGAATATTTGATGTTGGAGATTCTAGTTGTTGAAGTGAAGCAAGGGAATAAATCAACTAATCAATTTAATGCCTGCTTATTCAATCGTGTTTCGAATGCCATTAACGAACAACTAAGAATGGATTATTCATCTAAACATGTGGATAATCATCTTAAAACAATAACAAGTACATGGAGTACAGTGCAAACTTTATTAAACAAAAGTGGCCTTAGATGACATGACAACTTAAAGATGATTATGGCCAGTTTCTACGTCTATGTTGTCCATATTCAGGTAAAATAAAATGCGTTTGTTAGCTTATTTCCTTATTTTTTTTATTTGTTTTACCTGGTACTGATTTCTTTTCTGAAATTTTGATTGGTAGTTCTATTTCTTGATTTTGTTGAATAAAACTGTATGCACATGCCATTTTTTGATGGTTATCATTAATACAATGAAATACTAATAATGCTCTATGCATTAATAGAGCATAGAGAGATAATGCTGAATCTAATTAACTTTTGGATGATTATACTTAGGTGTTTGTGGCTATTTCTTAAACTCGCCATGTGGGTCGAGTCGGCCTGTTCCGGCCAGATTAACCAGGCCCATTTAAATTGACCAGCCCAATGGGCTATTGATTTCCTGGGCCACCGATTTTGGGTTGGATCGTCTGAGATGGTTAGCCCAGTGGACCGACTCAGTTACGAAATCGGACTATATCCATCGATTACCCGACCTGGTTATTAATTTTTTAAAAAAAATTAAAAAGGCTGTTGATTGGCCTAGCTCCAATTGTACCGTTAACAGCCCAACGGCTATACTGTCGGTGGCTTGCCTAACAGCCAATTGACCTATTTAAAAAAAAATTAATTTAATTTTTTCTTATAAATACCAGAAATTCAAAATCATTTTTCACACAATCTTATTCTCTAATTCTCTCTCAAATATTCTAATTATCTTCTAAAATGCTCAATTTTATTTTTTAGTTTTACAACTACAAATATCACGTGGAAGTTTTCTAAAGTCGCAATTTTCAGATACTTTCAAAATTTGATATTATCGTTCTATCTCTTACATTTTAATTTTTAATTAGTGTATTATTTATTGAATATTTATTTTTATTATTTTTGTGTATTTTAAATATTTTTTAGTTTAATTTATAATATGAATAAATTAAGAAACATCGGTAAAAGTGTTAAAAACTTTTGTCCCGAAAGTGATAGTGGTAATAAAAAATGAATTATGGCAGTTCTGATAGAGGTAGTTCAAGTATTAGATATACTCGTGTGCCTCCGGTACCAATTAGTCAACCTTTTGAAGATGAAATAGGTGAGGTGCTCACGATATGAATTGTTTAGAAACTCTATAAAATTATAGTATTGAAGAAAAGAATGAAGTAGATGGGGTTGATTAAAATATAGATGATGAAAATATTAGTGAGACACCCAAAGTCGATAATGCTAATGTTAGATTTGAATCGGTTAATCTTCCTCCCCGTCCTCTCTGTTCCCCTGTAAGATCTCGTAGAAGAACTAGTATTGCATGAGAATTTTTTTCAGAAGTAGAAGGAGAAACTAAGGTCCAATGCAAAATTTGTGAATTGGTATATAAGCATAAAATTGGAGGCAATAAAGGGGGGCCGGGTTCATTGATGAGATATTTAAGAGAAAAACACTCCATAGAGCCAAGTTTTGCACAAGGTGGTGAGGCTGTTGGAGGGCCAACACAAAGTAGATTGAACCCAACAACCGGTCAATTTTAAGAATTATAATAAAATGAAGGACCGAGAAGAAATAGCCAGAATGATAGTTGTGGGATTTTTGCCTTTGTCTTTTGATTCTTCGGATGCTTTTATTCATTATATTCAAGCAATTTATAATCCCATGTTTACAAGTATTCCTAGAAGTACGTATCGGGCTGATATTTTTAGACTCCATGCACAATATGTTTATTATTTATCTGCATTATTAAAAAATATTCCATATAGAATTGCTTTAACTTTTGATCTTGATCGTGCTGCTAATAAAAATAATTATTTAACAATTACTTTTCAATGGATGGATAGTAATTTTGCTATAAGAAAACGTATTTTAGCATTTTTATATGATGAAGATTGTAGACACACTGAAAAATTTATTTTTGAATCTATTTCTAAAGCTACAAAATATTATGGTTTTGAAAGAAAAGTTTTATGTACATCTTTTGGTAATGCGTTTAACAACAAGATTGTTGTTGACTTGTTAAAAAATTAACTTTCTCCGCCATTATCCAAAATATTTCATGTTAAATGTACTTGTCCTATATATAATTTAATCGTAAGAGATTATCTTAATTTTTTTGAGATTTATACTGAAAAGGTCCGACTTGATGTTGGCTTTATTCAAGAAAATAATCGAAAAATTAGAATGAAAGAATTTAAAACTAAATGTGAACAAAATGGACTTAGATCTATATTTATGCCTGAAGAATGTGATACTAGATGTAATGCTACTTATAATTATTTTTGAACTTGTTACTTATAAAGTTCCTATTACAATAACTTTTAATCAATATTCTGATTCTTTTTCTGAGTGTATGCTACATGATTCTGATTGGGCTCCAATTGCTGATCTTGTTATATTTTTGAAAAAATTTTATATAGCTACATTTGAATTTTCTGGTGCTTATTATCCTATTATTTATAATATTTTAGCTTATTTAGCCGACAATTATTGCTTGCTTAAAGAAAATATGAGTAAAGAAGCTATTACTGCTATGATTACTAAATTTAAAAAATATTTTAATTCGCTTCCCCCAATTTCCTCTATTGATGCTATAATAAATTCATGTATGAAATATAATACTATGTCTGAATTTAGTTCTATTACTTATAATGCTTTAGAGATATAGCCTGAAGAAGAACCTTCTTTGTTTACGACTATGAGCGATGCGAACAGTTATATGGAAGCATTATATAACCATTATGTCGATTTACTTGATGAAGCCGTATCGGCAAATATCATTCCAACTGTCACCTCTCAAGCTCCCGAAGCGTCATCTTCTTCTAAAAGGTAGGCACATAGTAGTTATCCTGATTACTATTTTGATTTAAATGTTTGGGACAGGGTGTAACCTTCATCACACAGAACACATTTTCGGGAAGAGCTTAAGTATTATCTGCGATAGCTGATAAAGGATCGTGGAGCAAGGATCAACGAGCTAGATTGGTGGAAGAATATTGAAAGATAATATATTGTGCTTTCAAGATTATCTAGAGCTATATTGAATGTTCCAGTGTCAATCGTTGCATCGGAGAGCGCTTTTAGTCAAGGCCGACAACAGCTTGGAGACAACTGACACTTATTAGGAGGCAATGCTATGAATGTTCTAGTTTTCCTTAGGGATTGGATTAGAGAAGAACAAAGAAATTAAGAATGGAGATAGAGCCGGCAGACGAACAGAACCTTGAAGAAATTATGACTTTAAGGGAGAACTCGACACAATCAATTGCAATGCATGATTTTGCCCCCATTAATTTTGACTTTCCTATGGTAGTTCCAGTTAATATTAGCATGCATGATTTAAAACAATGATGCAAAATTTGTATATTTCTCAATCATGTAACTTATAAGTTTTGGATCATTTTGCAATCAATAAAATACTAGATTCATTCACTCCTTACATATTTTTTTCATTCAAATTGAATGTCTAATTTGAATTAAATACTTTTAATATATTACTATCAAACTTCACACAAAGTCATAAATATAACAAACATAATAATATACCCAGTATACTCCCACCACGTGGGATCTGGGGAGGGTAAGTATATGCAATTCATACCACTACCTCAAATGTGAGATAGAGAGTCTGTTTCTGATCGACCCCCGGCTCAAAATAGAACAATCTAAGATGAGAAACAATAATAGTAAGAATAGTAAAAGAAAAAGATATAATAGGTATTAGCAAACTCAATAATACCATAAACAGGACACTCCAAGTAATACATCAAAAGATACCATACCCTAAACTCAAACTAACTTTCTACCCTAATCTATCTACCCCAGAACGTCCTATCCAAGGTCATGTCCTTGGTAAGCTGAAGTTGCTCCATGCTATGTCTAATCACATCCCTATAATATTTCTTCAGTCTACCTCACTATGCTTGAAACCATTCCCAGCCAATCTCTAACACCTCCGCACTGGGGCATCTGTTCTCTTTCTCATCACATGACTGAATTATCTCAACCTCGCTTTCCTCATCTTGGCTTCCACTGAAGTCATGCCCACCTTATCGCAAATAACCTTATTTCTAATCATGTCTTTCCTAGTACACCCACACATCCACCTAAGCATTCTCATTTTCACCACCTTCATCTTTCTGATGTAGGCCTTCTTAACAAGCCAACACTCTGCCCCATACAACAACGCCAGTCTAACCACCACTCTGTAGAACTTATCTTTAAGTTTGGGAGGTAACTTTTTGTCACACAATATTCTAGAGGTGAGCCTCCATTTCATCCGCCCTACCTCAGTCCGATGAGTTACATTTTCGTCAATCTTTCCATTTTTCTGAATCATAGACCTTAGATACTTGAAACTATCTCTCTTACTTATTGAATGAGTACCAAGCTTAACAACCACATTAGACTCATGAGACACCTCACTAAACTTATAATTCAAATATTTCGTCTTAGACCTACTCAACTTAAACCCTTTAGACTCAAGAGTTTGCCTCCAAACCTCCAATTTAGCATTAACTCCACTATGTGTCTTATCAATCAAGACTATATCATCCACAAATAATGATACATATATACATATAATAAAAAAATAAAAATAATGATAGCAAATATTACTTAGACAACTAGTACTGCATATAAAAATACTATATAAATTTATCTTTTAAGTGGTGTATGTAAATTTTTGAATATATGGTCAAGACTTCAGGTATTATTATATTAATTAGTATACATTGTATGTATATATGTGTGCATATTTTCTAAAGTAGTATAACATGTAATGTATATATGTTTCAACTTTCAAGTGGTATTTTAAGTAGTATATATTCTATATATATGAGTGCATATATTTTATATATACTAAAGTTAATGTAGTTATATTTAATGTATACATGTGTATATGTTTTCTAAAGTAGTATATATGTAATGCATATACGTCGTATGTATAATGTTTCATGTAGTTTGGCTAAGTAGTATATATATATATATATATATATATTATATTGTATGTGTATATGGGTATATATTTTCTTTAGATTAAAGTCTAAAGTAGTATATATTTAATGTATGCATGTGTATATGTTTTCTAAATTAGTATATATGTAATGTATATGTTTTGTATGTATATTGTTTCATGTAGTTTGTTTAGTATATAAATTATATTGTATGTATATATGTGTATATATTTTCTATAGACTGAAGTCTAAAGTAGTTTATATTTAATGTATACATACGTATATGTTTTCTAAAGTAGTGTAATATGTAATGTATATATGTTATACATTTATTGTTTAATGTATTTAAAATATATATATGTGTGTATATATAGTATATATTGAAAAGAACATGAAAATTAGAATTTAATTTTCTTACATAAGGACCGATAATAGACCCATTTCTCGAATTGGGCCGGGCTGAACCAGTTTAAGCTGGTTAAAATTGGTTCTACACTATATGGGCCGGTCACGAGCCGTTTGGGTATTTCTTAATGTTGGTCCTGGAGCAGACTGACCCATTAATAACTGGACCTAGACTGGATCAGCCCATAACCCTATAACATTTAATGGGTTGGTGCCGGTTTGAACCGGACCGACCCAGCTGACAGGCATACTACTGCTGATAATGTTGGATCCAATTATCTTCAGAACATTTGTCGCGCCCCATTTCGAACCGATCGAAACGGCATACAACATGTGGTGGCTTGTCGTGACTCTCGAGTTCTGTAAAGTTTTTTTTAGAGTCGTCACCTAAATTTTCTAGAAAAAATTAGAAAAAAATATTTTTTTATGTAAAAACTCTATTTTGGTCTTTCAAAAAGGTTTTGAAAGTCTGAGTAAGGGTTTTGGTTACTCGAGAGGAAGGTGTTAGGCACCCTTTAGAGCCTATTCGAAGATAGTGTTTAGACTCAGTTTGGAAAAATATTTGGAAGATATTTGCTTTGTTATTTTGCTAAAAATTGTGATAAGAAAACCTTTTTTTATTTTGAGGAAAGAAATTTGAGGTATATAAAATTGCACCATTACAATGTACACGGATATAACTTATGGAAAAATATTTATGCATATCAAGATATAAAAATAGGAAAGAATTTTATTTTAAAAAATAGTATTTCGTTATAATGTGCACTAAATATGAAAATTTATAATTTTAAAAGAATATAATACTTAATAACTTATAAAGTTGAATAAATAGAACCTTTGCAAAACAAAGAAAATGTAATTTTAGAAATATGAGAAAATTTATTCATTAGAATAAGATGAAATCTTATTAAATTATAAAAAGGATGTCACACACATGGGCATATTTTTTTTTTTTTTTGGGTAAATTAAACGTATAAACTATAGATAAAAATTAATAACAATTAAAAGTGGGCCAATATAAGTATTATAAATAGTAGATGAAACTAAGAATATAACATATGAAAGTGGATAAAATAATATTATGATAAAATATAAAATGTATAAATATAGTTAAAATCAAGTAAAAATAATAAGTAAATAAATAACTATAATAGTAATAAAATATTCTGCCTACCAGAAAAAAAAAGTAATAAAATATTCCTTATGTATAATAGTGTATATATATATACCTCAAAGTTTTCACGCCCCTTTGAAATTTGAAGAAAACTCAAAGCAAATGTTGGAAAATAAAATGTAAGATAGAATATTGAGATTATTTAATTTATTGACATAAATCGAGGCTGGTGACTTTTTAAGAAATTTGATTTCTTTTTTCGATCGAGTTTATTTTGAAATTCATTTCTTGTTCTACGCAACGTGGAAATTAAAACGTTAATTTTATTAAAAATATTTTTTGAGGCAAAGATAATTAGCTAAGTATTGAAATGTTAAATCTACATCATTTTTTCACGAGTTAATTAATCATGAGTTAATAGCAAAATCGGGACGCTAAACTATTTCAGAGAATCAACAAATAATATGATAATAATAAACAAACAAAGTTATCTTAAGCATGTTTAGTGACAAGAACAAGAATTAGTCATTATTAAAAAAAAACTCAACATAATAAGTATATAATAAAATCAAAAGAGGCTAAGGAAAACTAGACTCTGCTTAGGAGTTGAGCTTATAATTTTGCGACTCTGAGTCTCTGTGATTCTAGTAGCGGTTGACCCGAGACTACGGGTCAAATCGAGTCACATGTTGGAACTCCACATCTCTGAGTTCACATGTAAAAAAGCAATCCAAAAAGATAAAGATTAGTAAGATTACAGTACAAACATAAACAGACATCAAATACGCGTATTAAAGATCGGTATTAGTCTAACATGTAAAATTTCTTTCCTCTCCTTTTTACAATAACTTGGACTAGCCATTAGCTGAAAACACTGAACATTGTTCAACACCAGTAGCAAGACAATAAAACATCATAATGATTCCAACAAATAATACCATGTTTTCCCCTACACAAAATAGAATACCAACAACTTGCATGAAAGTTTTAGCCGAATGCTATTTTTGTAGAAGAAAAAACATGAAGTAAAAGTAAAGACCAGGGAACCCAACTAAAAAACTAAAACAAACCATCAAATATAAACTTGGACTAAACATTCTCACCAATCATAATAATAGACAAACATCTAAACATTCCAAACAAATAAGCGAACCGAAATTGGGTGTCAATAGTTGCCCCTGATTGATCGAAGATTAGCGTGAAAATCTTTGGTCAATCACGTTGATGTAACCTATTTTGCCTCAAGCAAAACAAAATATTTGAAAGATTGTGCTCCAACTTCGATTTCTGAGCTACCTATATATCTCGGATTTCACGAGATATCAGGCCAAGCAAATTTTGATCAACCTCAAAATTTGCCCAGTATAGAATTATGGTAACACTGGGTCCCTTCGAAGATGACTGCAAAATTTTTTGTATGAATAGAATTAGGGGTGTGCTCATTCCTGAATTGGTTGTTTGGGATAACTGGGAATGTGAAGATGTTAGATAGCAATATCTATTGAGGATTTTGCAACAAAAAAAGATTGTGAATTTTGAAAATTGCCCCAGTGTCGGATTAAGACAACAGTGGGCTATGCACTAAGTGAAAATCGGATGATTGAGTCGAGTTGAGTTGAGTTTCTTTTCCGAAGTCCTTGACGTAGCTAAAGATGCTTGACATTCCGCTAGCTTGCCCCAGTTTGTTGCTAAGAGGGTAGTTCTACATTGTAGTGCATTGTCCTGCAAAACAAGTTAAAGCGGGTGAAAAGTACCTGTTGTTGTTAAAAAATTGTAGATTCAAATTGTTATGTAAGAGAAGAGTGTAGATATTCAAGCTAGTTTTGTAGTCTTTATTTGCGAAAGCCTCCGACTGGCAGGACAGTGATCAAAATGTAAAGAGCCTTCATCGACTGAGCAGTTTTTGAAAAATAAAAGTCATCCCACTGGCGGTTAATTGAAGAATAAGTCATCCGACTGATGAATAGTTATTGAAGAGTAAAATCCTCTGACTGGAAGGCGATTGCTTAAAAGTAAAATCCCCCAACTGGCGGGGAAGTTACTTAAAAGTAAAAGCCTCATTCTGGCAAGGTGATCTTCAACCCAAACTTGATGATGATATTTCTATGGGTATCTAATGCTACTACGATTGTGGTTTTCTTTCTTCCATGATAGTGGATTTGGGTGCATTTGATGTGATAGCGAACTTTTAACATGTTTAGTATAGTGTGAACCTCTGATTGGTGGGATGTACTCTATTTACTGAAATGCGATTCTCTGATAAGACAGGGCATTTCTTTTCTTATGTACATTCTTCGATCTGTGACAGGGTGTCCCCTTATTTGTGCATAATTTCTAATATGATGGAGAGTTATATTGCTCATTCGCATCCTTCAATATGACAGAGGGTCGCTTTGCGTTCTTATGTAGAATCTACAAAATGTAGAATTTGACTTCATTTGCTTATTTACAATCCTCAAAATATGGAAGCTCGACTTTTTTTCTTATGTACAATCATCAAAATGTGGAAACTTCACTTTGTTTGTTTATGCTCAGTCCTAGAATGCGGGAGCTTAACTTTATTGAAGTTAGATGACACTCTCCAATTGGCGGAGATATTCGACGCAATTAGATGGTGATTCTTCAATTGACAAAGTTAATCGATGCAGTCAGGTGGCTAGCTCCAATCAACAGAGTTTATTGGAAAAATTTAAATAGCCTAACTTTCCTACGAGGACCCCTTTATTTGTTGTCTTGACTCGAGTCTTCACTGTATCTGCAAAATAATTCAAATGAAATTCTTAGAACTTGTGAGGATAAATATATATGTGAAAAATGAAGTAGGGGAAGAGTATTTCTGCTCATGCTGTAGTGATAAGCCGCATGATGTATCTGATCCCATTTAAAAGATTGACTCGATGCCATCTCTTCTAATTCCTATTTTTCTATGCTAAAAAAAAATTCTTAGTTGGGAGGGGGGTCTTGATTTGTGTCGACTTGTGGATGATGTCTTTGTCTATGGAATCCTTCAACACTACCTCGTCTGCTCAATCATTCCCAAATTTGGAGTCTTGGTAGGTGGGAAAGTAGGAAAGTATTATGAAATATATATATATATATATATATATATATATATATGTATGTATATATATATATATTTGCAAATATACTACGTATATCCTCTATAATTTTTAGATTATGACATATTTTGAAATTTGTTAAGCCTTCATTTGTCGATCGTGTCCCACACAGCTTCATTTTTCGGGTGGAGCTCCTCAGATTTTTAGCGATGCTATTATGATTCTAGAAATGAGATTACTTATATTCTGGGGATATACTATGAGAAAAATAGGATTTTTCTAAAGGTAAAACTGAACCTTGCAAGTTGCCTATGTATCCTCAAAATAGGAAGCAAGTCTGTACGTAGTTCAAGGGTAGAGAAAGAAATATGGAATGCAACGACCGAGTCTGACTCAGACTGCTTACATATCCAAGTAGAATCAGTTCATCATGTAGTTCAAATACAAGGAGAGAAATGAATATATGGAATGTAATGACCGAACCTAACTCAAGATGCCTACATATCCTAAAAATAAAAAACAGGTTATGACGTAGTTCAACACAAGGAGGTAAAGTAAAATAATGCAGTGACTGGGCTTGACTCAGTCTGCCTATGTATCCAAGTGGAATCAAGTCAGGCCATATTTCAGTATAATGAAAGAGTAAAATATGAAGGAACCGAATCTGATGAGGATTGTCTACACATCCCACTGAGGGAAATCAGGTCGAGCATAGTTCTTAATATATGAAAGGATGATGTTTTTTTGGTTTTTATAAGGGAACCGGACCTGATATGGGTTGCCTATGTATCCCGCCATGGGAAATCAGGATAATATGTAATTCTGTTATATTACAAAAAAATGCAAAAGTGTAAAGAAACCACAACTAGTCATAGAGTCTTCAAATATAATACTTCTTGATGGCATCTGAATTGATCGACTTCGTGCTTATTGTGCTATCCATATCTACAAGGATTACTGCTTCTCCTAAGAGTACTTAGTGAACTATGTAGGGACCTTGCCAATTTAGCATAAATTTTTCTTTGGCATCATTTCGATGAGAGAATATGTTTTTCAATACCAATTGTCCTGGTGTGAATCGATGAAGCTTGTCTTTCTTATTGAATGCCTTGATCATTCTATTTTGATAAAGATGCTGATAACAAACTGCATACAATCTCTCCTCATCAATGAGCATCAATTTTTTTATCCTGCTACAAATTCACTCAGTGTCATCTAGACCAACCTCCTGAATGATCCTCAATGAAGGTAGCTCCACTTCTGCAGGTATCACTACTTTCGAATCGTAAACCATCATATAGGGAGTTTCCCCAGTAGATGTTCTGATCGTGGTATGATAAACGATTAAAGCATATGGTAACTTCTCATGCCATTTCCTGCCATCGTCCACTATCTTCCACAAGAATAATATTCCTTTTTGTAGCCTTAACTGTTTCATTCATTTATGGTTGATATGCGGTGGAATTTTGAAGAGAGATCTTACACCTTTCACAAATTTCTCTCATAAGGTTGTTATTGATATTGGCCTCGTTATCTGTTATGATTGACTCTAGAATCACAAACCAACAGACTAAATTATTGTGAATAAAATCTGCTACCACGTTTTTGGTTACTGCCTTCGGTGTTGAATCTTCAACCAACTTTATGAAGTATTCAATAGAAACCAAGATAGAACGGTGTCCGTTTGATGCAGTAGGTTCTATATGTCCAATAACATTCATTCTCCAAGCAGCAAACGACCAAGGGAAACCCATCAAATTGAGCTCATTTGGCGGAACTCATATAAAATCCCCATGAACTTGACATTGGTGATATTTCTACACGTATCAGATACTATCCTTATCCATGGTCATCCAAAAGTATCCAGCTCTTAAAATCTTCTCCGCAAGCATAAAACCATTAATATAGGGTCCGCAAGTTCCTACGTGTAACTCCTCTATCAGTCTCATGGATTCTATGCCATCGACACATCATAGCAATCCTAAGTCTGGAGTCCTCCAATATAGAATTTCCTTATTGAGAAAAAAGTGATTGGCCCTATGAAACACCCCAGATTTTGTCCTTTGAAAATTTCTTGAGCTTTGAGCTTACTACCCTAGTTATGATTCGCCCTATGAGTCATAGGGTGTTCTGACGAGTCGTAACCAAATCATGTTAGTTTGTGGCATGATTTTTCTTTGAGTATGAGTAGCTCACTATGAACCGTAGGGATTTGTTACCAGTTATGGGGAAGTAAATCATAGGGTGTCCAATGTATACCCCAAATGGGTTATGTGTTGATTATGACTAGAACCTATGAGTTGTATGGCCGGCAGCGTAGGGTGATTTGGTAGTTCTTCCCTGGTTATGAATCATGTTGACGAGTCGTAAGGAGTGGTTATGAGTCTATGGTTGACTCATGGTAATAGTTGACCCTTTTCAGCTTTTAAGTTAAGGGCATTCTAGACATTTTCTATCTTACCCAACTTGAAATGCACATCTTATAACCTTATTAGGGTTTCATTAGCACTCAAAAACACATCAAAGTAACTCCCCAACACTCATAAATTTCTTAAGGTCAAGAACACTTAGGGTTTTCAAGAGGTTGATTAATTAGGGCTTTCAAGGGTGATTTCTCTCTGTACATCTTACTATTTTAGGTATGTGACTCCTCCCTCATTGTTAATTTGTTATAAAGCATATTTATTAATGTGTTATTCATATGCAATTGTTATAGTTTTGAAAACAAGGGTTGTGGGTTTGAATGCTTATTGTTAAACAATATTTTTCCATGATTTAATTATGATTATTCATGATTTAAATATGATTTTAAAATTTTGGGTACATAGGTATGGTGGATGAATTAGGAAATTGTGATTTCCCCAAAATTGTCACTTTTGAAATGGTTATGATCCCTACCCATAGTGTGAAATTGGTTTTGAGTCATGAGACATGTAGGAATTTGTAAACTAAACTAGTCTTGAACTATTGCATGATATAAAGAGGTATTTAAAACACAATGATATGATTTAAGGAACAAAGAGAGTCGGCGTCCCCCACCTTATATTAATGAACAAAGGGGGTTGATCTCCCCAGGTTAATGGAAATAATTTTGTCATGATGTGTTACTTTGCACGTGTAGTTGAGATGATGATACCAACAATGTATGCCTTAATTTCAAATGTGATTCATTATTCGAATTGTGATAAATGCTTTAATTAGGCTCTAATAAGGGTTGTGTATCTGAGTTGTGAAAGTGGAGGTTCGGGTGACCAACACTGGAAATCGCATTTGGTGGTGGGGTTCAAAGTGACTAGGGAGGTTTGAGTCCCCCTTATTATTATTTTATAATTAGGGAGGTTCGATTTCTCCATAAATTATTATATGATCGGGTGCTTAAGTTACCTTAGTATATATTGGGAGGTTCGAGTTTTCTGTGTGCATATATATGAGATTATTCTCCGATTCGTGTGGCTACACATACTGGGGATCGACTTGGGGGTGAGATCTGGGGCCAATATAACCCATAGGTACTATTATATGATAGTTGAGCTACATAATCCAGGTTAAGGTTTTAAATTGAATGCTAAACCTTGTTCCCTATCCTGACATGATAAGTAAATATATATTTGAATATGGTTATTGTGAATTGGTTGACTTGATTTGAATTGACGACATTATTTTATCTTTATCCCTGAGTTATATGCTAGTGTTCACCTCACTAACCATCTTCGGATGCTGTATCCCTACATGATGAAAAAATTATCCATACTTTTACTCCTTCTGCTCAGTGATTAGGATTGAAGATTAACTCGTGAGTTAACATTGAAGTGGTGAGCTTCCATACATCTGAAGTCTATATTTCGTGTTTTTTTCCTCTTATGTATTAGACTTTTTTTTTGCTATTGTTGGGGGCATGTCTCAACACTTTATTGATATTCAGTTTTGGATCATTTTGTTTGGACTATTATGGTTATTGAGTGGTGTCGGTTGGTCGTTTGGCCGGCCATCAGTGGTTGGTTATGGATATGCATTAAAACTTTCTTAAGCTATTGTATGCTATCTTTCTATATGTTTGGAATTTATTCAACTTTAGGATGTGTTGTGCTTCGGTTGGTTAGGTACATGGGATGATATCCGATCCACGTGGGACTTGAGCTACTCGACATGGCAAGGAACTGGTTTGGCTCATGTCAGATTGGTATCAGAACCTAGGTTTGGTGTCATTGGGTGTCCAACAAAGCCGTGTTGAAGGGAGAGGCTATGAGTCATTTAGGAATCTTTACCTTTTTTGTTGTTCTGTTTTAAGTTATAAAGTCTAAGGTCTTGAGTCTCTCTAATTCACGTGTGTTCGTTTTTCAGATCATGCCTCCCAGATGATCTGAAGCTCATGGAAACTCCTCTATCCCACTTGAGGCCAACGTTGATTGGACACACCCTGCTTATGGGGTACAAACTCGGTATAGGGGTCCAATTCTTGATTTCCCTTCTGGAGTACCACCGGTTCCCTCTAGTCCTCTTTGAGCTCCTCAGGCTAATGTGTCGAATGCAAAATTTCATCAGTTTATTCAAATGTTAGATCAGTTGCTAGCTTCTCAGTCTGAGTATATGCTTTTGTTACTACATCTTTTGAGGCCATAAGGGTTGGACAATTTATGAGGTTTAGTCTTCCTATGTTCACTGGTTTTAGATTTTAGGAAAATTCTTAAAACTTTATTGATGAGATGGAAAAGATGTTTTGTATGATGCATGCTTCTAACGTGTAGGGTGTGGAATTCACTGTCTATCAACTAAAGGATGTAGCATACTGGTGGTATGAGAAACTGGAATGGTCTAGGGGAGACAATGACAAATTCTCACTGTGGGATGATTTCTCTAGTGCTTTTTTGGACTGCTTCTTTCTCAGGAGTTACGGGAGGCGAAAGTAGAAGAGTTTGTTAATTTGACGTAAGGAAAGATGATGGTCAAGGAGTATACCTTGTAATTCCATCAGTTGTCTTGGTATGCTCCCGAGTTTGTGTCTAGTATGAGGGCTAGAATATGGGAATTGCTTCCATATTATCCTGCAATTTGGTTCTAGAGAGTAAGGTTGCCTTATTTAATAAGGATATGGAATTCTCCAGATTGGTTGTGTTTATGCAATAGGTTGAGAAAGAGAAGAAGAAGTAGGTGGAGATATGAGAATGAAAAAATAAGAAGTTTAGATTTTTCGATCAGGATGGGGGTCAGCCACTGAGTGGTAGAGATGGTGTAAAGTGGTTTAAGAAAAAGTATGAGAGTTCCGGTTCTTACTCAACGTCTAGTACTCCCTATTCAAAACTGTTAGGTGATCATCATTCTCAGTATGATAGTGGGTTTATGGCATAGGGTTCCCAATCTCAGGCTAGTGGGGCTTAGTCCACTCCATCGTATCCTCCTTGTAGATTCTGCGGGTAGGCACACCATGCATTTTGTAAAGAGAGAAGGAGTATGTATTTAAATATGGTCAGATTGCTTATTTGCAAAGGGATTGTCCTTGTAAGGTTGCTTCAGGGGAAAATAAGATTCCTATTGACACTTCATCAGCTCCTACACCAAAGAATACTGATTCTACTTCTGGTACTAGTGCTGGCCAAAATCGCTTGTATGTTCTTGCTACCCGCTAGGACTCTGAGATATCTCCCGATGTCAGCACTCGTATGTTACGACTCTTCTCTCGTGATGTGTATTGCTTGCTTGATTCAGGGTCTACTCTTTCTTGTGTGACCTTTTATGTGGCTGTACATTTTGGTTTTGGTCTCGAGTGTATCCTGATCTCTTTTTTTTTCTATCCTGGTGAGTAACTCTGTGGTTGTTAGAAGAGTATATATGGATTGTGGGGTATCTGTTGGTGGCAGAGAATCTCTGGTAGATTTGACAGAGTTAGACATAGTTGATTGTAATGTAATATTAGGGATGGACCAGTTGTACTCGTTCTATGCCTCCTTAGATTGTCAAACTCGTAAGTTCATGTTTAAATTTCCTAATGAGTCGGTTATTAAGTGGGAATGGGGTTATCTAGTGCCTAGAAAAGCTTCATATTGTATCTTAGAGCCCAAAAGTTGATTTCTAAGGGATAACTTTATCATTTGGTACAAGTTAAAAATTCAAACTCGAAGGGTCCTTCCTTACAATTCGTTCCTATGGTTAATAAATTCCCCGAGGTTTTTCCCGATGATCTTCCTTGTATCCCTCCTAATAGGGAGATTGATTTTGGGATTGACCTTATTCTGGACACTCGTTCTATATCTATCCCTCAGTATAGAATGGATCCATCTGAGTTGAAAGAGCTTAAGAAACAGTTGAAAGACCTCCTTGAAAAGGGTTTTATCTATCCTTGTATGTCTTCGTGGGGTGATCCTATTTTTTTCATGCATACGAAGGATGGTTCCCTTTGGATATGCATTGATTACCGCTATTTAAATAAGGTTACTGTAAAGAACAAGTATCCTCTTCCTCGGATTGATAATTTGTTCGACCATCTTCAGGGTGCGAGATATTTCTCTAATATTGATCTTAGGTCCTGTTATCATTCAGTAAAAATTAGGGAGGTAGATATCCCTAAGACAGCTTTTCGAAACCGGTATAGTCACTATGAGTTCTTAGTCATGTCTTTTGGTTTGACTGATGCCCAAGGACATTCATGTACATGATGAATAGGGTTTTCTATTAGTTTTTGGATATTCTCATCACCGTGTTTATATATGATATTCTAGTGTACTTTAAGATTGAGGTAGATCACACCGACCATCTCTATTTCATGTTGCAAACCTTGAAAGATCAGCATTTGTATGCTAAGTTTTTAAAGTGCGAGTTCTAGTTGGAAACTTTAGTTATTTGGGTCATGTCATTTTAGTGAAGAGATCATGGTGGATCTGCAGAAAGTTGAAGTAATTAAGAAATGGCCTAGGCCCACCACTCCAACCGATATTTGGAGCTTTTTAGGTTAGCCGGATACTATAGGAGATTTGTGGAGAGTTTCCTGACTATAGGTGCCCCGCTGACTAAGTTGACCTAGAAGAAGGTGAAGTTCTTGTGATCTGATGCTTATGAGTGTAGTCTTGAAAAATGAAAGATAAATTGACTTTGGCTCCAGTTTTGACCTTGCCCAAAGGTAATGATGGATTTGTGGTTTATTGCGATGCGTCCCATGTAGGACTAGGTTATGTGTTGATGTAACATGGCAGGGTGGTAGCCTATGCTTCTAGGCAGTTGAAACCTCATGAGAGAAATTATTCAACTTATGACTTAGAGTTATTGGTTGTGGTGTTCGCATTGAATATTTGGCATCACTATTTGTATGGGGTCCATGTAGATATCTTTTCTGATCATAAGATCCTACAATATGTGTTCACCCAGAAGGAGCTGAATCCCAGGCAAAGAAGATGGCTTGAGTTGTTGAAAGACTACGGCATGAGTTTCTATTACCACCAAGGTAATGCTAATGTGGTTGCTAATTCTCTTAGCAGGTTATCCATGGAGAGTCTAACACTTGTGGATGAGGAAAAGCGGGAATTGGTGAAAGATATTCACCATTTGGCTAACCTTGGAGTTCTTCTATTAGACTTTGAGAACGGGGGTGTGTTTGTGCAAAACATGGCGTAGTCCTCTTTTGGTATAAAATAAATTAGAAATAGGTATTGGATCCTATCTTTATAAAGACTATGAGAGATATGGGACAACAAAAGGTTCTAGCTTTTGAAATTGATGGCAATGGTATCTTGAGGTACCAAGGCAGATTATATGTTCCCGATGTAGATGGGTTGCAAGAGAGGATATTGACAGAGGATTATGAATCGTGTTATGCCATTCATCCTGGTTCGACGAAGATGTATCATGATTTAAAGGATATTTATTGGTGGAATAATATGATGTGAGATGTTGCCAGGTTTATGTCTAAATGGATAATGTGTCAACACTTGAAGGTTGAGTACTTGCGGCCCGAAGGGTTGTATCAAGAAATTGAGGTACCTGTGTGGAAGTGAGAAGTGATTAACATTGATTTCATTACCTATCATCCTCGATCTCAGAATTAGTTTGATTCAATTTAGGTCATCGTGGCTAGGAGACTAAGTCTGTTCACTTCTTATCAGTGAGGACTAATTATTCGACAGAGGATTTTGCAAAGTTGTTCCGCCAGGAGATTGTGAAGTTTCCTGAGGAGACTGTTTCTATCATGTCAGATCATGGCACTCAGTTCTCATCCCAATTTTGACGTTCATTTCATAGAGGTTTAGGAACTAAGGTGAGCCTTCCTACTTCTTTCCACCCATAGTCGGATGGGCAAGTGGAAAGAACTATTCAAACACTAGAAGACATGCTTAGAGTTTGTGTGATTGACTATGGTAGTAGTTGGGTTGATCATTTGCCTCTTATAGAGTTTGCGAATGCCTCTTATAGAGTTTGCATATAATAATAGCTACCACTCTAGTATTAGTATGGCTCCTTTCAAGGCCTTGTCTGGTAGGAGGTGTAGGTCTCCCATCGGATGGTTTAAAGTTAGTGCGGCTAAGATGTTTGTCTTGGAATTGGTTCACCAAGCGATGGAGAAAGTGAAGGTGATTCAGGATAGGCTTAAATCCGCCCAGTCACTAAAAGTCCTACGCGAATGTGAGGAGAAGGGAATTGGAGTTTAGTGTTGGTGATTGGGTGTTTTTAAAGGTATCCCTGTAATGCCACTATACTACCCCCCTGACTTCACACGGTGCTTAGGACCAAACGTGATCCCAAGTTAACCCATGAACTGGTATACTGTTAGGAAACTGATTTCAATATGTATAAAATAACTGTGTTTACTATGCGAAAACACAATCAAGATAAAATCTGGAAAAAATACAATACCGATACAACTTTACATTCTGATAAAACAAAAATCAAATACATCAACTCTACTAACTGTCTATGAAGCCTCTATTAATATTGACTATAGGTTGCTGGGACGCGACTCCAACTGCCACTAATCAATACATACGAGTAAGGAAGTAAAGTACATGAAATAACATCTAACTGAAGTCCCCGAAGTAGGAGGACTCATCATCTGCTGACTGAAATCTGCAACTGTCTGATTGTAATATATGGACTACAACTGAACTAGTACCTACATTATTAAACAATGTATCACATAGACGTATATAGGGATTAGTAGTTTGGGAATGTACTGAGCATGTGGGGGTGAATGCATAAATAAAATAGTAACTTAATATTCATATAACTTGTAAAGAATGCATCCTAAGTGTAAATGAATCACATTGACTTGAATAACTGAAAGCTGAAAATCATAAATCATGACAAATTAAGCAACCTGTATAAACCTTGTGAGCCATAACACTTAGTTCTACAGTTTTACTTTACTTTTTATTCTTTTGGAATAAGTAGTACTAAATTTAAGTCTGTTCTCAAATCATGCAGGCTAAGTGTAAAAAGGACTCACCTTTATCATCTGTAAACTGAAAGCTGAAATCTCATAGCTAATGTATTATGTAAAACAATATCTGAATAAAATTGTGAGCATTTACACTTAGTTTCTAAAATATGTTCTTTTATTTTGTTTTAGGAATTAGGGACTTTGGTAGGTTCTACTAACCGACATACACCATATGAGCCTTCATAGAGTCCAACTTCATGTTCCCCTAAGGGGAAAACCTCACGTTGGGGAGAGGTGTCAGACTGTTGCCAAGGAGTATAATCTTATCTTAGTGATCACTGTCTTAGCCCACTATGGGCACTTAATCTTAATCCTATGGTGGCACATAGTTCTGGGGCATGAGACCTTGGAAATATAGCCAACTCGGTGCTAAATACTACTCCCATTCTTTTTAGAACTTTAGTAAATCCACCTTAAAATAGCACAAAGGTTTGTAATGAAAACCAATTATGCTTCTCTTCTTTAAATCTCAAACTGTATGAACAATGTGGATTTCTTATCTCAGCTTAGGATCAAAAAATCAACTTTCTTTCTTAAATCTTTGTAATCAATTTGTAAAAGAGGATCAAAATCATAATCTTATTGAGATATCAATACTTAAACTTAGGGCTTTAAAACCTATGCTTTAAATTCATGCAAATTCATAGCAAAACGTCATACTCAATATACTTCTTGAAATACTTCAACAATACCAAAGTAATGTAATCCAACTCACAATATCATGCTTAAAACTCGATTAAAAATCTGTAAAATCATATCACACGCATATAGATGTGAAAATAGACATGCAATTCTACATTTAAATCACTTGTAACATCATAATCTTCAAATAATGATAATTGGGTATGAACCCTAACTTGAAATTCATTTAAATTTAATCTTTTAAACTAGTTTTGGGAACAAGGATGAAAGAATATCCTTATTCATAACCCTACATACCTTAATAACGATGAAATTGTGAAAAGATTGGACCTTTAAGCTTGAATTCCTTGATTTATTATGAAAAGCACTTGAATCTTGTTCTTGGGAATGGAAGAGGGCTTTTGAGTTACTTACTGATTACTTAGGGTTAAGAGAGAGGAGTTTATGCATTTAATATCTCATTAAAATATTTTGAAGTGATTAGGGACTGTTTATGGGTGTGAAATGACTTCAACACCTTTGATCTAGGTCAAAAAGGAGTGTTATTGGCACTTGAAAATGACTTAGGTGGCACCCAGTCAATCGAACAATCCAAGGTGGGTGACGCCTTGTCAATCGCCAAAGTTTGGTTGGGTATCAGATTAGGGCTTATACGCGTAAGAACAATGGTTAGAATTCTAGCACAAGAATACGTGGTGTTACATTATCTCCCCCTTGGAATCATTTGTCCTCGAATGATGGGTTGGAACTTATTTAAACATTAAAAGTATGGAATAATGTAGAGATGAAATGTCTAATGAAGGATATAGCTAAGCTGAAACTTTAAAAATTCTATCATGAAGCTGAATTCTAAGTTGACTTGACTTTATTGACTATCAGGAACATTCATGCTTAGAGTTTAGAACTCACTTGAGATTTGTATGATACAATCACTAATATAGAATTGCGAAGTGATAAATGATACATTATAAATTCCAAGAGTCATTAAGGATGTAATAAAGAATGCAATTTCTCATTTAGGGATTATCCTTAAACAAGACACGTATAATAATCAAAGAAAAAAAAGGATTCATGGCATCACCAAGTACATTATGTAAGCACGAATTATAAGGTAACGAGATCAATGTCGTACAAAGGTATTACAATGTCTGAGATGGAATACTTAGAAAACTGAGATCATACACTGAACACTTGTGAACTGTGTCATGACTAAATAGTTGAATCTAAAACTGATGCCAGGTGCATGGACTAAGTTGAATTTGCAATTTCCACGAATGCGAACATTTTACCTCATGGAATGGCCTTACTTGTGAAACTTTGTGTAGTAATACTAAATAGAAAGATATAAAACCATCGAAACTTGTTTGTCTGACTGCTAAACTAAATTATTGGCTATACGAACTAAATCATACTGAGAGCTTATACTCAATTAGAGTATTTCTTTAACACTCTTTGCAATAAGTTCTAATAAAATTTAAGGAGCAAAGAATCTTTGGAATGATCTGAATACAATATCTGAATAAGGAATCGAAACATTGATACAACTCTATATCATGTAACATAGATGTACAACTCATAAGCTATGATAGAATTATTAGGCTTCAAGCAATGCAACTTTTTACTTTCAAGCTCAGCAATACTTCTCAAATACTCCCTCAACTATACTGTTCCCCTTAAATACCATACTCATTAGATTCAACTTATAATTCTCACATAGGCATTGATAAATCCATCTACTAGAAATCACAAGGTACAACATGCTACACCCTAATGCTAGTCTAAACGACATGATTCAATCTTCTATATCTTTTTAGAGCTTACACCCTAAGCATAACATGCATTACCATTTCAATGATTAACTCAAAACTCTTACTACGGATTCACTAGCGCATATTGTATCCATCCACTTACATCTTTTCCTAGCATTCAAGCCTATCACTATAACCGCATAAGAGCTTCTAGGCACCCAATATACTTAGGAACTTTTCTCCTATTATATAATGCCTTCATAAATAACAACTTTCAAGCACTATGCTAAAGAAGAAATACCTATAATTCTCAACTAACCATGACATGTATTAAAGATTTGGCCTTAATACAACTTCACATTTATAGCCTTAGCTAAAATGGGCATACAACAATCTTTTGTGAACAAGAAACATGTACTCTCTCCCATATAAATAATTGTTCATCGTCACTATCTTGACATAAGGAAAGGTTAGAACATGAGGACCTAAAACATGAAGGGATACTAAGCATAAATGGACACTTTGCTAAGGCCTGAGAAATAGAGTATCAACATCATGGATTCACCAAGGAGATCTAAACTGGTGGCATACATGATATAAACTAGAGTTCACGAGATTCATGAGTTTTGGACTGATCTTACTCTGAAACATAAATTCATACTTATAAGCTATTCAACATAAGATTGGAGTTTATAGATTCACGAGGGATAACTCAAATCACAGAGTGAAGTTGTTACTTGCTTGCTAGAAGCTGAGAATGGACTTGAGTACACATGAAGTGTACAAGTATTGGTCTTTGGCATGGATCTATCACACACGATATGGATTTGGTGTGATAATGACTAAAATCCAAGGAATACTCTAGAGTAAGAAGGGATCACTATCTCATCTCAACTCTTATTGACATGTATCACAATCTAATTCTCAAAACTTGATTTAATTCTGCAATCTACCATCTCCCTCTTAGGTCAAAGCTGATATTCTAAGCTTATGGGTCTATTCCATGTCATCAAAACTGAGCCATAATTTATTCATTCTAATGTCTACACATAAATGCTAAACTCACAAGAATAAACTATATTTCGAACTTATTGCCTTCATTCTTGAACAACCCTTTCATATACCATCCTTAACTTTTTAGCTTCAATAATCATCATTAAAGACTTACAGTTTCATTTGTAAACATATCTACCTCACTAAAAACTTAATCATAGCCTACCAAGATCACACTTCTTTACTTATATTTTTCCCAAATCTTAAGAATCAAAATCATACTTAAAAGACTCAACATCATCTATCCAAAACTCCTCAACTTTGCTATTAACAACACCATGTACTATATAACTAGCCTTATTCCTATTAGCAACTAAAGGGTACTACTAACCACACACGACACTTAATAACCTTAGAAAATAATGCAACTCCATATCACCTTGGGCACACCTCTACATCATACCTACAATTTCATACTCAATCTCAATTCAATAAACTTAAATTCTTGTATTTTACTGTTTCAAGCCTATTGGTTCACCTCCATATAACTAGCATCGCTAACCAAGCAACCATTAAATCCACCTTGATAATCATTCACTGTTCAATCTTAGTGTCTAGTGCTAGGCATGATTAACAACCCAACCTCACATACTATTCTCACTTGGAAGCTATGAAATAAAATATTAAGAAACACTAGTCCACTAGAACTTCATGACAACAATAATCGGTCATAATCATGTATTATACCTTATTAAAAAAATGTTAGCACATCCTCCTTCTATACATTATGATTATTTACCCATCTATACACCTAAATTACTTTCATAGCTCAATAAGTTTCAACTAAACTCCTTTTTTCAACCTCAGTGGAAGACTAAATTAACAATACTCAACCACCAAATACTTTTATTAATAACCTATACTTTTCTAATAAAATAAATACCATCAATAACTCCTTCGATAGTTCAAGACCAACAATTCACCTTAACTAATAACTCTTTCTCTACATTTTACTAAACTAACACACAAGGACATATCACTTTACTACTAACTCAATTGTATGCAAAATTTTAGATATATGCATTCAATCAATCGCCCTTACCACCTTTTTTGTCACTACACTTCTAAACCCATACTTCCAACTATAAGAAGGTTATACTACTTATAAATCATAACATTGTAGTTTTTAAATATCCTTTGAACGCAAACTCTATTTAATAATCTAGGTTTATACTATCTCCTCTTATGAGCACTATCTGTATTAAAGGGTTAATGAGGAATATGGATACATATCTTACTCTATCTTAACTGAAGGACTCATGAAGATGAGGAAATAACTTTCAACTTAAGGAATTTATATCATACTAGCGAGCTCCTCTCAAGCCCCGTTGTGACTTCTAAAATTACTGATAGTAAACCTAAGAGCATCATCTTGGGAGGAGTTGGAACTTGCTAATCATGTTATCTAAAGAATATAACATAGATTGAGAAGTATGGATTAATATACAAATTGATAGAAGTTTCTGAAGGAACAACTTTACAGCACGATCTAGAGTATGAAATAAAGGAATTTTTTCTTAAATGTCTTATAGCCTCTCGAAGAAAAGTACAGACGTCTCCGTACTATTCCACAAGACTCTACTAGACACGGCTTCACAGACACCCTAGGACACTTGAAATATGTGCTCTAATACCAAGTTTGTAATGCCCCGAGACTATCCCCTGGATGTCACATAGTGCTTAGGACCACAAGTGATCCCAAGCTAACCCATGATCTGGCATACTGTTAAGTAACTGATTTCAATATATATATATATATATATATAACTAATTTTACCATACGGAAACATAATAAAGATAAAATATAGGAAAAATATAATACTGATACAATTTTACATTATGATAAAATGAAAATCAAATTCATCAACTCTACTAACTGTCTATGAAACCTCTACTAATATTGACTATAGGTAGCTGGGACGCGACTCCAACTACCACTAATTAATACATATGAGTAAGGAAGTAAGGTACATAAAATAACATCTAACTGAAGTCCCCAAAGTAGGAGAACTCATCATCTGCTGGCTGAAATCTGCAACTGTCTGATTGTGATATATGGACTAGAACTGAACTGGTACCTACATTATTAAACAATGTAGCACATAGACTTATATATGGATCGGTACTTTTGGAATGTACTGAGCATGTAGGGGTAAATGCATAAATAAAATAGTAAATCAATATTCACATAACTTGTAAAGAATGCATGTAAGTGTAAATGACTCACATTGGCTTGAATAACTAAAAGCTAATAATCATAAATCATGAGAAATAAAGCATGGTGTATAAATCTTATGAGCCATAACACTTAGTTCTAAAGTTGTACTTTTACTCTTTCTGGTAGTGGAATAAGTAGTACTGAAGTTAAGTCTGTTTTCAAATCATGCAGGCTAAGTGTAAAAAGGACTCATTTTTATCATCTATAAACTAAAAGTTGAAATCTCATAGCTAATATCTTATGTAAAATAATATCTGAATAAAACTGTGAGCCTTTACACTTAGTTTCTAAAATCTATTCTTTTATTTTATTTTAGGAATTAGGGACTTTGGGAGGTTCTTCTAATAGACATACACCACGTGAGTTGTCATGGAGTCCAATGTCATGTTGCCCTAAGGGGAAAACCTCACGTTGGGGAGAGGTGTCAGACTCTTGCCAAGAAGTATAATCTTATCTTAGTGATCACTGTCTTAGCCCACTATGGGCACTTAATCTTCATCCTACGGTGGCACGTAGTTCTGGGGTATGAGACCTTGGAAACATACCCAACTCGATGCTAAATACTACTTCCATTCTTTTGCTCAGAACTTTAGAAATTCCACCTTAAAATAGATTGAAGGTTTGTAATGAAAATCAATTATGCTTTCTTCTTTAAATCTCAAAATGTATGAACAATGTGGATTCCTTATCTTAGCTTAAGATCAAAAGATCAACTTTCTTTCATAAATTTTGGTAATCAATTTGTAAAAGAGGCTCAAAATCATAATCTTGTTGAGATATCAATACTTAAACTTAGGTCTTTAAAACTATACTTTAAACTCATGCAAATTCATAGAAAAATATCATGCTCAATATACTTCTTGAAATACTTCAACAATATCAAAGTAATGAAATCAAACTCATAATATCATGCTTAAAACTCGATTGAAAATCTGTAAAATCATATCACATGCTTAAAGATGTGAAAATAAACAAGCAATTCAAAATTTAAATCACTTGTAACATCATAATCGTCAAATAAGATAATTGGTCATGAATCCTAAATTGAAATTTATGTAAATTCATTCTTTAAAACTAGTTTTGGGCACAAAGATGAAAGAATATCCTTGTTCATAACCCCACATACCTTAATGAAGACGTTGGACCTTTAAGCTTGGATTCCTTGATTTCTTGTGAAAAGCACTTTGTAACGCCCCGAATTTGGTACCCAGAACTCTACACGATGCTCATGACCCCAAAGGACCACAAGCTAACCCATGAATGATATCTGTACCTGAACACTGTATAATATACTGTATAAATATAGAATAAAAGGCTGAAAGGCCATAAGGTTCAAATATTTGATAAATCATAACATCTGGAAATACGATTATAATACCAAAACAACTGAAATAATTATCTGAACATGCTATAGACTGAAAGCCTCTAAACTATCTAAAAACTGTAGAGTTGATGGGACATGTCCCCAACTAACTCTGGACCACTAAAATAATAAAGAAATAAAATTATTATGCTATCCTCGAATGATGAGGACTCACTGCTAGTCTGGCTGCTGAACGTCTGATCTACTAAGGATGCTCTGGAGCTCGTACTTCTGAACCTATGATATTAAAAACCATAGCACAAATGTGTCAGTACGATTGAATGTACTGGTATGCAAGTGAGGTAGGTTGAATGCAAAGGGTTTATACGGATGAACAATACTAACTGACTGAATAACATAAACGTGAAAGTAAATGCATAAATATGTGAACTGTAACTGAGATCATGACATCATTGAATCTGAATACTGATAACATAAGTTTTGTATGGTTGATATACTATTATCTGAATGACTGTAGCTGACAGTCTTATTTTTTATGGAACTAGCTGAGTTTCGTACTGAACTGGGTAATTGTATCTGACAGTCCTGAATTCTGTAGAACTATCTGAGTTTTATCACTGAGACTAAGATTGTAACTGTAGAAAGTAGTCATCTAACCAACATACCCCAAATAAGATAATATAATTGAGTTGGGTCCAATCTGTAACCCCAATTGGAAGGGTATCCATACCATGTCACTGGTAAGGATAAGTTGTAAGTAATCCCTCATCTAATAGGTACTCTAAGGAGAATGATCGAACCCTCATATAACAGGTTAATCCACCTTATCTACCCTCAACTAGAAGGTTTGATGTCTCAACCTACGCTGGCTACGTAGTTCTGGAGCGCAAGGATTGCTTCTAAGAATCACACCCTCTAATAATAGGTGAGTTTCCATCCTTGGGCTCACTCGGTGTTGAATCCTACTCCCATTTGAATAGACACTGAGCATGATTAACTGAAATGAACTGGACTGTGTTCATTGAGTTCCGTTGACTGATGAAATACTACTGAGATTACTGAATTTCTGAGACTTCTGAGATTACTGTGTTTACTGAGTTTTCCTGAGTCACATAATTGATTGAGTTCTACTGAACATGGTTTAACTGAGAGTATCTTGAAAACATGACACTGGCTCTATGCATACAGCTAAATTGTCGGGTACAAGTACCCTCAGGACTCGATAGCATAAAACTGACAAGACATGACACTTCTTGACATATGACCATAGTCAATAATTCATAGTACAATCATTGGGGATTTTCATGAAGTATTCGCATGCTATAAGCTTACACATGAATAGGAATGCATGTAAACATATCATAATTTCATAAGCCTAATCTCATGGGCATCACAACAATCTATTATAAAAGTATAACAATAATATGTGAGTCATATCGAACGTAAGAGAGAAACATGGATTCATCAATTTTGGTCACAAATGAGTCATAAGGCATAATTCCTATTCTTTTAGGCATTTTATCAAACACCTTGCATGTATATCTTTAGGCTTAGGCATGAATATTGAAATAATACATCATGGCAAAATTTACACTTCTAATGCAAGAACTTCAACCATATGCCAACATATTTTCATGATAGTTATTAAAGACTTCAACTTGGAAATCAAGCAACAACATAAATATGGATATAATTCAATTAATACCATGAAATCCAAAGATTATATTTCAAATAGGTTTTGTTGAGCTTCATGGGTGAAAGGAATCCATAAATCAACACTTGACATACCTGGGTGGATGATTTCCTTGAATATTGGTGGAGGAAAGCTTGAATTCTTAACTTGGAATGAAACACCTAGGGTTTCTTGTTCTTGGGGATTGATTTTTGAGAGAAACCCTAATTTGGTGTTATAGATGAATAATAAAGTTATGAGCTCTGGTCCGGTATAATTAGGGGTTAAAATGGTGGAAAAAGATTCGAATACCCTTTTAAAACTGGATTAAAATCGCTGATCGGAAGTGGCGACAGTTTAAGCGATGGTCCATCGCTAGCTCGACGGTCCATCGGTCGGACCGTCGCTTCTGGGCAGTTCCGATAGTTCCCTGTAAAATGTTCATAAATTTTTACTCCGATGCCAAATTTGAACGAAATTGATATTTTTGGAAAGCTAATTCAATTTTTCACAGGATAAAAAATCAAAATTGGGGAAATTCTATCTGTTTTAAATATTAATCATTTAGGAAGTCATCACTAACTCTTTTGGAGACTAGATTTGACTTAAAGAAAGTTGGGGTATTACACACTTGAATCTTGTTCTTGGAAATAAAAGATGGCTTTTGAGTTACTTATTGATTACTTAGGGTTAAGAGAGAGGATTTTATGTGTTTAATATCTCATAAAAACATTTTGAAGTGATTAGGGACAATTTAGGGGTGTGAAATGACTTCAACACCCTTGATCTAGGTCAAAACGGAGAATTTTTGGCACTTGACAATGAATTAGGAGGCTCCCATTCAATATCCCAAGACAAGGTGGGTGATTCCTTGTCAATTGCCTATGTTTGGTTGGGCGGCGCCTAACCAATCGCACACCCTTATTGCCTCTCACAAAAATGGGCGTAACTTTTTGCTCGGGTATTAGATTAAGGTGAAATTGGTATAGTTGGGAAGCTAAATCAATTATCTATAGTTTTTTGGGTATTGAGATTAAAAATTCTACATAAATAAAAGTTTATACACTTTTAAAGTTGACCCTTGTAGAATCGAACACCAACTTTTGGACGAATCTAAGGTTCTTAGCTCAACTTGGCTCTAAGTGATTTATATGAACATTATTCACCTACTAGACACTTCAAATACTAGGATAATTATCATAAAACTTATATTCACATGGGAATCATTTGTATTAGGGCTTATACGCGTAAGAACAACAGTTACAATTCTAGCGCAAAAATACGAGGTGTTACAATCCCCCATGAAGGGAGTGATGCAGTTTGGTTAGAAGGGGAAGCTTAGACTCCGATGTTGGTTCATACGTGGTGTTGAAAAATATTGGTAATATTGCGTATGAATTGGAGTTGTCTTTTAATTTGAGCTGTATTCACCCGGTGTTTCTCATTTTTATATTGAGAAAATACGTGGGTGATCCTTCAATGGTTGTTCCTTTAGAGGATAAAGGTATTTTGGATTCCTTATCTTATAAGGAAGTCCCGATTGAAATTTTGTATCGGCAAGTTTGTCAATTGCGGATGAAGGACGTAGCTTCGATAAAGGTTCTATGGAGGAACCACAAGGTTGAAGAGGATACTTGGAAAGTAAAAGAGGACATAAATTCCAAGTATCCATTCTTTGTTCCTACTCCGGATAATCGTGCTTAAGGTATGTGTATTTCTTGACATCTTTGTTTTCTAACTTTGTTAAAGAAAAGAGTGATTTCCTTAGCATCTTTGTTTTTTGTTTTTGTTAAAGGTAAGAGTAGAGATATATGGAGTCCACTTATGATAATGAATGCCTTATCCCATAATTCGAGGATGAATGATCCAAGTGGGGAGAATTGAAATACCTAAAATTTTGGCTCTTGAAAATTTATTGATCTTTGAGCTCACTGCACTGGTTACGACTCACCCTATGAGTCATAGGGTATCCTGCCGAGTTATTGGGACAAGTTGTAACTAAATCATGTAAGCTTGTGGACGAGTAGTAACCAAATCTTATAAGTTTATGGCATGATTCTGCTCTAAGTATGAGTGTCTCACTATGAGCTGTAGGGATTTGTTATGAGTCATGGGGAGTAACTCGTAGGGTGTCTAGTGTATACCCCAAATGAGTTTTATGTGGATTACAACTGGGACCTATGAGTCATAAGGTCAGCAGTATAGGGTGCTTTGGTGGTTCTTCCCAGGTTACGACTTGTGGTGATGAGTCGTAAGGAGTGGGTATGAGTCGATGGTTGACTGATAGTCAAAGACGACCCATTTTCAGCTTTTAAGTTAAAGGCATTCTAGACATTTCTCCTCTTATCCAACTTTAAACCCATGTCCTATAACCTTATTACGGTGTCATTATCACTAAAAAACACATCAAAGTAACTCCTTAAAACTCTCAAATTCCTCAAGGTCAAGAGCACTTATGGTTTTCATGAGATTGATCAATTAGGTCTTTAAAAGGTGATTTCTCTCCGTACATCTTACTATTTAAGGAAAGAGAATCTTCCTCATTGTTAATTTGTTAAAAATATATGTATGAAAGTGTTATTCACATGGAGTTGTTTTGGTTTTTAAAACAAGGGTTGTGGGTTTTGAATACTTATTGTTAAACAATGTTTTCCCATAATTTAATTATGATAATTCATGTTTTAAATATGGTTTTGAACTTTTGGGTTCATAGGTATGGTGGATGAATTAGGGAATTGTGTTTTTCCCAAACTTGTGACTTTTAAAATGGTTATGACCCTAAACAATAGTGTGAAATTGGTTTTGAGTTATGAGAAAGGTGGGAACTTATAAATTAAACTAGTATTGAACTATTGCATGATATAAAGAGGTATTTGAAACACAATGGTATGACTTAATGAACAAAGGGAGTCGGTGTCCCCCATCTTGTATTAATGAACAAAGGAATTTGATCTCCCCAGGTTAATGGAAATTATTTTGGCGTGATGTGTTACCTTGCAAGTGTAGTTGGTATGACGATACTAACAATGTATGCCTTAATGTGAAAAGTGGTTTATGATTGGAATTGTGTGATGAATTCTTTAATTGGGCTCTAATAAGGGTTGTGTAGTTAAGTTGTTAAAGTGGAGGTTTAGATGACCGACACTGAAAACCATATTTACCGATGCGAGGGTCAAAGTAACCAAGGAGGTTAGAGTCCCCCTTATTATTATTTCATGATTAGGGAGGTTTGAGTCCCTTGTAAATCATTATATGATCTGGTGCTTAAGTAACATTAGTATATATCGGGAGGTTCGAGTCCTCTATGTTCATATATATGAGATTATTCTTCAGTATAGGAGGTAAGATCTGGGGACTATATAGCCCGTGGGTACTATTATATGACGGTTGTGCTACACAATCCAGGTTAAGGTTTTAAAGTGCAGGTGAAACCTTGCTCCCTATCCCGATATGATATGTAAATATGTATTTACATATGGTTATTACGCATTAGTTGACTTGATTTGAATTGATTTGAATTGATGCCATTATTTTGTCTTTATCCTTAAGTTACATGCTAGCGTTCACCCCACTAACCATATTCGAACACTGTATCCCTATGAGATGCATGAATTAGCTACACTTCTACTCGTCCTGCTCAATGATTAGGATTTAGGATGAGCTCGTGAGTTGACATTGAAGTGGTGAGCTTCCATACAATGGAAGACTAAAGCTTGTCCTTTAACGGCCTTTTGTGTCACGTGCACAATATCAAACTCACTCAACAAAATCTGTCATTTCGCCAATTTTACAGTAGGAATTGGTTTCTGAAAGATGTTCTTGAGTGGATCCATTATTGAAATCAAGTACGTGGTATACGTGGATAGGTAGTGCCTCCACTTTTATGAAACCCAAGTCAACGTGCAACAGGTTTGCTACAACAATGTATACCTTTTTTCATACGGTGTAAACTTCTTACTTATGTAGTAAACGGCTTGTTCTTTCTTTCTCGTCTCATCATGCTTCCCTAATACGCATCCAAATGCATTATTAATAATATATAGATACAATAGCAACGACTTCCTGGGCTCTGGTGGAGCCAATATCGGTGGGTTGGACAAGTACTCCTTGATTTTATCAAAAGCCTTCTGACATTCTTCAGTCCATCCAGTGGTGACATCTTCCTTTAATAAATTTAATATTGGTTCATAAATTATCGTGGACTGGGCTATGAACTGACTGATGTAATTGAGTCTTCCTAAGAAATGCATTACGTCCTTTTCGGTCTTAGGAGGTGGTAAGTCTTTGATCGTCTTTTATCCATATGGATCCACTCTATACCTCTCCTACTAATAATGAATCCCAATAACTTTACTGTGGAAACCCTAAAGGCGCATTTGGCCAAATTCAAAATTAGGTTGCACCTTTACATCCTTTTAAAGAAATTTATTAATCGTCCAGGTGGTCTAAATTTCTTTTAGAACTGATCATGACATCATCCACATACACCTCAATGTTTTTGTGAATCATATCATGAAAAAAGGTAGTCATGGCTCTCATGTAATTTGCACCGGCATTCTTGAGTCCAAATGGCATTACCCTATAGAAGTATACTCCCCATGGAGTGCTAAAGACTATCTTTTCTACATCGTTCTTGTCCATCAAAATTTGACGATATCCCATAAAACAATCAACAAATGACTGTAACATATGTTTTGCATTGTTATCAATGAGACTGTGAATATTTCGGAGAGGAACATCATCATTTAGACTAGCCTGGTTGAGATCTCGATAATATACACATATTCTTATCTTTCCATCCTTTTTTGGTACTATCATGATGTTGGCCAACCATGTAGGGTAATTTTTGACCCTCACGAGGTTAGCTTCTATCTGTTTGGTTACCTCATCCTTATTTCTTAAACTCAAGTCAGGTTTGAATTTCTTTGTTTTTTGCTTCATCGGCTAACATGAGGGGTTAATTGGAAATTGATGTGAGATGATATCAGTGCTCAAACCTGGCATGTCATCATAAGACTAAGAAAACATGTTGATGTATCGCTTGAGCAATTTTATCTATTTTTTTTCTTTCGATCTCCAAGTGTATACTCACTCGTATTTCCTTCACCGTTTGTTCGCCACCTAAATTGATGATTTTGGTTTTGTCTGTATTAGGATTTTTTGACTTTCAAGTTTCTCGATCTCATGTGGTAGGTTTTTGGGCATCATGCTTTCATTGTACTCCTCATACTCTTGCTCATCGTTTATATTTTGCTCAACAGATTAGTTACATGTCATAATCATGGAACGATGATTTTTCTAATATTTGCGCTAAAAAGTATATATAAAGTGAGCAAAGTAAATAGATAAAATAGGAAATTAAAAGACTTTTATTAATAGAAAAATGTTGGGATTTGGCAAGAGGCGAGTAGTAAAAAGAGATTCGGCATGATTCAAGCCTCAAATGATCATGCAAAAATAATTTTAAAAGAGACTACAATTCCACACTACCAAGACTCCTGTCAAAATAGGGATGGATTGATGATCCAGTTCTACAAGATTTCTCCAGGCTCAGCATCACGAATGGTAAGCTTCTTGAAATCTATCTTTAGTTCTCCTTCTATCACGACCACAAATAGATTTCCTATTTGTTCTATGATGTCTTCATCAACTACTTGCTCTTACTGGGACTTGTGCTGGCACGAACACCGTCACTCCTGATCCTTCGCTGCAGACTCCTGTAGAAGCAGACTTATATCCAAGCCCTGTAGTACCTCTCTAATGCTTCAGCTGGATTGGCTCAATTATTTTATCGACTTTTGGTCCTAGTCTTGTTTTGGGCTAATACCCATATTTCAACATCTTTGATACAACTATTTTGCAGGACTCGATATTTTTACTTCAACTGTATCTATCTTCTCAATGATCTTTGCAGCTTGCATGATCTCCAAGGTATGAAAACTGGCTCCATCTAACTCCTCGTGACTGGACCTAAATTGACAGAATAAATAGGATAATTGAGCTCCCCATGAATAGTAATTTCTGTGAGACCCCACTCAAACTTTACACACTGATGTAGGGTGGAGGGAACTTCTCTTGCCATGTGGACCCAAGGTCTCCCCAACAACAGGTTGCTACTGGAAGAGACATCTATCACTTGGAATAAGATAGGAAATTCAGTTGGACCTACTTGCAATATTAGGTAGATTTACCCAATGACACTCCTTTACAACCCATCAAAGGCTCTTACCTTCACCTTACTTTCCCTTATCTCTTCTATGTTTGCCCCAAATCTTTCAGAGTAGAGAATGGGCAGATGTTACAACCATAACTACCATCAATTAGAACCCTACTTGCAATCTTGTTCTGGTATTTAACTGTGATATAAAGTGGTTTATTGTGTGCGGCTCTTTCTGATGGTCGCTCATCATCATGGAAAGAGATCTTCTTCACCTCTTCCATTTGTCCAATTGTTGTAGCCAAAGTCTCACTTATGGTCTCTTTCGATATGCTAACTTCGCATAACACTTCCATCAAAGCATTTCTGTGGGTTTCAGAACTCATAAGCAAGGACATAATGGATATGTGGGTTGGCATTTCTTTAGTTGTTCCTCTACTGAATAGTCCTTGGAATGCATTTTCTTTACAAATTCTGCAGCCTCAACATTAGTAATATTCCTCTTTGGGTTCTGCACTTTCCCGAGAACTCCTCGATTCAGATTTTCTGGAGCATGACATCTTTTTGACTTGGTCATCCCCTGAGCTACAAAAGTATCTATCATTTTGCCCTTGGCTTTATCTAGGTAATCTTATGGGACTGCTTTGGTTTCATAATCAGGCTTCCCAGTGGCTATAGTGATCACTACGTCTCTTGGAAGGTAAGTTTGAACAGTCAAAGGCTCCCTCAACTTAACTGTGATAAAAGGTTGTGCTGGGGATGTAGTGGCGACTTCTTCCGTGTTCTATGGGGGCACAATAGGTTTCTCCAAGTTCTACTCTTCCTCTAAAGTTATCATGTTGAATTCTCAATTTCCATGATTTGGAATGATTATTATTCACATTTAGAGCCATGACGGTGCATTTGATTACACCTTTCCTGATTAGATACTCAATTTGATTCTTCAAACCATAACACGTGTCTGTGTTATCCCCCTGGACTTCTGAGTGATAAGCGCATCGCTTGATACCATTAAAGTTCGAGAGGTTGGGTTAAGGGTTTTTCCTTTGACTGGTGTAATAAACTTATTGCTCTCAATCTTTCAAATAGTTGAGCCAAAGGTTCAATAATTGATGTGTAGGTGTGAGTATTTCAGGCTTCGAGGTTTGGACATGATCTTGGTGCATATGTTGGTCGAGTTTGGTGGGCTGGGGCTTGGACAAGGTATATGGTCTTAGACCATTTTGGTATGTTATATATCGAGGTCGATTGTAATATGATTGACTATTGTACATTGGAACATGTGTAATAATTTAGGGGTTGTTAGGGTAACAGTCAGAAGAATTTACATGTTGGTAGTATGATATGATAGCTGAGACATCCTTTTTGTTCTTATTATTACCACCAATGGAACCAAACTGTATGGACTTACTTGCGGATTGCAATGCAACCATAGAATGGATCTTTCTCTACTCGATGCCTTCTTCTATGAGATCCCTCATCTTGACTAATATTGCAAACTTTTGGCCTATCATCGACATCATTTTATCAAAATAAACACCCTCTTTAGCTTGGATAAAATACTTGGAGAGCTCACTTTCATCCAGTGGAGGCTAGATCCTAGAATCCTCAGTCCTCCGATGCCACGCATATTCTTAAAATAATTCTGATGGCTTCTTCTGTATGTTAACCAATAAGAACCTGTCTGGGGTAATCACGGTATTAAACCTGAAGTGGCTCATGAAGTCTTCAGCCATTTCATGCCAGTCACGCTACTTACAAGGGTCTTGTTGGGTGTACCAAGTCAAAGCTTATCTTTACAAACTCCGAATGAACAACTTCATTCTTAACTTCTCATTCCTTCCTATGCCGACCAACTTATCGCAATAGACCCTTAGATGTGCATCTGGATCACCCTTTCCATCACACACATCAAACTTTGGTGATTTGTACCCAACTGGCATGTCGATGTCTAGATGAATCTCAAGTCCTCATAGTCTAAGCTTTCAATACTCTTGTTAACTTGCATGTTTCTGAATGCCCTCATTAGACTTTCGAGCTAAGCTACTATCCACCCTTCCTCATTTGATTAGGCATCCTTCCCTAATCGTCAGGTATGTGAAATATGCCTCACGTATGTGCTGCATTGTTGAATGGACCAGAATGTCAGAATTCTGAGTAGGAAATGGGACATCAAGCGCAACTATAGAGAAGGGTGGAGGATCAAGTGGTTCTTGTGCATGTGAAAATGTATTTGTTAAGTTAGCGGGAACGGTAGGGGGTAATTCAACATTTGGAGCCAGGAATAAAGCGGGAAAGGTAGCCACTGTAATCTTGGTCAAATCCTGTATTTGATGTAGTTCTTCTTTCATGATTTAATTTCTTGTGCCATGTTAGCCATCTGTACATCATTATTGGTATCTAACAGCCTTTTGGAACTTTTGACATCATCTACTGGGATCATCGTAGCCTTGTCAGATTGATCCTTGTTAGTCATTTTCCCTTTGGACCAAAGGTTGTATTGGGATTCCGCCAGTTTGTGAGTCGACACAAATTAACATTCTCTTTTGGGAATTAATAAACAAAAAAAAAGAAAACTGTGTTAGTTTGGGAGATATCAAAAACTTAAGAAGTATGTAACACATATATACGCCAAGTTGGAAACATCCAAAACACGTCCTAATACAGAGCATCTTTTCACTAGAAGACGGCCTACATTGCAATTAGTTTGATGATAAATGATCCATTGAAACACATTTGAATTTGGGGATAAACATTTTTTCATTAAACAAAGGTCTTTAAGAGGTTACATCAAAATAGATTGATGAAAGTTTAAAAAAAAGTACATGGATAGTGTCACGACCCGAACCGAGGCCTTGGCCGCGACGGGCATCCCGAACCACGAAGCTCTAAGATACCCCTTAGAATACTATCATAAGAATTATCCATACATAAACTAAAGTGCAAAAGATATGATGAAATTCAAGGGAAACTCATAATCAAACTGTGTCAACAAGTTGTGACAATACGGTGCTTACATTTTATCTACGAAGACTCTACTGAAAACTAAATATCTAGGCCGGGATAAGGCCCCTGGCTGGACCATCTGAAAGAGTCAACATATTAATAAATTTCCTTCCGAAAGATGGATAGCTCACCAGCTCTTTTGTATCCAAATATTCTACTGATCTGGTGGACCAATGGGACTATACCAGGGGGGGGGGGGGGGGGGGGGGGGGGGGGGTCAACACTTGGAAAGTATTGGCATGCAGAACAACCCAAAAATAATATATATTTCATGTAACATAATTAAGTGAATTTTGAAACAATTTAGCATAATATATATAAACAAACATGGGAATAATTTAAAAAGCTTCAATTCATGCTTGTAAAAAATTGGCCTAACTCTTTGCTTGAACTCTGATCTAGATGGATCACCCTAAATTCATACCAATCCATGGGCTATATGGAATCCGCCCTTAAGTCGATGGCCAAGCCCCTAATTTGAGTTTACGGCAAGAACTAGGGTACGTCATACATAATATGCCACAGGGTTGTCACCAGCGTACAATCCATAGTTCAAGATATAATAAACTCGTATCGGCAAAACCTGATTTTTGGCAATGCATTATCTAAACTCATACCTACTTTGGGTGACCATTTCACTCTCTTTAAGCTTAATTTCAGTTCTTTAAACACACTTCATGCTTTTAAACATTATCTCTTTCATATTACGGGCATCTTGTGATACGTATCATCATGTCTAAACTTACAAGTTGTTTCAAGTCATGTCATAATCATAGCCCTTTCATTCAAAAACTCATTAATGACCACCCAAAATATTTAAACATTATAAGAAAGAGTTCTTATAACAATTATCAAATAAAGCTTACGCAAAACCTTTTTCTTTCAAGAATTTAACATAGGGTGGCCATCTCTTTGATTAATCACGTGAAATTCTTACGTTTGACACAAGGACCATTTATGAAATAAGAAAACACCATCTCATTTGATTATGTCACCATGTAATTTTGCCAATTGATAGAAGAACATACAACTCAAGCTTTTAACCATGCATAAAAATAATCCATAACGAATTAAGACAAGTAACTTCATCATGAGAGATGAAATATCAAAAATCATGCTCTCAATTCAATTCTCAATTCTCATAACATATGTACACATAAATATATTTCAAGTTCATGGAAAAACCTCATGATAAACACATACTTTTATCAAGATGGGTTCATGAATGCATACTCTTCAAACGATTTCCAAAAACCTTTTTCATATACATAATTATATATCTTTAAAACTTGTTAAAATGATAAACTTACGCCCATGAGATTTAGGATAGTCCCACATACCTTGAAATCAAAGAGAACGTAGTGAAATTTGACCCTTGGAGATTAAAATATTCAAACCCTAGGTGGTTTCTCATCTCTTGCTTATCGATTGATATTTAGGTATTTACAAAGATGATATAATATTTCTAGGACCCTTTATTTCCAAAAAAGATTATGAACGGTTTAGGAGGGTGAACAGACCCCTTTTCACTTAAAATAATACAAAACAGAACACTTTTTGATGCTTGGGATAGGCTTGGCGACTCATGGCCTAAGCAAACTACAGAGTTTGAGGTGCAAGGACAAAGCAAACTAGGGTTCGTGGCGTGGACCCGACGAAAATTTGAGATAGTGTCTCACTAAAATACTCATAACTTTTGATTCAGAAACTGAATTAATAAGAAGTCAGTTGCATTGGAAAGAGGGATGAAAGATCTTTAATTTGATATATAATGGGCCACATAACTCCTTATATTCTAGGAGTAATGTTCATTGGAAGTTGACCGAAGAAAAATCATCTACTAAAACTGAACTAAAACCACCATAATCCACATCTAAAGTTTAATCCTATAGTCTAGCATCAATCATGTACCACCGATGAAGCATACCACATACTATACTAGTCCATTAAATTGGTAAATCAATCCAAATTCCTCATTTCACTTAACTACGGACCATAAGTTCATCCTCTCCACAATCTTACTACCACACCTTAGAATTTACTACACACCTTCTCACATGTTGTATTCGTTTACAACTACTAGAGAAAAGAAAGTAGAGGGGAGGGGGGGTAAAGTCACACAATAAGGATAGTCGATCTTAAACTCATAATATAACCCATTACGATCTTATTAGAATACTCTACTTTCTCACATCATATCTACTTACCCATGCATATATCCCAACTACCTTCAAGATTCTATAAACACCTGTGAGTCTCTACTTATAACTTATTGGCTAATCTACCTTTTTTCTATTCACAACCTATAATTTAATTCTACAACCACCATTACTATCCATTTTTATCTCCTTCCCCATTTAAAAAAATAATTATCATAGCTAATCACTTCCTCCACGGCTACCACACAGTCTAAAAATCTTCCTACAATATTAGCCAATCACCATGAAAGGGCATACCACCCTCTACTTAAAGGTCACACAACTAAAACTACAACTACAACTACCTTATTCACTTATGACTTAATAGCACTAACTTTGGTACCATCTTACTGCTCATATGTTATGACACCTTATCACATACTACTACTACTCGGATGGAAATACTGTTTCAATATTCTGACACATATCATTACCCTTAACCATGTCATCTGCAATAAGGATTTTGAAAGGGGATGAATACACTTCATACCTCAGGCTCATACAAATGATTGACATAGACAGGGGTATATGCTTAAATCAATACACTATGAAGCACTAATGAACTCCTTTCAAGTCCTTGTGCTATTTTATAACCTATTTGATGACTCAACCAAAGAGGACCACATTACTTAGAATCTAAGATTTTGCACTTGTATCATCTCAAAAATGAGACATGACCAATAGAATTAGAGCAAGGAAGGAATTTGTATAACTTCCACATGGACAACACTGTCGCACGATCTATAGTATGAAAGAATGAGAAACATCTCCTAAATTCTTGGTAGCATCCTGATTATAAGTATGGTGCACAACACACGCATAAGCAATAATTTACTAGACACAACTTTGTAGACACCCTAGGACCATGAACCGCGCTCTGATACTAAGCTTGTCATAAGCTGAACTGAGGCCCTGGCCGCGACAGGCATCCCAAACCATGAAGGTCCGAGAGACCCCTTAGCATACTATCATAAGCATAATCCATACATAAACTAAAGTACGGAAGATATGATGACATTGAAGGGAAACTCATAATAAAACTGTGTCAACAAGTTATGACAATACAATACTTATATCTCATCTACGAAGCCTCTACTGAAAACTAACTGTCAAGGTCAGAACAAGGCCTCCGGTTGGACCATAAACTGAAAGAGTCAACATATAAATAAATTACCTTCCGAAAGATGGATGACTCACTATCTCTGTTATATCGAAATATTCTACTGATATGGTAGACCAATGGGACTATATTGTAGAACCTGAAATACGGGGGGGGAGGGTGAGGGGGTAAATACTTAGAAAGTATTGTTATGTAGAACAACCCAAAAATAATATATATTCCATGTAACATAATTAAGAGAATTGTGAAAACAATTTAGCATAACATATATATAAAACACATGGGCATAATTTAAAAAGCTTCAATTCATGCTTGCAAAACATTGACTCAACTCTTTTCTTTAGTTCTGAGATAGATGGATCACCCTACATTCATACCAATCCACGAGCTATGTGGAATTCACCCTTAACTTAGTGGACAAGCCCCCAATTCAAGTTTTTCGCAAGAACTACGGTACTTCATACATAATAGGCCACAAGGTCATTGCCAGCATACAATTCACAATTCAAGACATACTAAACCCGTATCGGCAAAACACAATTTTAGGCAATGCATTATCTAAACTCATACCTTCTTCGGGTGACCATTTCACTCTCTTTAAGCCCAATTTTAGTTCTTTAAAACATGCTTCATGCTTTTAAACATTATCTCTTTCATATTAAGGGTATCCTGTGATAGGTATCGTCATACCTAGACATACAAGCCATTTTATGTCATGCATAATCATAGCCCTTTCTTTCAAAAACTAATTAATGACCACTCAAAAGATTTAAATACTAAAAGAGAGAGTTCTTATAACAATTATCAAATGAAGCATATGCAAAACCCTTTTCTTTCAATAATTTAACATGGGGTGGCCATCTCTTTCATTAATCACATAAAATTCTTACGTTTGACACAAGGACCATTTATGAAACAAGAAAACACTTCTCATTTGATTATGTAACCATGTAATTTCATCAATTGATAGAAAAATATGCGACTCAAGCTTTTAATCATGTATAAAAATGACTCATAACGAATTAAGACTAGTAATTTCATCATGAGAGTGAGAATATCAAAAATCATGATCTCCGTTGTCATAACATACGTACACATAAATATATTTAAAGTTCATCCAAAAACCTCACAATAAACACATATTTTCATCAAGATGGGGTCATGAATGCATACTCTTCAAACGATTTCCAAAAACCCTTTTCATATACATAATTATATATCTTTAAACTTGTTAAAATGATAAACTTAAGCCCATGAGATTTAGGATAGTCCCCACATACCTTGAAATCAAAGTGAACGTAGTGAAATTTGACCCTTGGAGATTAAAATATTCAAACCCTAGGTGGTTTCTCATCTCTTGCTTATCGATTGATATTTAGGTATTTACAAAGATGATATAACATTTTTAGGACCCTTTATTACCAAAAAAGTTTAGGAATGATTGGGAGGGTGAAAAGACCACTTTTCCCATAAAATAACTCAAAACAAAATACCTTTGGACGCTTGAGAAAGGCTTGGTGGCGTAAGGCCAAAGAAAACCTTAGGGTTCGTGGCGCGGACCCAACATGGACCTAAGACAGTGTCTCACTAAACCACTCATAACTTTTGATTCTGAAGTCAGATTGACGAGCGGTTAGTTGCGTTGGAAAGAGGGGTGTACATAGGTCGGTTTAGTTTGATTTTCTATTGAAAAACAAAGAAACCAATTATGTCGGTTTATTAAAACTATAAACCAAATCAAACCAACATAAAATCAGTTTTTTCGGTTTAGGTTTTAGTTTGTTCTTTCAATTTTTCTCGGAGTTTTTTTATAATCTTTATTTTTTACAATTACATAGTGATTGAAGTTTAGATCAAGTATGTTTTCACTCATGTGCTAATGAAAAACCACAATTATGAAAAATTGAGGAGAGAAAAAACTCTCTTGAAACTAAAAAACACTACTAAAAAATGATCAAAAAGCGACGCAAAAAAAGCGACGGACTGTGTCGCTTTAAAAAGCGACGTTGGTCATCGCTTTTTTAGTTTAATTTTAATTTTTATTTATTTTTTTATTAAAAGCGACGGCCAACGTCTTAATATCCATCGCTTTTTTCGCGAATTTTTGTGCCAACAATTAAAAAAATAATTTATAATTTTTTTTAATAAAAGTGACGGACAGCGTCATAATTTATTAAAAATAGTAGTTATTATTTCTTATAAAGCGACGTAGTCCATCAATTTTTAAATTTAATTTTTATTTTTATTTATTTTTATTAAAAGCGACGAACAACATCGCTATAATTTTTATTTTTTATAATATTAATTCTAGAAAAACGACATTGTTCATCGCAATTTGTAATTATTTTTTATTTTTTTAAATTTTTTACAAAAAAGCGACGGACAGCGTGGCTTTTGTTAAAATTAAATAAAAATTAATTTTTTAAAAAGTGACGTTGTCCGTCGCTTTTTAAATTTAATTTTTTATTTTTTATTAAAAGCGACGGACAACGTTGCTATAATTTTTATTTTTTAACATATTAATTCTAGAAAAGCGACGATCTCCGTCGCTATTTGTAATTATTTTAAATTTTTCTTTATTTTTAGAAAAAGCGACTGGCAGCGCCGCTTTTTTTAAAACTAAATAAAAATTAATTTTTAAAAAAGCGACGTTGTCCTTCTCTTTATAAATTTAATTTTTATTTTTGTTTATTTTTATTAAAAGAGACGAAAAACGTTGCTATAATTTTTATTTCTTAAAATATTAATTCTAGAAAAGCGACGCGGTTTGTCGCAATTTGTAAATATTTTAATTTTTTTTTCAAAAAGCAACGGACAACGTCGCTTTTGTTAAAACTAAATAAAAATTAACTTTATGAAAATGACACTGTCCTTCAATATTTGATTTTTAATTTACTATTAAATAAATAATTTTTATTTTAAAAAAATAAATGTATTCAATTATATATTGAATACGTTGATATCATATGATTGATTGATAAAAAAAAATATACTGTTGAAGTTATAATATAATAATATAAGCTAAATTAAACGATAATTTATCATTGTATATATACAAAATGTAGTATTACGAGGTAATTTACATGTGTATGTGATGTATCTAGTACATAGTGTGAACTTTATAGTCAATCAACTATGTAGATTGAATACATTGATGTCATACGAACGATCGATCAAGGTAATAATATATTTATGAAATTATAATATAATAATGTAAGCTAAATTAAATGATAATTCATCAGAGTAGAAATAAAATACGTTGTATTATGAGGTAATACACTCGTGTATGTGATGTATATAGTTTAAAGCTAGCTAACTGAATCTATATATCCAAATATTTTTACTAATACGTTAAAATCATATGATCGAGGTAATAATACACTATTGAAGTTATAATAATGAAGTCAATTAACCGACAAATCATCATATTAATACGTTGTATTAACGTAATCGAAATCTCCAATTCAATATTTCTTTAACCCAATTTCTAATCCCAATTTGACTCATCTCCGCAATTTTAATCTCAACCGTTCATCATATTTGATCGACGGTCAATATTAAAATCAATTTTCATTATTTTTTTCTTGAAATTAGGGGTGTGCATCAGTCGATTAGATTTGATTTTAAATATTATCGGTTTGGTTTATCGGTTATCGATTTTTAAATAAGTTAAACCAATAATCAAATTAATAAGGTATTTTTTATCAATTTTTGGTTTATCGATTTTTAGTCTTTAACGGTTCAATTTTTTATTTAATCAATAAGAAAATATGTATAAAATAGAAATAGTAGCAACTTATTAACAAAAAAAAAAAATTTAATTGCGGCAAAAATCTTACATGATGTATTTTATTTTACAAGAATCTTCAAGCTTGAATAGGTTTTCGAGAGGGTCTGCGTACAATGTACCCTCCACAGACCTAATCTGTGGGACTAAATTGGTTTAATTGTGTTGACACCCAATTTTGACCTCACAATACCCCTCTCAGGCTGCTAGTTTATATAGTAATTTTTCGTAACATTAATTCATACATGCTTAGTTTATTTTAATATTGACGTCTTACTATTTTTCTCGTCATTTCCACATTTATTAAATTTTCATTTTTCACAATTTATTAATTCAAATCCAAAACTTTACATAATTTTTATTAATATTTATTTATTTTTACGTAAATGTGCACACACACAATTTACAAATGGATTGTCTTTATTATTACTACTATCGATAATTTTATATAACATTAATTTTTACATGCTTAGTTTATTTTGATATCGATGTCTTATTATTTTTCTCATCATTATCACATTTATTAAAATAGCGGGCCTAATTCAATTAAATTCAATTTCTCAATGTTTTTGTTTTCTAGCCATGTTGTACACAATTAATGCTAATTTTAACCAAATTGATATTAATTTCATTTTTGACCCCTTTCTAAAGTAATTTTAATATCAGTTGTTGATCAAAATTGATCCAACGGCTGATGTTGACACCCAATTTTGACCTCCCGATACTATTTTTAGGCTGTTATTTTCTCAAAATTATTTGATTTCAATTATTAATAGTTTTGTCTAGTTTTTCATTATTATAGATATAGATATAGATTATAGGTTATAGATATAAATAATTAAAATGACAACCAATTTAATTTAATTTCTTTATGCCTTTAATTTTTAGACATTTTTTGTACTCAATTAATATCAACTTTAGTCAAATTGATATTAATTTTGATCTTTGTTGACACTCAATTTTGACCGTCAGATGCTCCTTTTAGACTACTATTTTAGCAAAATTATCAATTTTAAATATTAGTATTTTTTGCACATTTTTCTCGCATCAAATAGATTTTTGACGTGTCACATTCATAATTTAAAATTATTTTGTTAACTTTTGGTATCATTTTTACGATTTATTAATTCAGATATAATATTTTATGTAATTTTATTAATATTTATTAAATTATTTTTCCTAAATATGCACACTCACAATTTATAAATGCATTGTCTTTATTATTACCAATATCGATAATTTATATAATTTCACATGAGCCTTATTATTTTATTCTCATCATTATTACATAATAGTCTAATTCAATTCAAGTTCACTATTCATTTAAATTCTAGCTACTTTCTATTCAATTTTACCCAATTTATTATAATTTTAGCCAATTTGTATTCAATTTTTAGCCAATTTGATATTAATTCTAATTTTTAATCCATTTTTTTTTAAAATTATTCTAATATCAGCCGTTGATCAGAATTGATCCAACGGCTGAGATCAAGATCTTGCCTCCTTTCCTTTTATATACACAAAAAAGAGGAACCCTAATCCATTTCCACAAACAGCCAGCCGCACCTTCTCCCTTTCTCTTTACAATCTCTCTCTCTCCCTAAACCTTCTCTCGATCATCAGTCAAGCGTCGATGTCACAGCCCTCACGTTGCTTCTCCAATCACCTACCCGCAGGCGTACTCCACCCGTCAACGCACCCGCCCAGATCCGACAAAAAATGAGCGCCGCACCACTGCCTCCCTCCTTTTATTCTCTCGACGACACCGCCCATCCAAGTGCCGCCATGCTACTAGCAGCCACCTCCAGTCGGTGCTCAACCGATGAGGATTCGCCGAAAACTGACACCAAACGGCGGAACCCATCGGCAAGTTGATTTGCAATGATACGTTGCCAGTACATTATGTTATTCGTAAGGCCCAAGTTGGATGCGAATGGTGTATTTAGTGAGTGTAGACTTTTTTAAAACAGACGTTTGTGTAGTATTTACAGACTTAAATCTATATGGATAAAACTATTAGCATAGTTTAGTTACCAGTTTTTATAAAAAACTATTAGCATATTTCATAGGCTTAAAGGCATGAAGAACTATTACCAGTTTTAAATTAAAGTTGGATGTGTTTGCTGTATTTAGTGTTCATAGACTTAAATCTATGTGGATAAAACTATTATCGTAGTTTAGGTACCAATTTTTTTAAAAATCCATTAGCATAGTTCGAGATGTTATGCTAGCTCTGTGAGACATAATTTAACCTATGCAAAAATTTGACTATGGAGAGTTGCTTTGCAATGATATGTCGCGAGTAGGTTTGTTTGGCCCAAGTGAGATGTGTTTGGTTGCTTTTATGTTTTGACATTGAAAATTTGTGATACTAGTGACTTTAAAATGGTTAAGTTTAGTTACTTAAAAGTGGATATTTATAGTGGCCTGCAATGTGAATTAGTTATTTAAAAATGATTAAGTGTAGTGACTTGAAATGTGTACTAGTGACTTGAAAATGATTATGTGTAGTTATTTGAAAATAGTTAAGTAGAGTGACTTAAAAATGTGAATTAGTTAATTGAAAATAGTTAAGTGTAGTGACTTGAAATGCTAGTACATGACTTGAAAATGGTTGTGTGTAATTATTTGAAATGTCAATTAGTTATTTGAAAATGGTGTAGTGACTTGAAATGTGAATAAGCTACTTGAAAATTATTAAGTGTAGTGACTTGAAAATGGTTTAGTGTAGTTACTTAAAATTGCAAACTTGTGACTTGAAAATGGTTAAGTTTAGGTATTTGAAATGTGAATTAGTTACTTGAAAGTGGTTAAGTATAGTAACTTAAATTGAATGTTTAAGTGTAGTGACTTGAAATGTCAATTAGTTATTTGAAAATGGTGTAGTGACTTGAAATGTGAATTAATTATTTGAAAATGGTCAAGTGTAGTGACGTGAAATATGAATTAGTTATTTGAAAATGGTTTAGTTTAGTGATTTGAAATGTCTACTAGTTATTTGAAAATGGTTAAGTGTAGTTACTTGAAATGTGAATTAGTTATTTGAACATGGTTAAGTGTAGTGACTTGAAATGTCTACTAGTTATTTGACAATGGTTAAGTGTAATGACTTGAAATGTCTACTAGTTATTTGACAATGGTTAAGTGTAGTTACTTGAAAATGCTTAAGTATAGTGACTTGAAATGTTAATTAGCTATTTGAAAATGATTTGAGTTTAGTGACTTGAAATGTGTACTAGTGAATAAGTTATTTGAAAATTATTAATTGTAGTGACTTGAAAAGGGTTAAGTGTTGTTACTTGAAAATGTGAACTTGTGACTTAAAAATGGTTAAGTGTGGTTACTTAAAATTGTGAACTTGATGCTTGAAAATGGTTAAGTGTAGTCACTTGAAATGTGTACTAATAACTTTAAAATAATGAAGTATAGTCACTTGAAAATGATTAAGTATATTGACTTGAAGTGTGATTTAGTTAATTGAAAATAGTCAAGTGTAGTGATTTGAAATGTGTATTAGTGACTTGAAAATATTTTAAGTGTGGTGACTTGCAATGTGAATTAGTTATTTGAAAATGGTTAAGTGTAGTTACTTGAAATGTCTACTAGTTATTTGAAAATGGTTAAGTATAGTGAAATAAAATGTCAATTAGATATTTGAAAATGGTTTAATTGTTTTATCTTGAAATGTGTATTAGTAACTTGAAAATAGTAAGTGTAGTCACATGAAATATGAACTAATGACTTGATTTTTATATGTTTTGATGTAAACTTGTATACAGATGACATTCGGTGGTGATGGTGATTGGCCTCGTCCTGATAAGAGTTCGAAGTCAACTGCTAAAAAGAAATCTCGGACACCTGTAGATTCTAATGAAAAAACTTTAGGATTGTTTAAGTGTTTTGGTAGTTGTTGGATTAATTAATAAATGTTTTGTATTTTGGATTTGATTGTTTTAAGTAGTGTTGATTTGAATTGCTTTAATGTTTTGCTAATGTAATGCATTGTATGATTATTTTAGAAATGTGTGTTGCATGAGGCTGTATATATTGAATTGCATTTTTATTTGGCATGTGGGATGCAAAAAATGCAAATTTTTGCATAAAAAAAATGCAGAAAAACGACGAACATGGTCTCTTTTGTTCGTTGCTTTTCTAAAAAATTTTAAAATAAAATTTTAAAAAACGATGGTCAACGTTGCTTTTTGTCTTTATTATGAAGAACAAAAAGCGACGTCGAACATCATTTTTTTTCTTCATTATGAAGAACAAAAAGTGACGGCCAACATCGCTTTTTTCTTTATTACGAAGAACAAAAAGCGACGGCCAACGTCACTTTTTATCTTCATTATGAAAAAAAGATTTTTTCTCAAAATACGACGGACAATGTTGTTTTTCTGATTTTTTTTTAATTTTTTCTTCAATAAAACGGTGTTATGCGTTGTTTTTGTTCATCATGTGTTCTTCACATGAAGAACATAAAACGACACACAGCATCGCTTTTTCTAAAAGTAATTAAAAAAAATCAAAAAGCGACATTGTCCATCGTAAAAAAAGCGATGCATGCCGTCGTTTTTAAAAAACAATGGGCTTTTTTCGATGGAAAAAAAGCGACGCTTGTTCGTCGCTTTTTTTTAGTAGCGAAATAAGATGAAGAGTGAAAAATTTAGGTTTTAATTTTATGTTGGATATTGGATCATTTTATTAGCAATTAATGGGTAAATATTACAACTTAAAGGCCCAAATATGAATATATATATATACATATACATCTACTTTCTAAATATTGAAAATTAATAAAACTAATTGAAAAAGTATTTAAAAAGTAGATTATAATTAATATTTTATGTATAAAAAGTTAAATTATATACATGCATATATATATATATATATATATTATGTCGGTTTGATTTGAGTTCAATTTGACTTTTTTTTTGTTAACACCAAACCAAACCAAGAATGGTTGAGTTTTTTTTTTCAAACGCCAAACCAACCAAACCAAACCATAAGTCAATTTTTTCTCGATTTGGTTTGGTTCTTTGGTTTGGTTTAACTTGAAGGTTGGTTTGTACACCCCTAGTTGGAAATATTACTCAAAGAGATTTAATTTGATATATAATGATCCACATAACACCTTATATTATAGGAGTAATGTTCGTTGGAAGTTGACCTAAGAAAAATCATCAACTAAAACTCAACCGGTAAGAATGTGCTCAACTTAACTTTAAGCTAGGAGATTGTTATGACGTATACTCATCTCCAAAGATGTTCTCACACTAAAGCATTGTTATTAAAACTTAATTATAACTAGAAACCATTGGATTCTGGTCTATATACATAAGAAAGGCGGTTCAAATCTTAACCCAAAAAAAGCAGGATGCTACAGATAAATGCAAAGGCATACAATGGGGTTGGCCTTGCGGCTCTTTAGGGAATGCGGAAAATATAACAATGGAAGAGAATCTATGGACACATTTGGCCATCTTCATCATAATTATCTAGGTCCAGAAAAAAGTCCAAGTGGTAATTCGTGAAATCTCCCACACTTATTAAGCCAATTTGGGTAGTCCAGATCATCTTCACTACTCTCAAATTGATCTCCTGTTTCCTCTTTTGTGCTTTCCCTCACGTCATTATCATCGTCTAAAGGTATCACATCATTAACTCATCATGGAATGACCTGTCGATACATGGAGGTGGTGAAATACATGTGAGGTAGTATTCCACTCGCCACCTGACACATCATGTCATAGTCCACCAGCCCAGGAATTTTTTCCCATATTGATGGCATTATGGGTCTCCTTCTACTTTTCATGCATAATATTCCAAGGTGCACCAAGTTGTTTGGCCAATTTCAGCATAAAGTATGTTCATCGATATTTCATGCAGTCTTCTAATTCTGGCCCAAGGTACTTGTCTTTCATAAGTGACTTCTGTTGGAGCCATGTGTGACCATAAAAGGGATATTTTATTTTATGATGAATTAATGTAGGACTCTAAGTGGAGCGTACGGTTGGATTCCTTCCAACTCAATAAAATAACTAGTGTACCTCCTTAGCAATGTTCTTCCTATAATCCAAGAAAGCTTCAGTGGATGGCATCCCCTATGAGGTACGTCAAATAAGCTCGCCATTCTTCTAGTCCTAGTGGTGCTCCCCAAAATCTCAACTTAATGTTCATGTCTTTGTACCCTATCGCGAATGTCCTCTAGGATGTCGCTGATTGGCTCCCTTTGATAGAAATGTTCCATGGCCCAAACTTGAAGCAAAAAGTTGAATCCACCAAAAAAATCATCCCCTCTAAAGCAAGCAGATAAAGCCCTAAATAGTTCCGCCAGTAGTATCGGTGCTAATGTCTATTTCTCAGAATCGGTAAACATAGTAAAGACCAAGGCATCAAGTTAACATTGATGTGGCCCTTTTTTTTTGGGAAGGCCATAATCCCAAGATGGTGAGTACGAAGTCCATAGGGCAAGAACTCTCCCCATCTTGCTCTATTACAGGAGAAATCATTTCGGTGATTGCCATAGCTCCTTCGACATCCAAATCTCTGAAATAAATAATTCAGGTTAACCCATCCATCTCTGATATTCCTTGGGGCACGAATTGCACTTAAATCTAAAGCACGTAAGAAACCATTGTCGGTCTGGCCGGTGGGGCCAACGGTATTCTTCCTTCAAGAGGCAAGTCCATGAGGCTACTGATTTCCTCCAAAGTTGGGGTAATCTCAAAGTTTGTAAACTGAAAAGTCATGATGATCGAGTCCCAAAACGGAACCAATATCTTGGTGAGCACGTTGTTGTCCTGAATATCCATAAGTGACATAAAAGAACCTAAGTATTTTTTTAACCTTGGCTCGATGCACTGCTTAGATGCTTCGCCACCAATTTTGTAGGATTTTGGGGGCTGAGACGATCATTTGGACATTTGGTAGGTTTTGCTTGGTACTCATATGAAAGAAAGTTTAAAGGGTATGATAAGTAATTTGTCTCAAATTCATTATGTGTTTTAGTTTGGATCGTTCATATCAATCTTCATATAAAAAGCATGTCGTCAGGTTTGTAACCTTTAACAAAAGGGTGGCTTCCTAATTGCGATGACGATGCCTTGGATCATCTCACCTAAGATGTATGTAGTATGGCCTATTTCTAAAGTAAGTGTTCACTAAACTTGTAAGAGTAGGACTGAATAGGTGCGATAAGACACATTAACCTAATTGCCCCAATGCTGAAACTAAAGAATCCAAAGAAGGTTTAGAGGAGTGTAAGACATCAACCATAGTGTGTGAATTGTGTATGGTCAAAGACTCGATAGGAAAATGCTAGTGATAAAGTAGTAACAAGTAGTGTTGATCAAATAAATAAGGAATGAAAGTTTGGATTTGGCTTGCATCCGTTCACACAAAACATGGTATAAATACATGTAAAGCAAATAACGCAATAAAAACATGATAATCCTAAACTATGTGTGTTAAGGTAAAAACCTAATTTCATTATAACCCCAGCAGAGTCGCCACACTGTCGTGCCCTATTTCGAACCGGTCGAACCAACATACAACATGTGGTGGCTTGTCGTGACTCTCGGATTTTGAAAATTTATTTTTGTAAAGTCCCCACTTAATTTTTTTAGGAAAAATTAGGAAAAAACCACTTTGTAAAAATTTTGTTTTGGTCTTTAGAAAATATTTTGAGATTCTGAGTAAGAGTTTTGGTTACTCGAGGGAAAGGTGTTAGGTACCCCTCAGACTCTATTCGAAGATAGTCCTTAGACCCAGTTTAGAAAAATATTTGAAAGATATTTGCTTCGTTATTTGCAAAAAATTGTGATAACAAAACCTTTATTTTGAGGAAAGAAAATTTGAGATATATAAAATTGCACCATTATGTACACGGATATAACTTATGGAAAAATATATATGCATATCAAGACATAAAAATAGTAAAGGATTTTTTTAAAAAAATAGTATTTTGTTATAATGTGTACTAAATATGAAATTTTATAATTTTTACAAGAATATAATATTTAATAACTTATAAAGTTGAATAAATAGAACCTTTGCAAAATAAAGAAAATATAGTTTTAGAAATATGAGAAAATTTATATATTAGAATAAAATGAATCTTATTAAATTATAAAAGGAATGTCACACACATTAGCATTTTTTTTTTTGGTAAATTAAACGTATAAATAATAGATAAAAATAATAACAACTAAAAGTGGGTCAAAATAAATATTATAAATAGTAGATGAAATTAAGAATATAACATTTGTAAGTGGATAAAATAAATATTACGATAAAATATAAAATGTCTAATTATAGTTAAAATATACCTTATGTATAATAGTGTATATATATACCTTGGAATTTTCACGCCCCTTTGAAACCTGGAGAAAACTCAAAGCAAATGTTGGAAAATAAAATATAAGATAGAACATTGAGATTATTTAATTTATTGTCATAGATCGAGGTAGGTGACTTGTTAAACAATCAGATTTTTTTTTTCAATCGATTTTATATCGAAATTACATGTCTTGTTTTACGCAACGTGGAGATTATCGCGTTAATTTTATTAAAAATATTTTTTGAGGCAAAGATAATTTTTAGAAGAATTAGCTAAGTATTGAAATGATAAATCGATATCACTTTTTCACGAGTAAAGTAATCATGCATTAAATGAAAAATCGAGACACTAAACTACTTCGGAGAATTGACAAATAATACGATAATAATAAAAAATAAAGTTATCTTAAACAAGTTTAATGACAAGAACAAAAATTAATCATTATTAAGAAAAACTCACCATAATAAGTATATAATAAAATCAAAAAAGGCTAAGGAATGCTAGACTACGTTTAGGCGTTGAGCTTCTAATTTTGGAACTCTAAGACTGTGTGATCCTAGTAGCGATTGATCCGAGGCTATGAGCCAAATCGAGTCCCGTGAAGAAAATCCAACTCTCCGAGTTCACATGTAAAAAGCAGTACGAAAAGATAAAGATTTGTAAGATTACAGTACAAACATAAGCAGACACCAAATATGAGTATTAAAGAATTGTATTAGTCTAACATGTAAAATTTCTTTCCTCCCTTTTTTACAATAACTGAACTAGCCATTAGATGAAAACACTGAACATTGTTCAACACCAGTGGTGTGACAACGAAATATCATAGATATTCAAACAAATTATACCATGTTTCCCCCTACACAAAACTGAACACCAACAACTTGCAGCACATGAAAGTTCCAGCCGTATGTTATTTTTGTAGAAAAAAATATGAGGTCAAAGTAAAAACCAGGGAACCCAACTAAAGAAGTAAGACAAACCATCAAATGTAATCTTGAACTAAACATTCCCCCCTCCCCCCCGATTCAGTTTTGAGATCTCAAAACGTTACTAAAATGCTACGTGGATCATTCTTTAATTTTCGGAGTAGAACATGACCACCAAATATCGGTTAACCTTTTCAAGAAAAACATTCCAATAGCATTCACCCATCAAAATCACTAATCTTAAATTCAAATACATATGACATACACCTTAAATACCACCAAATATTGAATACCCTTTTTCAAGAATCAAAAACCCCAGTCGCATCAACCATCGAAACAGAAAGCATCAGTAAAATTCGAAACACCGAAAGTTTCATACTTAACCCAAATTGAACTCAAGAAAACACCACACCTTAAAAAAAGAAAATCCTATTCAATTTGATTTTTTCGAAGGCAAATAACAACAAAACGATCATACTTGAGACCAAAAATATGCAATATATTGGCATACAACTCTGTTTTAGATTCGACGATGACAATATCCCTTAATGAAATTCGAGTACAAGTCCATTTTTAGCGTCCACAGCCAAAATATAAACTTATACGAAAATGCATTTTCAGCAACATCAACATGAAAACTTGACTACATTTAAAATTAAAATAACATGTTTACAGAATCAGATAAAATAAAATAAGAGAGATAGAATCGAGACGGGAAGGGGATTCTGACCCGATCCAATCAAGGGCCTTGTCGTAATAGGCATCTAAAGTCCAACCAGGACCGGAGACCACCCCTAATACCCAATCCAACCATCCAACATATACCCTGAGTTGGAAAAATTCCAAATATATAACAAGATAGTGTATAATAGCACTAATCCAGACTCTGGGATGGGTCTATGATTGAGACCGACCCAAACGAGCCCAACGGTCCCAAATCCCATCAATAACCATAACCAACCAAAATCGTAAACCAAAACAATAACCAAACCAAGTTCCATAACATAATATAATAGGATGGAACAACCAGCAATATCGTCAACCGGTATCAGCCCTAATACCAATGCCAATACTAAGGCTGACACCAATATTGATCCCGCCTATACCAACCCATAGTAGTTCCACAACAGCCTCTAACCAAAGAAAACGAATATCTGGTTGGGATATGCCCCTAACCATAGCCAAAACCAATATCCATAAATAAATTTAAGTGTGTAAAACATCCATGAACATGAAATGGGATCTTCCAGAAAGATGGAAGCTTACCACTTCAGTCCAAAAGCTGATCCCAAAATTCGATCACTATGTAAGAGGAGTAGAACAGTCGATTCTTTTATCAAGTGGGGATACAACCGCCTGAAGACGGATTAGCGGGTGACGCTAGCATGAACTCAGGATAAGGATAAAATAATGTCATCCAGTAAAACCACGTAAAACAACCATATGTATACAAACCATACATATATATAACCATGCCGAGAAAGGGAACCGGGTTTAACATGCATTTAAAACTATTAACCTGGGTATGTGTAGCTTAACTGTCCTAAAACCATCCATGGGCTATATGGGTCTAGTGTAACCCCCTAAACGGGTCCCGATGCATGTATCCGCATGAATCAGAGATACCATAAGAGTAGAGGATTCCCAAGTACCCTTCGCTCTCCATGATACATATATACAGTGTACTTAGAGGATTTTTGTGTACCTCATAGTATCATATATGGTCACCATGACCAACCCCTCATGTCGACAAACATGAGTTTTCAGTGTTCGTTCATTAAACTCTCACTTTCACGGTTAGCTATCACACTTTGCCATTATTGTTTAATTAAAATCATTTCTAACCAATACATTATTCCATTTATTATTATCCAAGGCTATTAATAGTGGTATAATCATACTGACTATAACTTGCAAGTAAGGGATTCCTGTGTCCCTATTTACCAAGTTAACTTGGGGGAGTCCCACATACCCCACAAGTGTTCCATTATTATGTTTGCTTGGGGGAGTCCCATGTACCCCACAAGTTGTTTATTAACATATTTAGTTGAGGGATTCCATTTTACCCCACAAGTAGTTCAATTAACCATAACCATGACCACCAAATCATTCCGAACCATTTATACCATTTAGGGTTCCATTACCAAACCATAGCATGCAATAGTTCCATTAAAAAGTCCAACAATATAGTAAAAGCATTCTCATAGGCATTTTATCACCGCTAAAAGTTCTAAATCATGAGTAGGCTAATTCTTCTCATGCACCTTCAACTGCTTGGAAGAATAGGCTATAACCTTTCCATATTGCATCAAAACACAACTAAGTCTCACCCAGGATGCATCACAATAAAGAACAAATCCCTCATTACCTTCAGTCAACGTCAAAATTGGAGCCGAAGTTAATTTATCCTTAAGCTTCTAGAAACTCCTTCACACACATCTGACCAAGAAAACTTCACCTACTTCTGAGTCAACTTAGTCAATTGGGCAGCTATCGCCGAGAAACTTTCCATAAACCACTTATAATACCTAGCCAAATCCAAGAAACTCCAAATGTCAGTTGGAGTCGTGGGTCAAGGCCAACTCTTAACCATAGCCACCTTTTGCGGATCCACCATTATCTCCTCACTATAAATAATATGGCCCAAGAATGCTACAACATTCAACCAAAACTCATATTTGGAGAACTTGGCATAGAACTGCTGCTCTTTTAAGGTCCGTAACACCACGTGATTAGCATGATCCACCTCATTCTTAGAATAAACTAGAATGTCATCAATGAACGTAATGACAAAAAGATCCAAAAATTGCCTGAAAACCCTATTCATCAAATCCATAAATATCGTCGGGGCATTAGTCAAACCAAATGACATAACCAGAAACTCAAAGTGCCCATATCGAGTACGAAAAATCGTCTTAGGAATAACCATCTCCCTAATCTTAAGTTGATGATACCTAAACTGAAGATTTATCTTAGAAAAGAACTTGGCACCTTGAAACTAATCAAACAAGTCATCTATCCTTGGAAGAGGATATTAGTTCTTAACCGTTACCTTATTCAATTACCGATAGTCAATGCACATCTAAAGGGAACCACCCTTTTCGCGCACAAATAATACCGGTGCACTCACAGAGGTATACTAGGATGCAAAAACTCCTTATCCAGAAGATCCTTAAGTTTCTCTTTGATTTCCCTTAACTCAAATGGAGCCATTCTATAAGGAGGAATAGATATTAGACGAGTGTCCGGAACCAAATCAACACCAAACTCAATATCCGAAGACTCAAAAACTCCCTTTCTTTTCTTGTTTTTACCTCTTTTTTTTCTATTTTTACACCTTTCAAACTCTTTTTTTTAATTTTCTTCTTGTTTTCCCATTTTTTCACTCTGTTTTCTCACTTCTGTGACTTTTTTTATTGCTTTCACCTCTCTTTTTCCTACTTTTAGGCCTGTCCCTCATGGGGTGAAGAATACCCTTATATATAGGCAAATTTGGACTTGAAAAACCATATTTAAAACCCCAAAAATAAAAGCGTGGAACAAATGAGAAGGGGGTGGAAAAGACTTGAATTTTGAATTAGAATCAAACCTCTTCTTCCCATATCTTTAACTTTTTAGAGCTCTTAATGGTGGATTGAATTGTTTTTTCCCATTATTCACTAATTTGGGGTTGGTTTCTCTGAATTTATTTGAGTCACGGGTTGAGAGGTGAAAAAAAAAAGAGATTCTCGAGTAGTAGTGGTAAAGTCGCAATAGTGGCTAGGGTTTAGGCCATTCCCAATTATGGGATAATGGAGAAGACAACGAATAGAAGGAGAGAGGAGGTGTCGTTTGGTTGTTGATTTTAGGTATATGATTGGGATTGAACTCTGTGGTACTGAGAAAGAAAGAGGTGTACAACTGCTCTTTGGTATATATATATATATATATATATATATATATATATACTAGTCGTATCTTACGCGTCTCGCGCGTGCACCTTGTTTCAAGGAGTCCAGTTAACAAAATCACTTAGATATTATAAAATAAAATATGCTTGAATTAAGAAATAAATTAATTTATTTATTTAATATGAAAAATACTTAAATATAAAACTAATATATTCATACAAATCATATAAATGACATAAGAGAGTATTACGTTAATTAACAATAAATGTATATGAAAAATAAATTCATGTGTATACGTTATATTTATTAAGTAATGACTTAGAAAAATTGGTGTAAATTGCTAACCATATTTACGGTAAAATTTGCAGTTTTAATTTATTTGGTTTAGTATTAAACCAAATTAACTTGTATTAAAATATAGTCAATTTAGTCAAATTTTGATAGCCGTTTATATAGAATTCCTATTTTAATATATTTATTTTGTAAAGTATCAAATTTTAGACTAAATTTGTAGTTATTTTGGTTTGTAGAAATTATTTTCTATACAAGATATACCTAAATCAACAAGAATTTTAATTAATTTCATATTCTTTAATATTTCATATAATAAGTAATAATAATTCTTTAAGAAAAAGAGGTGAAACAATAATTTTGTTTATTTCAAAATCTTAATGAATGACAAAAGTTTGAATCACTTTTCAAAGAGTGGTGTACGTGTTTTGTACGTGTCTCTCTTGTCAATCAAAAAATTCATTATATCTATATAGCTTGTACCAAAAAATCAAAAGAGCCTATTGTTAAAAATAATGAAAATATGTCAGATCTCATAGTCCATTCACAATTAAAAAAAGTTGCATATAATTAAATTTTAAAACGGAATTCATATAGAATCAGAATGACTAATCAATTTCTTATGAGGGAATGTAATGATTCAAAGAATTTGTTCAAATTTATAAATAAGTCAATTTCAAATTATTAATTGTAAATGCATCATTATTAACGAAAATCACATAAAAAAATCAATTAACAATTATCTATCAAGAATACATGATAATTTATTATATTAAACTTCAAGAACATACTACAATGAACAATCTCAAAAAAGAACCTTCTCAATTAACAAGTGTCTAATATACATGATACTTTTGTAAACATAAAAAAAAAAACACAAAAAATTTTCAGAGCTTACCTCAAATCACAAATAAATTTGTCTCTTCAATCATAGATACCATCAATATTTCAAAAAAAAAATTGTCAGAAAGCAATTGTCGATCAAGAATACATGATAGATTATTATTGTACACTTCAAGAATATACTAAAATTTTAGGAAACTTACATCAAATCACAAACAAATTCATCTCTTTAATCATAAAAACTAATAAGATTTTAATCATCAATAATATATTAAAAAATTTAAAAACTTACCTCAAAGCACAAGTAAATTTGTCTCTTCAATCATAAGATATATCAAGATTTTACTAAAACACTTCTCTCTCTCTCTGTATATATATATATATATATATATATATATATATATATATATATACATGATAATTCATTTGTTTTAAATTTTAAGAATATACTAAAATTTTAGAAAATTTACCTTAAATCACAAGAAATTTATCTCTTCAATCAAACAAAAGAAACAACAAACTAAACCAAGAAAACATTATCACATGTTATAAAAAAATATGAATATAGCTTAAAGAACTCACATGATTAGGAACAATCAATTATATGGAGAATAAAAAAAGAAGATATTAATAAAGTTTAAACCTTTTTCTAATATAAATACTATCGTAGTAAGTTTTCTACTGATTTTATTATTATTTTCTCCTTTTAAATCTAAGTTAATTAGGTCTCTTCTTTAATATAAATATAATAATATTAGTAAAGATAATACTCCAAAGTTATTACTCGTGTGAATGGAAAAAAAAGTAGATTTGTACTTCTAAAATTAGTGCTAGTCTTTATAGTGAGTATAGCTAGAATAAGATATAATTTTTATATAAGGTAAAATTATGATTGATTAAAATTATCTCTTATCATAAATTTTATGATTTTAATTTCAGAAAAAATCTTATCATATATTTTAAACTCTTAATCCCATATATTTTAAGAGATAATATTATAAATATAATTAAAAACTAATTTAAGAAAATAGTGAAAAAGCAGTTTTACAGGCAGATAGGCAGAGAGGCAGGCAGGCAGGCAGACAGACAGACAGAAAGACAGACACACAGACACAGACAGATAGATAGATAGATATACAAAAAGACCATAGACAGACAGACAGCCAGCCAGCCAGCCAGCCAGCCAGATAGACAGATAGACAGACAGACAGACAGATAGACAGATAGAAAGACTGACAGACAGACAGACACAGACAGACAGACAGACAGATAGATAGACAGATACACAGACAGAGAAACAGACAGATAAACAGATACAAAGATGGATGGATGGATGGATGGATTGATGGATGGATGGATGGATGGATGTATAGATAGATGTATAGATAGATGGATAGATGGATAGATGGATAGATTAATCGATCGATCGATGGACCGGACGGACAGACAGACAGACAGACAGATAGATAGATAGATAGAATCCTATATACCAACACAAACAACAGATTGTTCAGTATTTTCATTAATATTCCTTGTCATATATTTTGGTACATGTCACATACAATAGATATTTAACAAAAAAAATCAACAATGCTACTTTTCTGATCTAAATACACCATTACTCCCGAGTGATTTTGGAATCTTGGATTTGTTAAAATCAGTCCGGCTATCACTTTTGTCATCCCTTGACGCCTTGCATAAACTTGATCCTTTATTGAGCATGTATGAATGTCATAATACTTTCTTATCTTAAAAATCTTTGATTTGTTAATTCTGGAAGAACGAAGAAACCAAGTACAGTCCTCCACCACACAAATCAAATAGTAGCTGTTAAATTAAAAAAAATTAATACTCAAAAAACAGATACCCAAATTACATACAACTATAATATCTAATATAATACGCTAAAAATACACAATCATTTTTACCTGCTTGCACTTGACCTTTCAGCTCGATATGTCTATCATCAGCTATGTTGTGATTGCTTCTACTAATCCTTTGTACTTTGTTGTTGCATCATACATAATCCCATCAATTTCAAAGTCCCTCGGTACCTCTGTTTAAATAATAATTTTAGTTTTTATGCAATTGATAAACATACAAAATTCAACAATGTAACAATAGAGAATTGAAGAAACACAAAAAAAAATCTTTAAATTCGTTTTCAATGAAAAATATTCATTCTCATAAAAAATTTAACAAACCTGACGAATCCCATCTCCCTCTCTGACGTATCATGATTGAATGCAAATTAACAGAATTCATATTTGTTATCAAAAGAAATACTTGTTTTTGCTTTTCTTTCAAATTATAATCCTCAGCAATTTGTTGACGCCGAAATTACGGTGTTTTATTTACTGTCAAAAATTAATCATGTACAAAGAGGAAAGTAGTGTACGAAGATGGAAACTCTTAATGCAAGCATTAAAATAGGAGGAAAAATAACGGTTAGAGGGATTTGGGGGTGGATAAATATCATTAATTAAGGTTAACTATATTTAAGGAAGGTAAATTGTATATTAATTGTATTAAATCTTTATTTTCCTTTTTAATTAATTACTTTTTTATATTTTCAACAAAACAAAAAAATCTTTTTTATATATTTTTTTTAAAGAAAAGTTGCTATAACTTGAAAATTTAAAAGTTTTGCTATAACTTGTAATAACTAATCTAATAAGTTTATATAGTTAATTTTTCCATTTGTTTAATTACAATTTTTCCATTTGTTTAATTACATGATATTTCAGATTTTGATATTTGTGATACATATTTTTAGCCTTGATACATATGCGTTATGATACATTTGTAATGTAGCAGTTAGTTAAATAAGGAAGTAACTAATTTTCAATTATTACAGAGAGTAAAATAAGGCACAAATAGTGGTATAAAAAATTTGGTTTCAGATGTATCATAATGATACATTTGGTAAAATTTACTCACTACCCGTTAAAAATTTAATCTCACACAAAAATAAATAGTTTACATATGTCAAACTATGTTAAATGTATCAAACATTTATAAATAAATAAAAAATATGAATCATTATCACAAAGTATCTGTCGTATGTATCACCAGTATTCCAACAAATGTATCATATTGGTAATATATATATATTTTTGATAACTGATTAAAAACACCAATACATATTTTTTATACTATTATATCAATGTTACACATGTCGTTTCTCACGGGATAAAATGTATCAATGGTGCACATATAAAATGTACACAAAATTAAATAAAATACCACATGTATCGATTGAAAAATATCCAACCTGAATGAGTGTGGTGAAATCATTAAATGACCAAAAAATATATACATCATCCTTTAAATTATGAAAAGAGTACACAAGTTCTTGATATGTATCTATATATGTATTAAATACATTTATTTGATACATATGTATATGTTTTGATACATATGATTGATACATATGTACATGTCTTGATACTTATGATCAATACATATAATCCACCACCACTACTCCCTCCGTCGTTCGTCCACTAGTCATATATACCAACAAAAATATGCACTAGTTACGTATAAATTATGAAAAAATTATTATGTATTAAATTAAAATGTCAAGAAAAAGTACCAAAAAAACTCTCTTTGATGAAGGACTAAATTAGCAAGATGTAAATGTTTTTAGGAAATTACAATTACGTTCCTTTCATTAAATAATTTTGTAGAAGGCGTGTTTTTTCACAATATCATTTTCTAAGCAAAGTTCATGAATTTAGTTTACCACCTATTCTATTTTATGGATAATCTTTGTTTTTTTATAAGAACTTTATGGATACTTAATAAGCAAAGAATGGCTTAAAATAAAATAAAATGATGGTAGAAAGTAGGGAGGACACAGTGATGGTGGAATGGTTATCGTAGCTTAGGCGAATTTAGTGCAATAATCACGGATTCATTTGAGATAATAAATGATTTCATGGATTGAAATGGATTGCATGCGTTAATTATGGAGTAAAAATAGGATGAGTTTTTTATTCATATGTATCAAGAGTAAAATATTAAATCTGAATTTTAAGTAATTATTTAAAAGGTAAGAAATTTTGAGTAATAAGATCTCTTAGGTTTGTGGTTTTGTGTAATTTATCCAATTGAGAAATAGAAATTAAATGTTGGCCCAAATGTTCTTTTTGCACCTAAATTAATTTTATCGATGCTTCTAACTATCCTAAAAATTATTTTTAATATATATGCATTCAAATTAAATAATAATATAATATACGCACCTAATTTAATAATTATGTAACTTAATATAAATAATATTAATAAGAATATATGTATACATACATACATACATATATATATATATACATACACATATATATAGTAAGAATATAATAAATAAATATACATATAAGAGTATAATATATATAAGTATACATACATACACACACACATATATACATAAACATATACATATACGTATTCAAATTATATAATAATATAGAATACACACCTAATTTAATAATTATGTAACTTAATATATATAATATTAATAAGAATAAATGTATACATACATACATACATATAGAGAGAGAGAGTAAGAATATAATTAAAAAAATATACATAATAAGAGTATAATATATATAAATATACATACACACACACATGTGTGTATATATATATATATATATTCAATATATAGTCCAAAAAATAAAAATGCAAACGTGATTATCAAAAAATATTTTTTTATGTGATTTTTGATGTTAAAATAGTTAATTATATTTAGTTAGAATGTTTTAAAATATGATAGGAAAATAAATCCTTCTTTTTAAATTTTTTTTTTTTTCAAAATTCATAGAAATTAAAATGCAATTTTATTTTGAAAAATTATTTAGCGCTGGGCATAAAATATCAGAAACCAAATTACCGAACCGGATCAAAAAATTTGGTACTTGGTATTTGGTAATTCGATGTTTGGTATGGTAATTGGGAGTAAAATTTTAAAATTATGGTATTTGGGTTCGGAATTGGTAAAAGATATTACTACCATTTGGTATGTACCGAATACCAAATTATTGTTAACTGACTATAGTCTATACTCCATAGGCCACGAGTCCAAATTAATATTCTACAAAAGGTCAAAAAAAGCCCACAACCTAAAAGTCTATAATACTATATTCATTTTAAAATTTTAAAATAAAAATCACTTTTAAATTTTTTATTGTTAGCAGCAGTGGACAACATGATCAAATATGAAGTTATTGTTTCATATTACTCGCGTTTTCTTCATTATGGTTCTATCTATCAAGATAACCTGAACTTGTCTAGTCTTGATGCAACTTGTAGGTATATCTAAGTTATGTCCAGTGAGAGAGTTGATGCACAAATACGCATTTCCTGCCATATCTAAGTAACTAAGTTATCAAAAAGGTTTGACACTATGTTGTATGATTTTAAATATCTCATAAGTTATTCTTGATGAAGGGTTAGTGAATTCTTTTATTTAAACTCACTCACTAGTCACTACGAGGCTAATATTTGAGGAACAGATGTGGCTATTATCTTTCGGAGTTATTTCTGTATTAAACAGTTATTATGTTAAATCAACAGATAATGAATGAGCTATGAAACATCACTGATGAAGTGTTAAAAAGTGTTGTTTCCAGGCATAGGTCAGAAATTTTATCTTGTGTTTTGATTCAGTTCGAAAGTAAATTGTTATCGTTGGCCTAGAGTAGAGTCTACCAAATTTAACTTTAATATGGTATTACCAAATACCATACGGAAGTTTAATTTACCGATTACCGAATTACCAAACCAAAGTTTAATGGTATGGTGTTTGAAATGTACTTTCATTTACCGATTATCGAATTACCGAATCCAAATTGTGATAATACTGAACTGAATACCGAACGCCCACCCCTACCAAGAAGCATACAAAAATTATTAAAGAAAAATAAGCGAGCCAAAATTGGGTGTGAACAATATTAGAAAGGGTTTGAGAGGTGATTTTGTTGTTCTGATGGGTAAGAATACTATGATGAAGAGGACTATTAGAGTCCATGCTAAAAAAAACTAAAAATGAAACTATCCTGAATCTCATCCCTCTCTTTATTGGAAATGCTGGGCTGATCTTCACCAAGGGTGATTTGAAGGAATTGAGTGAGGAAGTCGCAAAGTACAATGTTGTGGACTGCTCGTATTGGTTTGGTTGCGCCAGTTGATGTTGTTGTCCCTTCTGGAAAGACTGATTTGAATCCTTCATAGACTATAGCTACTGCACCACATATGTTCACCAATAATACAAAAATGTGTAGGCTATTGTTGTTGAAAATAAGTACTCTTTCCCTCCGCCTGATAAAGTGAAGGAATACGTCGCGGATCCTAGCATGCTTGCCGCCGTTGCTGCTGCTCTTGTTGCAACTGCTTGTTCTAGTGCTGGTTCTACTACTAAGGGGGAGAAGAAGGATAAGCCTGCTGAGGAGTCTAATGAGGACATGGGTTTCAACTTGTTTGATTAAGTCTGATGTTGTGGTTTGAGTTCAAAAAGCATTCTCACTTTTATGTTTTTAAGTATTTGAACAGTATTTAATTTCAGTTTAACTTGTTATGGTATAAGCTGGTGGTATTTCATTTTGAAAAAAAATAATAAAAAATCATCAAGGAAGTAAAAAAGGGTGGGAGTTCCTAGCGAGGGGTTAAAGAAAGAATAAACTATATTTTTGTATTTGCATATCTTCTTCAATTTTATGTTTTTGTCAATTTTGTAAACAATTGAACTAACTTTTTGATTTTGATTGAGAATTTTTTTTATGTTTCACCATGTCCACCTTCTTTAGTTGTTGTGTTTGTTATGGTTTGTTTATGTCACATTATCCAATTAGAATCAAATAAACTTGACATAAAAAACTTTTTGTCTTTGCATTGTAGGCGCATCCCAATCATGATACGTTCATCAACAAAAAATTAATATATTTAATAAAATATCTCTTGTGTGTGGAAATGATCGAGTTAGGGGAGATCGTGTTAAGTTATTTAAAGATATTGATTTGGATTATTGTTCTGAGAAACATAATGATAATGACATTGAAGGACCATCCATGAAAAAAATGTGCAAGTGAGTGAAACTTGTGAAGTCAAGGCAAGATGCAAAAGAAAATGTTCTTTTGAGGTGCAAGATGTCGTAGGTGAAATACAAATAAAATTTAAAAAAGTAGCAACGTCAATTGATAAGATGGTTAATAGTCGCATAGATGTGACAAAAGAAGAAGTTATGGCAATGAAAGGTTATAAAGAAGAGTTCATCGATGATGCTTTTGATTATTTTGTGCAAAGCAACACTTTAACTTAGACATTCGTGGCAAAAAACTAAAATCTCCATGAGATGTGATTGGACCGATTCAAGCGAGAGCAATAATGACACATATGGATTGGAAGAACTCAACTTTATAGGGTTTGAAAATAATTATTATTTGGTGCACTTTTATTTTTATAATGTATCGTGTATTTGCTAAATTTTTCTTTTTTGTGTATTTGAGAAAATATTAAATAAGAGGCTTGAATTATATAATTAATAGTTGCTTACATTTTAGTGGCTTGTAATGTTTTGGTACTCTATATTGACATTATTTGCTATGCTTAAATTAGATCCTACAAGTTGTTGAGTTGCTAGAGGCAGCGATATACTAATTAACAGTTAGTAGTATTTTCTAGAAAATAGTTTTTCATTCACCAACCATATATTAAAAATATTTTTCTAAAAAATATTTTCTACTCACCAACCAAACACCATAAAATATTTAAAAAAAAATATTTTTCATTCACCAATCAAACATGAAAAATAAGTCAAAAATCAACTTGTTTTTCATGAAAATATTTTCCAGAAAATATTTTTCATCATACCAAACACACTCCAATGTTCGCTCTTTCCTTTGAATCAACAAGAACATTAACTAAAATTGAACATCAAATCTTCAAAAAAAATTATTTTTTGATCTGCACAACCTATTTTAATTTTAATGGAGTTTCTAATTAAAAAATAATATTGCTTTTGAAGATGAACTGTTTGATTTTGGAAAAGGTATGAATATACCCCCAAACTTTAATAAATTTTATAGATATACCCTTCGTTATACGTTAGATACAAATATACCTTTGCCATTAATGAAAACGTACAAATATTGCCTTATCACTAACAGTTGGCACGTGTCTATTGCCTATTCGTTTGTCTTTTTTTAAATTATTTTAACCCCATATAATTAAAAGTAACCCTAATAAAATCCATACCCTACCCAAATTATAATACCTGACCCGACCCGATCTATAATTGCACAGAAGCGTACAATGTTTTTCTTTGAAATCTACCCGACCCAAATTATTTTAACCCCATTTCGCAAGAACTATTTAGTCATTACTTCTGTGGAAGTAGAGAAATCCCAGGATAAAAACTATTATATGAAAAATATGGAAATATGTTTGTTGTTGCTAGTGCTTGTGTTCACCAATCTCCTTTATGCAGGATATGGCTTGTAGACCCAATACCCATAGGCCGAGTTTCCAAGCAAACATGGTTGGATTAGAGAAATCATTGCAATGATCCAATTCAAGCATCTTTAAAATGTGTAAGAGTTAATTTTGTTGCTTCTTTATGATTTATGTTGTCCTGATGGGTAACATCTGTTAGGCAATATTATAATTATATAGACAGAATATTCTCTTTGCTAGAATAGGATTTAATTACTGATTATGTAGTTATAACAATATATATTCTTTCCTAGAAGAGAAATCTAACCTAAAGTTGTATATATTTCATTAGGTATTATGGAATAGACAGAAGTTGCTATTAAGAATATCTTTGTTTCTCTGCTCGTTTCTCTGTCATGGTATCAAGAGCCACCTTTTATTTTTTTTTCGTGCTTTATGTTTTGCCTGCACAGGTAGTTTGCTACCTTCTTGAGTTTCTTTTATTCTCTCTGGGGGTTTTCCCCCTTTTTTGTAATCAGTCGATCAATGGATTCACAATTCTTTTCGCATGATTTGCTCTCTACAAAACTGGATGGTTCCAATTTTGCTCTTTGGGAAGTCCACTTTGGAATCTGTGTTCATGGCAAGGGCCTTTTTGGGTTGTTAGATGGATCTTCTCATCCACCAATAGATGCAAAAGAGTTGTATCTTTAGAAATTGAATAATGCGAAGGTAATCACTTGGATGTTGAATTCGGCACATGCGGATATTGCCATGGGGCTTAGACCTTTCAGTTTGGCTTTTGAGATGTGGACCCACCTCCGTATAATCTACCAACAAAGCAACCTTGCACGATATTTTTAATTGGAAGGAAACATTCCAGAATACACACAGGGGGACAAGAATGTTCTCTCCTTTTATGTTGGCTTGCAGTTGCTCTGGTCGGAACTAGATCAAATTCTTGGGCAAAATATTTCTAAGGCAGGGCTTGAGGAAGTTTTGGAAGAACAAAAAAAGACAAGGGTTGTGCAATTTTTAATGAAACTCCATCCTGAATTCGAGCTGATTCGTGGTAGTTTATTGAATAGGGAAGTTACACCTGCACTTGACGTTGTGTTGGTAGCCGTCTTGCGTAAAGAGACAAGACTTCAAACTCAGGATGCTATGGGGTCTACGCCATTGCCTTCTGTTGCATTACTTGTGGGAAATCAACAACCGTTGCTTCAACAGAAAATACTAAGAGAAGTGTCCAATATTATGAATGCCAAGACTTTGGTCACATCGCAGACAATTGTCCTAAGAACAAAAAATATTTTTCTTATTGCAAAATTACTAGCCATCATATTTTAGATTGTTGTCGTCGCCCAAATCATTAACGAACTGCTCACCAAGCTTACCAGTCAAATATCACTGCATCATCTAGTTCCTTCCCTGTTGGTCATGATCTTGAAAAACTAATTCGAGATTCTATTGCAGCTGCTCTTCCCGAAGCCATCTCAAGTGATTTCTCAGCATCCTCTTCAGGTACAAGTAATTCAATTAAACCTACTTGGCATCTAGATTCAGGGGCTTCGAATACTGGTTGAATTAGAGATACTTACCACTGATTTTAGAGACTAGCTCTTGAACTTTGAAGAAAGCACTAGATGGAATCTGAAAACTTCCATGGTGTATCTCTATGGAGATTAGGAGAATTAAATGACAGGTGATTTGTCTCAATTCTCATCATTGTCTAGTGACTTTTCTAAACATGTTATCCATACAACAAACGGACGTATTACCCGCGTCGGGTATTGATTTTGTTGGACATCTTTCTAATGTTCTTTATGTTTCAAATTTGAAGGCTAATTTGGTTTAAGTTGGTCAACTAGTTGATCAAAATTGTGTTGTAAAATTCTCACCCAATGATTGTGTTGTTCAAAATTTGAAAACTGGGATGATCATGGCCACGAGGCGTAGATTTGGCAGAATATTTCTACTAGAGTCGGTTCATTATCACTTTCATCATTGTTTTTTTTAGTTTCTGCAGCGGATGTTACTCGCTCGAATAAATTGCTCACTTTTTGGCATAATATGATGGTTCATCCTCATTCTTCTCGGCTTTATCACATGCTTAAATCATGTCTTCTTGCAGTACATCACATCCATTCTAGCCTCCCTTTGGCAAGTATAACTTGTGCCGGTTCAAAAAGTCACAAGCTCTCTTTTTCTATCTAGTTCATCTGCTTATGAAAATCCATTTGATTTAGTGCATAGTGATGTTTGGGTCCTTCTCCTATTTTGTCAAGGATGGGATAAAAGTATTTTGTGCTATTTATTAATCATGTATTCAGATACACCTGGGTGTTTTTTTATTAGAAATAAATCTGAGGTTCTGACTTTTATTATGAATTTTGTTGAGTATGTTCGTTCACAATTTCATAAAACTATAAAAGTATATCATTCTGATTTAGGAGTAGAGTACACTAAGACTAATCTTGTTGAATTTTTCAAAAATAAATGAATTATTGACCAACGCACTTGTCCTCATACTCCGAAACAAAATGGGGTTGTAGAAAGGAAGAATCAACATGTTTTAGAAACTACATTGGCTTTGTTGAGTACGTCGAATATGCCAAAAAGTTTTTGGCCCGAAGCAGTACATACTTTTGTATATTTGATCAATAGACTTTCCCAATCATTGTAAATGAGACACCGTACTTCAAATTATTTCATAGTAAGCCTGATTATTATCACTTGTGCCCTTTTGGTTGTGTTTGCTTTGTACATTTTCCAGTACATGAACAACATAAGCTTTTGGCAAAAGCAGTACAGTGTATTTTTGTGGGCTACAATGACATACAAAAGGGGTATCTCTGTTATGATGCATCTCGTCGTCAGCTTCAAATATCTAGACATGTTATTTTTTTGGAGGATCAGTTTTCTTGCAAACACAATTCTAAACATGCTTAAGAATCTCTCTCTTTTATGTACAAGTTTAATGATGATGTGGTAGCTACTGACCCTCAACTTGACTCTTCGGAACAATCCGTGGACTATGATAACGGTAATCTCAAGCCCCCATCTTCTTCCAGTACTGATCCTCCGCCTGAATCTCCAGAACAGCCCGTGAACTATGGTAATGATGCTCTCCAGCCCTTATCTCTTTTTGATATTGACTGTATATTATCATTCTCATCTTCGAAAGAGGGATCTTCTTATCCAGTTACTCTTCCACGTTGGTCTAGTCGAACAAATCGCCATGCTCTTAAACGATGCGGTTACTCTCCAGGGAAATTTGGTAAGCCCGATACCTTGCATAGCACACTATATTCTGTTGAGGTTTCTATATCTTACTCCCAGGCTTCTATACAAACCTTTTGGAAAGAAGCAATGTCGAACGAGCTCTGTGCACTGAATAAAAATTCAATTTGGGACTTTGTTGATAAACCAACAGATAGAGTTCTCATTGGAAGTAAGTAGTTGTAATTGGAAGTAAGTAGTTGTAATCCGTTAAAATAAAGGTAAATGGTACAAGTGATCACTACAAAGCTCGATTGGTTGTTCAAAGATACAAACAGGAGTATGGAGTGGATTATGAGGAGAATTTTGCACTTGTTGCTAAGATGATAATGGTATGGACATTATTGGCCTTGGCATCAATTAAAGGCTGGACCTTACATCAATTGGATGTGAACAATGCATTTTTCATGGTAATCTGGAAGAAGTTGTGTTTATGAAAACACCACCTGGGTGTGTTCTGCCAAGACCAAATATAGTTTGTCGTCTTCGAAAATCTCTTTATGGCTTAAACAGGCTCCCAGAGCTTGGTTTGACAAATTTCAATCCACGATTCAAATTGCAGGCTTCTCTCAAAGTTCTTCAGATTATTCTCTGTTTCTTCGTACTTCTCTAATAGGTATCACAGTACTTCTTATCTATTTTGATTATATCATCATCACAGGAAATGATCAAGAGAATATTACTAAGTTAAAAGAATTCTTACATACCACATTTAAGATGAAGGACTTGGGACGATTGATATACTTTCTTGGGTTTTAGGTTCTATACTTGCCTACGGGGATCATGCTTACACAATAAAAGTATGCTAGTGATCTTGTTGCTACGGCTGGTCTTGCTGATGACAAGGTTGTATACATCCCAATGGAGATTAATACGAAATACAAGAAGGCTAATGGCGAACCATTCAGTGATCCCACATTGTATTGACAGTTAGTGGGATCATTAGTTTATCTCACTATGACAAGGCCGGACATCTCATATGCGGTACAAGTTCTAAGTCAGCTTATGGCTAATCCTTACCGTATACATCACACTGCATTACTTTGTGTCATTCGGCATGTCCGTGGTTCTATGAATCAAGGTGTTCTCTTTCATTCTGATTCTCCTATACATTTTGAGGGATATACTGATGCAGATTGAGTTGGTTGTCCTGATTCTCGTTGTTCCGTTACTGGTTGGTGCATATTTCTAGGCACATCTTTGATATCTTGGAAATGTAAGAAACAATCTCGTACGTCGAAATCATCTACGAAGGCTGAGTATCGAGCTATGTCAGCAGTAAGTTCAAAAATTGTTTGGCTACGATGTCTATTATCTAAGCTTGGTGTTGCTATTATATCTCCTAAGGGGCTACATGTTGATAACACCATTGCGATTAAAATAGCAATAAATCTTGTGGAACATGAAAACACAAAGCATATAAAGGTGGTCTGTCATTACATTTGGGAACTAGTTGTTGACCGTCTTATCACTCCACAACACATTTCATCTCATGATCAACTTGCTGATTTGTTTACAAAGGTTATGACACGTGCACGACATAGCTATCTTATCTCCAAATTGCTACTATGTGATCACAGATATCAATTTGAGGAGAGATGTTAGGTAATATTATAATTGTATAGATAGAATATTCTCTTTCCTAGAATAGGATTTAATTACTGATTGTGTAGTTATAACAATATATATTCTTCCCTAAAATAGAACTCTAACCTAAAGTTGTATATATTCCATTATGTATTATGGAATAGACGGAAGTTGTTATTCAGAAAATCTTTGTTTCTCTGCTCGTTTCTCTGTCAACATCTCCATGTTACCAGGCATCAGAAAAAGTTTTTTGGGTGTGTATTTTCCAATAGCTGAATCCTCATACGATATCTTAACAGTGTATGTGTCTTTGCATTAGTATCCTAATAGGTGTTATGCTGTGGTGAAAGGTTTCATAATTAATCGAGATATATAATGCTAAAACTTCTCAATGTGGATCTGTTCAACTGGAAGCTTAATCTGTTACTTAGTTGATTTGGTCATTTAGTCAACCATTGAAATCAATTTTTTGATGCATATTAGTTCTATTTTTGTTAATTTGGTTGAAACATTGGCTTATATATACTATTGAACGGGCCTATGAAGTATTCCACACAATGGTGTTGTGTGGTCTGGAATTTTTTTTAAATAAAATTGAAACATACCATATGGAAGAATCTTTGATTATGAATGCAAAAGATGTGCCATGCCAAGGTGATGTGAGCATACGAGCCGTTTTGATTTATGTTAGATGTACATAACAGATCAAGTAGGCGGATAGTCAACAACAGAAAAACATTGGATGCTTCTGTGCAATTATAGATCGGGTCGGATCGGGTATTATACTTTGGGTCAGGTATGGGATTTAATTAAGGTTTCTTTTAATTATAGGGAAAAGACTCAAATATGTCACTGAACTATTAGAAATGACTCATTTATGCCATCAGTTAAAAGTTGAGCTCATCCATGTCATCATCGTTACAAAACCAGCTCATCCATGCCATTACTTTTTAACGGTGGTTTTCAAAAATAACTTTGACACGTGACCTTTTATTAGAGGTCCACGTCAATAATTAAAATAAGCAAAAAGGCTCAAATATGTCATTGAACTATAAGAAATGACTCATTTATACCATCAGTTAAAAGTTCGACTCATTCATGCCATCACCATTATAAAATCAACTCACTCATGCTATTACTTTTTAATTATGATTTTTTAAAAATAGTTTTGCCACGTGTCTTTTATTAGAAGTCCACGTCATTAATTAAAATAAATCAATATTAATTTTAAAATATCTGAAATTAGTTAGTATCAGAATTATTTATTCCAGCATTTATACCATAATGATGGGAGAAGTTATCCCATATACATGGCGGGATAATTGGAATAACAGACTTCTTTTAAGCCGTTATTTGAAAATGATTTTTCAACAATGTATGCTCCACTAATTCGTGATGGGAGAAGTTATTCCATATGCATGGCGGGATGATAGGGATAACATATTTCTTTTAAGTCGTTATTTAGAAATGATTTTTGCAATAATATATACTCAATTCGTGATGGGAGAATGGAGAAGTTCTATTGGTACGCCTCTTTCTTTTTATTGCTTGCCCTAATTATTCATTGGTTTATTTTCTTGCAACGTCGAAGTATATATTGGAGTCACTGAAACTAAAACTAATCAGTCACTGTATGATAGAATTTTTGAGGTTTCCGTTCAGCGTAGCATTTATAATGATTTAGAATCAACTAGAAATAGCTAAAGGATATACATTAATCACTATTTTTTCTGATTAGAAAAATAGTTGTTGTAGGAAAAAAAATATTTTAATGGGTGTGAGTTGGATTATGTTAAATGAATCGATTATTTTTAATGGTTCTAAGATATTTTAAAATTAATATTGATTTATTTTAATTAATGTCGCGGACCTCTAATAAAAGGTCACATGACAAAACTGTTTTTGAAAACCCACCATTAAAAAGTAATGACATGGGTGAGTTGATTTTATAACGACGATGGCATAAATGAGCTGAACTTTTAACTGATGGCATAAATGAGTCATTTCTGATAGTTTAATGGCATATTTGAGCATTTTTCCTTATTTTAATTAATGACGTGGACTTTTAATAAAAGGCCACGTGGTAAAGCTGTTTTTGAAAATCACTGTTAAAAATTAATGGCATGGATAAGCCGATTTTGTAACAGAAATGGCATGAATGAGCCAAACTGTTAACTGATGGCATAAATGAGTCATTTCTGATAGACTAATGGCATATTTGAGTCTTTTCCCTTAATTATATGGGGTTAAAATAATTTAAAAAGACAAATGAATAGGAAATAGACGCGTTTCACCACGTTAGTCATAAGAGTATATTTTTACCTTTTTAATAACGGAACCTAAAGTATAACGAAGATTATATCTATACCATTTATTAAAGTTGACTATATATCCGTACCTTTTTCATTTTGATTTTAATGAATTGTCCAGAATTTTTTCTTCTTTCTTTGAAGAGATAAATATTAAAGAGATATGGACCCCACAATCTATTTTAATTGCGATTGTATTTTATTTATTTAATACTTCTGTTAGGACATATCAATGCATATACTCTCTCTCCTTGCTTTAGCTTTAAAATTTTAAAACAAAACTTAATTTTCAAGTGTCAAAAATCAGTGAATCCTCTTAAAAGTTAGACCTCTATCATGATAAAAAAATTTCATTATTATTGATCACTTAATTTTTTGTTTTAAAGCTTGTTTGGTTAAACTCTCAAAATATATTTATCTTGAAAATATCTTTTTCGAAATAAAATTCTAAAAGATATTTTTATCAGATAACAAATTTTGGTATTTCATCAAATTATTCATAAAAATAATTATATTTTTGTATGAGCAATTTGCATTTGGTCAATTTTCAAAGTGCTTTGGAGCAAAAATATTACAAAAAAAATGACATATAAAGATTCACTATAAAATAAGTTGATAAATATTTTAAAAACTTTTAATAAAAGACATAAAGTTTTCAAACTTCATTAATTTAAAAGTAAAGAATAAAATAACAAAGTATAGATAAGAATAATGTTTTTCTTTTTTATAATAAAGCAGTCATTTTGTTATCAATTGAGTAAATGTAGTAGAAGAAAAAGAGAAGAATAATGTTTAAGTTTGAGAAAAGAAGAGAGGTAAGACAAATCTCAAATGATTCTATGGGCTGTGTATTTCGAGTGAATCAAATTTTATCTCCTAAAATTTAAGATTTGAAAAATGATATCTCCTCACATATTGAAAGGAAACGATAATTCCTTATGCAATATTTTTTATGAGATTTTTCTTTTTTTAATAAATATATTTTTTTATTTCTAGGATTAAATATAAAAATATATAACTTTTATTATTGTGCAATTTATTTATTATTCTATTAAAAATAATATGTTTTTTTAATGATATTATAGATACTTGGAATTATGTCTTAATAAATTTCAAGGCTTGTGCACAGGTTTATGACAATAAAAAATTTAAATTCTGAAGACATCATTTATTTATTATTTTTTTTTTTTATGAAATCAAATGATATCATCAAGCATGTACAAACGTAACATCCAAAGTGAATTAAGTAAAAGAATAGTCTTCAAACTTATGAGTTGCTATTAATTTCATGCCAGTCTCTTCAAAACAATATGTGATGTTTAATTTGAAATTTTCTGAAATAGATGTGGGTTGAAGAAACGCCCACTAAACATTGATTTTGATCAAAATGACCCTCGACTATCAGCCACATTAAAAATCGAAGATGACTTGACATTTTCTTTTAAGAACTGCAAAATGTGCTTATATTTACATTTATCTATTCTAATGATTTTCTTGTGCTTTCCATGATCATCCAAATGACCAACTTTGATGGAGAATTAGATGCATCTTAAACTTTTACAAAAGGAAATTGATCCTCTTCTTTTTTAGTGAATCCGACAGGATAGAAATTAAGTTTCTCATGGAGACTTTCAAAACTATTTCAAAATAAAAATTCTTACTCATGGCATAATCAATCTTCTGTGCAACAACTTAAGACATCAATTCTTAACCTTCGGCATACTCAAAACAACTCAAGACATTAACTCTTGATCTTTGGCTTACTCAACAAGAGTTCTACAACCAAAGCATTAAGCTAGACCCGTAAATTCTAAATTTTCACACTCTTTGATGTTGAATTGCTCAGCTTTGGTCCACAAATTCTCTCAAGTGATAACACTAATGCTACTTGGATCACACCTATCTCCCCCCCCCCCCCCCCTCCTCTTCAAGACATGATTTATGAAACAGATCAATTTTGATTTTTTCTAAATTTCAGTTATGTAAAAAGTCAAATGCTCTAATTCTTTCGAGGTCCTTCCGAACAATTAAAATATTTTAAGATATTACTACCATTTTGTTATTTTGATGTAGTCCTTTTCTTCCTCGTAATTTTTTTATTTTTGAACTTTGAAGCAGTGCTAGGAATATACAAATTTCTAGCACGGTCGCAAACTCAATGACCATGTAAATTCAGTTCTTTCAAAATAAACCAACATACTAGATGCAAACTCAATGACATAATCCCATTTTATTTAACACATTTTTGGTTTAGGATTTATGTAAATTCGAGGACACTTAAAATTTTTGTTGCCGTGAGTCTGTCTATGATGCTTGAAATTCATTAACACATTATTTCAAATAATATTATATCTTAAAAGAAAATTATTATTCAATAGAAAAATAAATGGGACAATAATAAAAGTGGTATATTTTCATATTTTAATCCTAAAAAGTAAACAAAAAAAATTACTTAATAAACAAAAAAGAAAACTATAATTGAAAAATATTGTGTAAGGAATTAACGTTTCTTTTAATATGTGGAGGAGGGATCGTTCCTAAACCTTAAGCGCTAAGAGGGACAAAATAGGACTCACTCATATATTTACTATGAAGCTCGGACAATAAATTTAAACGAAAGATGTTAACCCGTAGTGTATATAATTCATGTGCTAAATAGAAAAATTTATCTATCTAAACAAATACAGCTACTATATCTATAAAACTCAGTGATAATTTTAATATATTACAAAAGCTAATGATAGTTACTAATTAACTAGTCGTAAATTTAATGATTTTTTTCTTTTTCTTTTTTCTTTTTAATTAAAAGAGGTCAGACTTAGTCATTTATTAAAGGCAAAATGATCTTCTGGACCCCTATTTCTATGTCCGTTTTATAAGTTGGACAATTCTACTTACATGTTTGTCATCTGGACCCTTGAACCCATTAAAAAAAAATATTTTGCACCCTTTGACCGTTGATCTCGCCTATGTGGCTTTGAAATGGTGACTAGGACAAAGAGAGTAGAGTCGCTCGTCTGGGGGTGAGAGTGGGAGTCAATTTTTGATCAATTATACATTAAAATAATTTAAAAAATATATAAAAGGATATTTTTAGAAAAAAAAAATTAAATATAAAAATAATAATTTAAAAAAAAAAAACATCCCCAGTCCACCCCAGCCCGTCCCCACCACCACAGCAAAACAGCTATTTATTATGTTATAATTCAGTTGCTTAATAGTATGTCAGTTTGTGGGTTATCTTGGGATCACTTGTAGTTCCAAGCACCGTGCGACGACTAGGGGGTAGTCTCGGATCATTACATATATGGAATCCTCCCTTGACTCGGTGGCCAAGCCACCAACCCAAATTTGCCGCAAAGGTTGGAGTTTCTGATTCTGATACGCCACAAGGTGCTAGGCCAGTGTATAATCCCTTTTGGGGACATAATAACCCGTATCGGCAAAACATCATTTGGGTAATGAATTTTCTGAACTCGTGCCTTCTTCGGATAACCACCTAACATATCTTAAGCCCATTTTTTAACATTTTAAAACATGCTTCCTTTTGAAATTAAATTCTAAAAATCTGAATTAAATCTGACTTCTATTCTGTTGAGTCTGTTATAACATTATCTGTTTTGGTATCGCGATACCAAGATTTACAAGTCATGTCTAAGCCATTCAACATCATATTACAGTTTTTTCATTTAAAATATTCTATTTAGACCACCAAACTATTCAAACAGTATAAGAAAATGTGTATATTGAAATTCATGAAAACTTATGCAAAGATCCTCAATTTCAATTCACAAACACGTGGTGGTCAAGTATCTTGTAACAAACCATGCAACTCTTTAAATCATCGCCTTTTATTTATGTAAATAAGAAAACGTCCTCTCTTCAGGTCATCACCAATATCAAGTCAATAAACAATAGTAAAGACATTTATATCATGCTTCTCAATATGTAATCGAATAATTCATAACAAGAGAGGGAGTATAATCTTTATGCTCTCAATTCATGTTTCAAAACTCAAACCAAATGCATACATATATATACGAACAAAAATCGAATTTAAGAGGGAGACCTCAAGACCAAAACATTATTATCAAAAAGGGTTCACAATGCATAATTGTTAATGTAAATTCAAGACCCTCCATAAATAAAAGATTTCTTAATCTTAAAACTCAATCAAAACAATTTCATCATGCCCATGTAGTTTAGGAAAACCCCTTGTATCTTAGATTACATAGTTCGAATAATTAAACCCAAATCTTGACTCGTTTCTTGGAATTCTTGACTTAGGAGCTTGATTCTTGATCTTTGGGGAGGAGCTAGGGTTATTTTTTGAGAGGATTTTGAGATGTTTAATTGATGAAAATAGGAGAAAGTAATGCCCCTTGAGGGTTATCAGACGTGGGCTGAGAGTTATAAGGGAAGAAAAGACTAAAAAGCCTCTAAAAACACGAAACCAACAACTGTTAACTAGGGGGCGTTGGAGCACACGATGTGGGCTAATCGTGCGACATCACTGCCTCTCTCACGAAAATGGCTATGACATTTTGCTCGGGGATCGAATTTTAGCAAAATTGGTATCGTTGGAAAGCTGACTCAGTTATGTACAATTTGGTGGGTCTTGAGCTGCAAAATTCTACTTGTATCGAATGTTATATACATTCAATGTATACCCTTATAAAATCGAATACAAAGATTTAGCCAAATCAAAGGTTCTTAGCTCAACTTCGCTCTAAGTGATTCCTATGAAGATTTTCACCTCGAAAGCACTTCAATCACGAGGATAAAGATCATGGCACTTATTCTAACTTGGAAATAATTTCTATTAGCGCTTACACACGTAGGAACAATAGTTTAATTTCTAGTTCGAAAATACGGGGTGTTACATTATCTCTCTCCTGGGATCATTCGTCCCCGAATGATGGATAGGGACTTTTTGAAGCTCTAAAAGTGTAGAATATAGAATATAACCTCGCATTGAACATTTTTACTTAACGAAATATGCAAAGGCATCAAACGACCTTCATGATAACCCTAGTGAAATATGTGAGCATGAAGCGAGAGATAATAAGAATTGACATAGAATGACTTTGCACATGAGTTCTAGGGATCATAATCATCAAAACATAGGGTATGAGTTTATTTGGTGGTCTAAGATTTTTTGGAAGATAGGGATAGAAACATTCTCCACCTCTCGTGAAACAACGAATAGACTTAACTTAAAAGCACTACTCGGCTATGCCCCAACATTAAATAACATACTTCGTCCTTTCCATCTTACATTTCTACCATCACATATCTAACCGCAAGAGTTTGAGTCCCACTGCATGGTACTTCTATGTTGAAGTCTAACTTGTAGAAAAGAGGTGCTAGCTTAAGCTATGGGATCCTGTACTTTACATTCCATTAAGAATATTATTTCACCTTATCACTGCCATCAAACACACTCGAGTTAAAAATTCAGAGAGTACTAACCGCATAGCATAGTGGTTTGTGTTTTCATTAACCATAACATTCAAGCCTATCATTACTACACCCACATCATGGATGTCCCACCAAAACCAACAATTTCAATCACTCTCATAAGTGCTTTCGCTACATACCTCCTTCCCAACTATTTCACATAATGAGAGTCCATCTCTTTCTTCCCCCCATCACCTATAACCTTGACTAATGAATTCACATACAAATTTTAACATTCAAGAACATCTACTCCCCCTTCCTAAGTCACTACTACTCTCCCATAACTATTATCATACTATCATTCGGACGGTCATTAAGGGATCCGAGCATAAGCATCACAAATAGGAGAAACAGTACTCAATTATAACCTATACTTATTGATCTACTCAAGGTGGGACATGAGGTGAAGATACGTTACAATCACGAAGTGTTTCCTATATCAAGTGTCTGGATCATAAGTAGAGAGTCATTTGGTAGAAACACAATACAACATGAGTCCTTAGGACAGAGCACAGTGAGAAAACATTAGTGCATATATCATGAATTATATAGCATAAAGTCGGAATTTATGTAGTTAACAACTAAGACAAAGATTGTCACTTGAAGCGATTGCTCCTCATTTAAAGAACTGAAATTTTGCACAAATTTGTGTCACTTTGGCTAATCCCGGCATAAAATAAATTTGTAACATATAGAAAGCATAGTTCCCTTAGAACTAAACATGGTATAAGACATGGATTTCTTTATGGATCATGAGCATCATAACATAGAGCTTGAATACATGAAAGACTGGATTACTGAGAGACATTATTGCTTCTAGTTTGGAGGTCAGATCATGAACATAAGCCCATAGAGAACTCAAACCATAGGCATAGGCATGACTTGAACACATGCCATAAGACATTAGCATAATAATCTCCTAAATTAAAGTAGGAGAAGTATGCTTGAGTAGGAATAGGTTTATCATGACTCCCGCAACTTGCCACACTGAGAAAATTCGGGAACTACCTTAATTCACCATCTCCCCCTTAGATCAAAGTCACAATCCTAGACTTGCGGACATATCCCCTTATCAAAATTTATAACCACAACTCTCCACAATAATTTTAATAAAAACAAATTAATTTCTTTCTAGGACATCCCCTTTCAGCGCACTAATCATAGCTTTCTCTAACCCTCAAAGTCATCGACTTACGACTAATATTATCATGGGCATAGACATCCATGCTTCTAAACGCTTAACACTTCATCTTCAACTCCTTAGAATACTTAACATTACACCTCAAATCATATAACTTACAACTTAACAAAATTTATAAAACTATACCAAAGGCGCCCATTGCCTACCTATATTTCCTTAATTCAACTCTACATAACTCCATGTAACAACTCCTTGGACTTCTCCACACTAAGAAACTTGTGGACATAGACTTCTTGTACATGGCACTCACACCCATAGAACATTATCTAACAACATGCTACCAGGGGACAACTTACTTTTATATACTTACGCCCTTATCCACTTAATGACTCAACCATAATTTATCATTTTTAACACTAGTTCTCATGACTATATACATAACACAATTATCCATTCCTTATTCTGTAAGTTGTCAACCTAGGCTATTTCAAACATTACACCAAACCAATTAATTCGTTCCCACAAAACATGCATTATCAATCTCTAGCTACTATTCTTACCACTACACTCCACGTCTAAAGTTTGAGCCTATTGTCTAACTACACCCATCATGTGGAGCATACCATATACTATACTAATCAATCGAATAGAAAATCAACCTAAGTCTCATACTTCACTTAACTATGGCACGTAAGTTCATCCTCTTCATGACATTACTACTACACCTCAAAAATCCACTACCTACCTCTCCCGTGTAGCACTAGTTTACAACTACTAGAGAAAGACAATCAAGGGGGTAAAGTCACATAATAAAGATAATTGATCTTAATCTTGTAATATCATCCATTACCATCTATTAACATATCTTACTGTCTTACATCATATTTACTTACCTATGCATATATTTAGTCTACCTTCAAATTCCATTCACACCAATGAGTCTTTACCCATAACTTACTGACTAATCTACCTCTTTCCATTCACAACCTATAACTAGTTTCTATAACCACCGTAACTAACCACTCTAGGATCCTTCCCTATTTTGAATACACAATAGTCATAGCCATCCACTTTTTTTCACAGACTACCATACAATCTACAAATATTGATACCACATTAGTCTATCACTATAAAATGGCAACCCACTCATCAATCCACAGTTATACAACTAAACTAGCTTTATCACGCAAAATTCACCCTCACCCTGACTTCTACCCTTGTGCCTTCATATCACTAACTTCAGGATCATCTTACTACTAATAGAGTATGACACCTTAACACATACTACTACTCGGGTGGAAATATTATTCCAATATTCTAACATATATCACTGCCCTTAAGCATGACATCTGCAATAAGAATTTTGGAAAGGGACTGAATACACTTCATACCTCAGGCTCAAATACACGATTGATATAGATAGGAGTATAAGCTTAAATGAATACTTTAAAGCACTTATGGACTCCTTTCAAGTTATTGTGTACTTTCATAATCTTTTATGACTCAATTAGAAGGACCATCTCATCCAAACTCTAAGATTATGCACTTGAACTAACTCGACAATGAGACGTAGTTAATAAAATCAAAGTAAAGAAGGAATCTCGATACTTCCAATGGACAACATAGTGGAACGATCTAGAACATGAAGAAAAGTGAAATATTCCTAAACGCCTAGTATCTTTCTCCTTATAAGTGTGGCGCGCTACATATCCATAAACATAACTCTACCCAATGCAATTTTGCAGACACCCTAGGACCATGAACCATGCTCTGATACCAAGTTTGTCATGACCCGGGATGAGGCCGTGGCCATGACGAGCATTCCGAACCATAAAGGCCCGAGCTTCCTTTTTCTATTTAGTAATCATACACACCATTCATATATTATAAACAAATGCAAAAAAATAAACGAACGGAATCATGGTCATTTTGTAAGTTCAACTAAACAATACGGAATTAGATTCAGAAATATTCGAAAACCATATGAACACTAGTCTGCGAAATCTCTAACAATACGAAGACCAACGTCTGTCTAAATACTGGGATAAGTCCCCAGTCAAACCCTGAAACAAAACAAGTTAGTAATGTCCAATAATCAAGACCTTCCGAAATAAGGGAGGCTCACCAGCTGCAACTTCGGACAAACAATCTACGGCTTAGCGGGACCCCGAGACTATGCCTTAGATCCTAAAATATAGGGGATCAATACAGATGTATTGGTACACAGAGCAATCCACAATAATGTGCTTTTATATAACATAAGTGAGAGCATTTCATAAAACATTATACATGAAATAATTTAAAAATATATGGGCAGTTTCAAATGACTTTAAAACAATTATGTATATGTAACTTCTTTCTTTGTTTTACTTCTGAGTTAGGTGGTACACCCTACAAATATGATATTCCACGTGCTATACTGTAATATCCCGCATTTTTGAGTTAGTCTTTGAACTGCCGTTCATATGCGTATAAGCTATGATCTAAATGATTCCCATGTATATATAAGTTTCCTGATCTTTATCCTCATGTTTCATTTGCTTTTGAGGGGAAAATGTCCATAAGAATCACTTAGGACAAAGTTGAGCTTAAAGCCTTTGATTCGTCCAAAGTTTGGCAATCGATCCTATAAAGGTCTATTTTAATTATGTATAAATTTTTATATACATAGAATTTTGCAGCTCAAGACCCACCAATTGTAGATAATTGAATTATCTTTCCAACGATACCTATTTCACCAAAATCTGATACCCGAGCAAAAAGTTATGGCATTTTTTGTGTGAGGTAGTAAGCTGACATGGTATCAACGTGATGCGTCGGTATGCGTGTTATGGAACTATTTCACACGTTAATTCAGTTTTTAAAGGGTCTAGGGGCACTTTGGTCACTTTTTCTCACCCAAATTCGCCCATAGCACTTAATTTCAGCCCCCAAAAGTAATATACATTCAATTATTCATCTATTCTCTAAAAGAAAAATCCTAGCCTCCTCAAGAACACCAAGAAACTCATCAATCTTTCTTCAAGAAAAACAAGAACTCAAGTTTAGTAATTCAAGAATGCTTTCAAGATTGTGTTTCTCCTTTAAGATTAAAGTTTTAAGGTATGTGGGAGTTCATCCATGGATTCTCTTTCACCCATGGAGCCCAAAAACTCTTTTCTTTTAATTAAAGAATGAATTTTCCATTACTATGGTATTTTGTATATTCAAGAAAGATTGAATTTCATGTTTTCATAATGTTTTTCATTCAATTCAGCCCATGTATGATTCCATGAAAGATTTTTAATTCCTCATGCTATGAATTTGAATTTTCCATGCTTTATTCAAGTAAATTTCATGATAGATCCTAAATTCATGATGTTTAGTAATACTCCCATGTTTTAAATTCATGCATTCCACATGTTTGATGAAATTCTCATATCATGTTAAGTCAATTTCAAGATGAATCCCTAAGTTATGAATTTTTCCATGTAACTCTATTATTCCCTCATGATTAAGACATTCTTGTGTTCAAGTTATGAACTTTACATATTTTGATGAAATGTCCATATCCTATTTCAAGCGAATTACATGTGAATTCCCCAATTCATGATTTTAGTTATGTAATCATGCTATGCTCCCATGTTTAAGACATTCCCATGTCCAAGTTCATGATCCCCATGTGTTTGGCGAATTGCCCCATATTAAAGAATTAATCTCCACGTGCTTGATAGAATGATCATGTGAATTGAATAAGGTAATCATGACGCATTACCATGTGTTCTCAGTCATGTACAAGTCCATAACCTCCAAGTGTTTGATAAAGTGCCTCAGTGAATGAATTGTGAAAAATTGACTGACTATGTTTTTCAAGATTATGCAATGCTTTACTTTTCATGCTATCGAGTCCTTAGGGTATTCAATACCCAAAAATCTAGCTGTTTACCTAGAATTACAATAGATTCAAAATAGTTTCAGTAATGTCACGAACAGTAGTACTCAATCAGTTACAGAACTCAGTGAACTCAGTCCAGTTCAGTAAGTTAACACAATCAGTAACAATGCAATAATTAAGTGTCTATTCAGTTGGGAGTAAGATTCAGCACTGAGTGAACTCAAGGATGGGGACTCACCTACCAGTAGAGGGTGTAATCCTTAGAAGCAGTCCTTGTGTTTTAAAACTACATAGCCAGCGTAGATTGAGACATCAATCTATCAAATTGAGGGTTGATGAGGTGTTTTACCTGCCAAATTGAGGGTACCACCATTCTCATCCAAAGCACCTGCCAGATTGAGGGTGACTCTTCAGCTTGTCTTTATCCGTGGCATGGTGCTGACACCCTTCAAACTGGGGTTACAGATTGGACCCCGATTAGCTCAGACTGGGGCATTATTGGTTAGATAATATCTCCTACAGTTTTAGTTTCAGCTTCAGTCTCAGTATAGAGATTAGTTCAGTTCTATAGAATCAGGACTGTCAGAAATAGTCACCCAGTTATCAGTAACTCAGTATTCAGTTCTAGTATGAGCTCAGTTATAGTCTCGATTACAGTCTTAGTTACAGTCCCAGTTACAGTCTCAGTTATAGTCTTAGTTACAGTAATTAGATCAGTAACTCAGTTTAGTTTCAGGGTTACTTGACCATAGCGTATAATTATTAATTACTCATTTATTAGTGTTTCAGTACTTCAGATTACTAACTATTTCAGAATCATGTTATACACTTGGTCTTGCATTCTCAAATAATACAGTTTTCACGAATTCATGCTCAGTTATCTCATGTTATTCAGTCAGTACTTACCTCATATGCATAATACTCTACAGTTTCAGTCCAGGTATTCAGACTAAGTACAGTTTTGGCTTACATGCCCAGTATTCAGCTATCAGTCATTTAGTTAATCAGATAAGTTAGTATGTTTATACATTCGTGCTCAGTATGATTGTACATTCAGATCCTCAGTTTATGTCAGTCTCCATCACGTAGTTTCAGACCCAGTATTCATATAGTATCCATGTTTTATCAAATCCCAGCTTCAGTTATGCTTATATCATTAAAGTAAAGTTTACAGAAACTAAGTGTAGAGATTCACCATCTTATCAGAGAATATTTGTCACTCATGCTTTAAGATATTTCAGTTTTCAGTTTATTCCAGCCTATTGGTGGGTCTACTTACACTTAGCATGCATGTTTTACGATTATGTATGAAATCAGTTTTACTTATTACATTCACCCCTGCATACTCAGTACATCCCAGAAGTACTGATCCATATATATGTTTATATGCTACATTATCTCATAATGTAGGTATCAGTTATAGCCTACGCATCATGATCAGACAGTTGCAGATTCCAACAAGCAGGTGATGAGTTCTCCTACTTCGGAAACTCCATACAATTTTAGATTCATGTACAATTCATTTATTTTCATGTGTATTGATTAGTGGTAGTTGGAGGCATGTCCCAGCTATCAATAGTCAGTATAGTAGAGGCTTCATAGATGTCAGTTAGATTCAGTCATGTAATTTCAGTTTCATCCTTCAGATTTATCAGGTTGTAAAGCTTTATTAGTATTGTATCTATTTTAGATGTTTTTTAGTATGATTATGTTTTCGCACAGCAGAACAGCTATTTATTATGTTATAATTCAGTTGCTTAATAGTATGTCAGTTTGTGGGTTATCTTGGGATCACTTGTGGTTCCAAGCACCGTGCGACGACTAGGGGGTAGTCTCGGATCGTTACATATATGAAATCCTCCCTTGACTCGGTGGCCAAGCCACCAACCCAAATTTGCCGCAAAGGTTGGAGTTTCTGATTCTGATACGCCACAAGGTGCTAGGCCAGTGTATAATCCCTTTTGGGGACATAATAACCCGCATCGGCAAAACATCATTTGGGTAATGAATTTTCTGAACTCGTGCCTTCTTCGGATAACCACCTAACATATCTTAAGCCCATTTTTTAACATTTTAAAACATGCTTCCTTTTGAAATTAAATTCTAAAAATCTGAATTAAATCTGACTTCTATTCTGTTGAGTCTGTTATAACATTATCTGTTTTGGTATCGCGATACCAAGATTTACAAGTCATGTCTAAGCCATTCAACATCATATTACAGTTTTTTCATTTAAAATATTCTATTTAGACCACCAAACTATTCAAACAGTATAAGAAAATGTGTATATTGAAATTCATGAAAACTTATGCAAAGATCCTCAATTTCAATTCACAAACACGTGGTGGTCAAGTATCTTGTAACAAACCATGCAACTCTTTAAATCATCGCCTTTTATTTATGTAAATAAGAAAACGTCCTCTCTTCAGGTCATCACCAATATCAAGTCAATAAATAATACTAAAGACATTTATATCATGCTTCTCTATATGCAATCGAATAATTCATAACAAGAGAGGGAGTATAATCTTTATGCTCTCAATTCAAGTTTCAAAACTCAAACCACATGCATATATATATATATATATATACGAACAAAAATCGAATTTAAGGGGGGAGACCTCAAGACCAAAACATTATTATCAAAAAGGGTTCACAATGCATAATTGTTAATGTAAATTCAAATCCCTCCATAAATACATGATTTCTCAATCTTAAAACTCAATCAAAACAATTTCATCATACCTATATAGTTTAGGAAAACCCCATGTTCCTTAGATTACGTAGTTCAGATAATAAAACCCGAATCTTGACTCGTTTCTTGAAATTCTTGACTTAGGAGCTTGATTCTTAATCTTTGGGGAGGAGCTAGGGTTATGTTTTGAGAGGATTTTGAGATGTTTATTTGATGAAAATAGGAGAAAGTAACACCCCTAAGGGTTATCAGACGTGGGCTGGGAGTTATAAGGAAAGAAAAGACTACAAAGCCCTTAAAAACGTGGAACCAACAACTGTAAGCTAGGGGCGTTGGAGCGCGCGACGCGAGCTAATCGCGTGATCTCACTGCCTCTCTCACAAAAATAGCTGTAACTTTTTGCTCGGGGATCGAATTTTGACGAACCTGGTATCGTTGGAAAGCTGACTCTATTATCTACAATTTGATAGGTCTTGAGCTGCAAAATTCTACTTGTATCGAAAGTTATACATGTTTAATGTATACCCTTAAAAAATCGAATACAAAGATTTAGCCGAATCAAAAGTTCTCAGCTCAACTTCGCTCTAAGTGATTCCTATGAAGATTTTCACCTCGAAATCACTTCAAACACGAGGATAAAGATCATGACACTTATTCTCAATTGGAAATAATTTCTATTAGTGCTTACACATGTAAAAACAATAGTTCAATTTCTAGTTCGAAAATGCGGGGTGTTACAACGAAATCTCTTATTTCAAGCATGTATTTCCATGTTTGTGACCCTCTTTTCCATTCAACTATTTGTAGTCTATGTCTTTTGCAATACTTAATCCATACAAAATTATCCCAAAGAGATTTTTTAGTTCTGAAATTTCATCACAACTTAGCAAATAGAGCCTTAGAGACATCAAACAAGAATCTTAAACCACCTTCAGCTTTAGGAAAGCAGACCTCAAACCAAGCTACCCGATAGTTATTCCTTTCTTTGTCTTAAAAATTTCATAAAAACCTTGCAAATACTCTATGCAAATCATGAATCACACACTAGGAGTATCTATTAGCCAACCCTCACACCAAATAACATTTTCCTTAATTTGCCCCTAGTAAGTAAATTTTTCACAAAACTTGTCCGATTGGAAAAACATATTTTTGTATTATAGCTTCAAAAATTATTGCACAAATTCCTTAAATAGGAACTAAGTTTAAAGGAAATCTTACTAATTCGGTTGGGTGGATCTTAAACTTTTACCTTATTAGTATGGATTTAATTCCCCACTTTGTAATTTTTTATTCCTATCCTCAATTAGTCTATTAAGGTGGAATCAATACAATATGTATCAATTGTTATGATGATGATATTTATTGGATAACTTACACAAATCTCGAATTTTTAATGAGTTGTAACACTTTTTACCATACTTTGTTAAATTACAAGATATTCGGATTTTATTTTTTGTGATGCATTTATTTAGTCTTGATACATATGGATTGTGATACATTTGTAACTGAGTGATTAGTGGTTAGTTAAATAACGAAATAACTGATTTTCAATTATTACGGGGAGTAAATCACATGCAAATCATGGCATAAATACATTTAGTTTCGGATGTATTAGAATGATACATCTGCTAAAATTACTCGATACATGTTCAAAATTCAATTTTACACAAAAATAAATAGTTTACATATGTCAAACATATGTTAAATGTATCAAACATTTATAAATGAATCAAAAATATGAATCACTATAAAAAATTATCTGCTATATTTATCACCAATATTTTGATAACAAATGTATCACTCATATCTATCACCAATATACTGACAGGAAGGGTCTCACTCGGATGTATCACCGTTTATAGTATGAAAACATATCATGAAATTAACAACACTATATATGTATCAAGCACATTAACTAAAAATATACATATAAACGCCGAATTCGATATCTAATTCTGCAGATCATTGCAGTGGTCATTATTATTGTCATTGTTTCTCCAGAAACTAGGATATTTTTTAGCTTCTATAGTATGAAGATTCTTCAAAAGAATATGAATGTTTGTCAACATAAAGCACACAGCAAAGCTTTCAAAATTTTAATGAAAAAATTTATTATAAATGAAAAAAAAATTGAATCAAATTGTAAATTGCAAATGATAAAATCTGATGAAATTTTTTTAATTTAACTTTTTTTTAGATATTTAAGAGATTCTCTTCCATTATTTGCTCTTCTAAAATAAATGGAAATATATTACCTCCTTATTTAATATGTATCAAGAGGAAAAGGAGAAATATGAGATGTTATGAAATATTTTAAAAGATAAAAAATTTTATGTATTTATATTTCTTAAATTTGTATTTTTGCGTAATTTATCCATAAAAATTTGAGACATATTGTAACACTTCCACCATTAATACACAAAGACAAAAGCTTGAAAAATCGCTAAAAGAATTCAAATCAAAGGCGCAAGATCTGAGGATTTGAGCAAACAATTACCTGAATTTGAGATTGTGGGGGAAAGAATTGAGGAAGAAGCAGAATTGTGAGAGAAAAATAAAAGCAAAATCGTCGGAGAGGCGACAGAAGAACAATTTAAAAATAACATAAATCTCAATCGTATTAGATTTATTTACATTTTCTTTCATTTCTTTAATTATTTTACTCTCTCGAGATTCATATGCATAACAAGGCCAACATGTACATAGAAACCTTTGTATATGACAAGACCGATTTATATACTCCCTCCGTCCCATTTTACCCATCCCAAATTGGCTAAGTTGATGTCCCATTTTACTTAAGACAAACTTTTCTTTCTATGTTTTACCTTTTGCATTAATTACCTTTTCTTTAAATTAAAATGTAAACATCATTTAATAAGGATACTTTGGTAAACTAGTCATGTTATTTATTATTATTTTTTAATTGTTGTGCTATTCCAATTAACAAGGCCAACATATACATAACAAAGTCGATTATATATATAACAGGACCGATATATACATAGAAAGCTATGTATATGTATTTTTAGAGAAAAATAAATTTTTTATAATATGTTTGGAGATGAAATTTTTTGTAATAGGTGAAATTTAAGTTGTGGATTTGTATAATTTTTAGAAAAACAGTCGTGTGCAGCAATACGAGCAAATTAAGAAAAAGTGTTATTTGGCGCAAATCTCCATAAGTTTTAGTGACTACTTTGACTAAGCCAAGGTCAGACATTAATATTTGGTTAAGTAAATTATGAATTAAATTAACATTTTTAAAACTTGTCAAACATTTTCAAAAATACAAAAAAAAAACTCCAATCTAATTAATTCAAAAACAAAATCAGTTTTCATCAGATCAAAACCCAATACCATTTCATTTTCTTCTCTCTCAAACGCGTCTAATCTCTTTAAACAAAAACCAGAACAACTGTTGCCCTCATTTTCCAATAGATCGACGCGAACATCCACCACCAGTGACCTCAATTTCGGCTTCTTCGTCAATTCTTCTTCCATTCTAACCGACAATTTCTCTCTTTTCACAGATAAAGGCTTCTCTTCTTTTTGGTTTAAAAAAAATTAGGTCTTTTGAGTTAATGAAGAAAAAGAAAAATTGAGTTGCCTTCTCTTCAAAGCAAGGAATTACAATCAAATACATTACATATAATGTCATATACAGTAAACTAGTTGTATCAGCTGTAAGAAACCTGAACTACGGACCGAGCACCGCCTCCACTAAAATTCCCATTCTAATTGGCAGGGGCTACTCCAGCTCCAGATGCAAGCTTTTTCATGTTAGCTATGTGCTTTTTGCCAGCGAGATGAAGTCTTAAAACAGTCTCACTGTTGCAAACAACCTCGCATAAAAGACACTGGAGACAAATACAAACCTCATTAGTGGCTGCCCCTCCTTGCAAAACTTTTTGTCTTTTTGTCTCCAAATTCTTCATCAGTTCAACGGCCTTCCCCCCTGCATCTTGTCCATTTTCTAAATTAGGCCTCTTTGGCAGTCCTACAACTGTGGTATCTGACACTGCAGAAGTAGGGGCTGTGATAACACTGCCTCCTTTTAATATTTCTAAACTTCGTGTGTGTCTTTTCCCTAATTTATGTTTGCCTAGAACAATATTGCTGTTAAATTCAAGTTTGCAAACATCACACCATACAGGCTGTGTCTTACTTTTCCTTTGGCCTCTTCCCCAAGACCCACTTCTCACAGGTTGAATCAAAAAGTTGGAATTTACATTTACAGGAGTCAATTTCTCTGCACCATTTAGAGACACTGCAGCTACCTATAGATAAAAGTGCTTGGGTGAACATTCTTTTTAAAATAGAAGAGAGTACTACTTTGAGATATTTTTGAATGCTGAAACTATCTAAACATATAGATATGTGATAAGACGAAGCAAGAAAATAGAAGTACCAGATGTCCCATGTGGATGAGATGTTTATGGAAAATATGTACTGCAACAAATGATAGATCCTTAGATGAGATGTCAATCATGAAACACATTGAACATGGTCAATCATTTCATAAGATCATTGCAGAACAGAAACAGCATGGGAACTAGGTCTTTTAATTAACATATCCAGCTTTGGCCTTTGAATGATTATGGGTGCATCACTTATCATCAAATGTCTAAATTTAGTAACAATTTTAAGCATCTAACTATGAACATCAACCTATCATCAATACAACAACTACCTCTCAATCCCAAAGAAGTTGGAGTCTGCTACCTATTTTTTTTTTTTTTGGATAACCGTAGTGCCCAGGCTGTTGGGGTCAGCTATATGAACCCCCACTTCTTCATTTAAACTCATTTCAGTCCTCATCTTCGAAATAAATAGAAGTATAAAATTAAACCAAACTAATAAACGATCAACACTATCATGGGGTGCCTCAATCAGGAAAATCAACCTTAAAAATTTCTTGTCAATTGATCCAAGATAAAAAACTTGCTATGGGATTTGACTTCATGGTCACTGAACCTAGGTCCCTACATGTATAAATACAATCTGATTGCACAAAAGGTAAGCTTTATTATTGTTTTACCCCTTTCCTATCAATTGCCACTGTTTAGTTACATATTGAGAGATTGTTAATGTGACAGTTGGAACAACCTTCCCAGAAAGAGAAATTACTTGAGCCACCATTTTATTTATTGCATGTAACACAAATGGTTTTGTAAAACCAGGATAAACGTAAAATATTTGGTTGTAACACAAATGGTTTTGTAACACCATAGAAGTAAAATATTTGGTTGCAACTGAAACAGATTTAAGAGTTTAACTGAGACTTTTGGATGAACTGATGACTCAATTTGGATAAAAGATATATAAACTTCGATATTTAGGAAGTTCTTTTCAAAGTAACAGTACATTTTTGAAAGCTTTTAAGTAGCCCTTGTATTAGAGATGACAATGTGTGTGTGTGTGTTGGGGGGGGGGGGGGGGGGGGGGTCCGCCAAATGAACCCCCTTCCACCCCTAACTACACAATAACTCTATCCAACAAGATGTGGGAAGATTAAAAAAATCCACCTTTGTCACCTCTGTTGAAATTCAACCCTTAGTTCCCAAGGAAGTTACTTCGACTCATAGACCTAAACCAACCGTGTGGGGTACATTTAACTATATATATTTTACTCTGTCACAACTGTTATATGTCGGAAAGGTGAAGAATCACACTTCAATTTGGGAATTAGGTTTAATTTCAGCTGAATTGAGAAAGGGATCAGGGACACGTGGTTAGTAAAGGAACTCCATTCATTACAGAACTCCATTCATTACACGTGCCAACTCAAGTGTAATGAATATAAAAGGCCGAGCTTTAGTGAGCTTTTCACATGGATCAACCAATTCGATGGTCAAGATCAGTTCACTTAGTTGTACCAAGTTAGTTAGTTTGTTTAACAGACCGGACTGGAATATATTCTACACGGAAGGCTAAACTGAGGCAGTTACGAATACTGGTAAAATCTCAGCATTCTTTTGAAAATTCTCACCTTCCTCAATTCTAACTTTCTTCCTAATCTTTTATTTCTACCAATTACAGGGGAATGCCACAACCATTAATTCGAATTAACCTATCAGTTGTAATGCTTAACTGAAATAATGGAAGATTGTAATAAATAGTTCTAACTATCAATAACGAATTCCCAATTTACAACCTAAGAATATTACAACAACTAATACAACATCATCAACAACAGCAACAACAACAACATAACCAGTGAAATCCCACAATGGTAGGTAGACCTTACCACTACCTCGTGGAGGTAGAGAGGCTGTTTCCAAGAGACCCTGGGTTCAAGTGCAACTAATACAACACATAAATCCAATTAACATATCCTACATATATATGGAACTAATAAGCAATAATTAACAATCAGTAGAATTATAGACTTACCTCACCAAGCCTGTAAGGATCATTTGCCCCCAAAAGTTGGACCACATTGGGGTCCTGATAATACACCGTCGTTGGTTCGCTGCTAGCAGCATTGGTGTGGCCATAATTAAACAGCAAACCCTGCCCTTGGCCATAGCTAGGGTTAGGGTTTTGAGACACAGATTGATAGGGGTCGATCGGGTTAGCGTATAAGGTAGAGTTTGGTGGTACCCCAGTCCATGGATTGTGACCGTACTCCATTGAATTACAGAGGAAGACAGAGCTTCATCAATGGATTTCAATGAGTTTTTCGGGTAGAATAATGGGACTTACAGTGGTGGATCTCTCTTTGTAAATATAAAAGGGATTTGGGATGATGGGCTGAATTGAATACGAAACTAGATTAAATATTATTTTCTCTTCTTCTTTTTTTCACTTTGTTGCAAAGATTAAATATTAACCAAACGCCAAAGGAAGGGTTTGGAGTTTGGTTATGATCACACCAACCTCGCTCAGTGATGGTGTATTATCAGGATCCAATGTGGTTCAAGTTTAACTGGTGAGGTCAGTCTATAATTCTGTGGATTGTTATTATTGTTTATATATCTCTATAATCTATAATCTATATTTATATTTATAATATATTAAAAATATAGAAACTCACTTTTTATTTTTTATTAAAAAACTTTATTTTAAATAAAATTATTTTTTCACTATTTTTCAAATAATAATTATTTAAATCTTAATTGCTCATTATTTCAATATTACGTGAGGATTGTTTGCTATTTCCTTTTATTTATAATATCCTTTAATTGTTTTGTTTATTTAGGCCATTGAACATAGGGTTGTGCAAAAATCAAACCGATCGATAAACTAAATCGATAAAAATGTTATTGGGTTATTGGTATTGGGTTATCGGATTAACGATTTTTTATTGATTTTATAAAAAATTTTATTGGGTAAACGATTCGGTATCGGGTTTAGCTTATTGAGTAAGGATACACTAAGTTATTATTTTATCCCTATTTATATTATATATTTAAATCTCTCTATATATATGTATATCTAGATATAGATATAGATATATGTATGTATATAGATTATATGCACTATAATTCATAATTCAGTGATTCACAAAGTATTAACCTATTAAGAGCAACAAAGGCACAATATAAAGTTCGGGTATTATCGTAATAAAAAGCTTGAAGTATTTATAGCTTCCAACAATTAGGATTCAATTTTTTTCCTAACTAACATTCAATTCAAGTTTGAAGATTCTTGTCAACTAAAATGCATTGCGTAGGGTTTGACAGTAATTAAGATTTCATTTTTTATGTTGTTACTATTTCTATTTTATAAGTATATTCTTATTGGTTAAACCAAAAACCGAAACCGTTAAGGACCAAAACATATAAATCGAAATCGATAAGAAAATATCTTATTGATTGGTTATTGGTTATACATATTTAAAAACCAAAAATCGATAAACCGAACCAATAACACGTAAAATCGAACCGAACCGACCGATGCACACCCCTAATTGAACACGATAGTTTCTTTTGTTAAGAACACTAAAATTAAAACTTAATTAGAATTCTTTACTATTTCCTTTTATGTAGTACTCCTTAAATTATTTCCTTTTATTTATGTCATTAAAGTAAACTAAACTTGTACCTTTTAAATCAGAATAAATAAAAATCTATGTATGGTAGAAGCGTATTTATAAAAGAACCTAATAATGTAAAACATTAGTTTATTAGCGTTGTTTTTGCCACATAAAGTGCAAAAACTATCCTCGTGCTTGATAAAAAATTCTGATACCCGTTTGTTTATTTTTTTTCTTGTGTACTTGATCATATAAAAATAATATACGTGCAATTTTCATCTCCTTTTTATGTGAGTTTAACAAACAATTAGTTCTAAAGATGTTAAATTAATTTCATTCTTTATTAATTTTTGTGCAATTTTTTACATCTTATAAAGCATAATGATTTTCTTGAACTGTATTGCCAAAATCCATACAATAACTTGTGTTACAGTTTATTTTTTTAGTGTGCAAATTTCTCCGAGTAAGCGACTTTCTTCTCAAGTTACAGAATTTGTATTGTGATTAAATTAACTTGTGTTACAATTCATTTTTTCAGTGTGCAAATTTGTCTTAGTAAGCCTACTTTCTTCTTAAGTTATATTTGGATCTGAAATTTCAGCGTGTTCATTCTTTTCCAAGTAAGCCTAACAAATTGGTTGAAACAAACATGTTGTCACCGAATAAAGTAATTGAATCAATCGAAGGTTTATCTCTTTTCTTTTTTTTTTTTCTCTATTTGTTTAACTAAAACTTTTTGATTTGATTAGTTATTGTAGTATCATAATCATTCAAATTTAAATTATTATATGTAATTTGTTCATCTTTTGGATGGAGGTTTTTTTAATAGAGTTGAAGTAGAACTGAGCTGGGGTTTAATAATAAGTGTTTCTTAATTTGGATTGACTTGTGATTAATACGTATTTCATGATTTTTTTTCAAGATGGGAAAACTAAAATTTTACCTTGTGATATGGCCTATTTTTGTTATATCATGTCACAAGGGATTGCATTCATCTAATGTTGTCTTCTTGGATAAAAAAAACACCTCCAGATTAATGAACGATTCTCAACGATTGGTGATTGATGAGAAACATGCTTTGATGGCTCTTTCAGATTTGTACATATGATTTGCAGCAACTCATTTATTTTCGTTCCTTTTAATTTCTTACATTTAAAAAGTGAATTTTATGAACTAAATTCTCATGCGGTATGTATACAATGGCAAAATGACGACGTCGCAGTAATTAACTTGTCATTTTTAGAAGCCTGAAATTTGATTTTCCAATTATATGTATTATCTGGGCTACTGAAGCATAGTTTACTGAATTTACATAGTTAATAGGAAAAACATTTTAATAAGGCAGTGATATGTAGTGTATTTCCTCTGTTTTCGTATGATTTGTGTTTGTTTTTATGGTTATTCTTTTGGTGGGGACAAAAATTGGGGAGGATGAGTGGTTTTTTGTAGTTAAAAATTGAAAATTAGGTTTTAAATATTTGTTTGTATTAGTTGGTGATAGTTGAAGAATTTGATTGAAATTAAAAATTTGAATGTTAATCTAGAAATTAGAACTAAGTATGGTTATATGGTGGAAGAAATTTAGAACAAAAAATAATTGGTGTTTTAGGGGTAAACAGAATTGATTAGCGAAGCTATTTAATTTGAGTTGAGGTTCTATCGAAAATAGTCTTCCTATCTTTTGAGGTAATAGTGAAGTCTACTCTATCAAAATCCTACTTTAAGAGACTACATTAAATATATCATTGTTATTTTTATTTAGGATATCAATCTTGGACTCAAACACACATATGAATTGATGTTTATTATTAGGTCTAGAAAAATAATAATTAGTAATTAGATGTTTTCATTGCTTTTTTTTTTTTCAAATCATTGCTTATTTAGAAGATATTTTACCCATTCTTTTTGAAATTACTTGTCACTTACTTCTATTTTTTATTTGTATATGTACTTATCATTTTTGACATAATTCTCTCTTATTGTGTAACATAATTATCTTTTATTGTTATGTTAAAAATAAAAATTAAATTTTTAAAATATTGTTCAAGTAAAAGTGAATTGATGAAGCATTTCAGTTGCCTTGATGAGTATAATATAAGAGTCCATTATTTTAGGCCAAACCCATCGATAGGACCTCAAACTTGTCCCGAAAATTCACTTAGACCCCCAAACTAAGGCTTGTACCTATCAGACACCTCAAGTGTTAAAATTGGTACCTATCAGACACAAAATACTGATTTGACAAGGAGAGTGCAACACACTCTCCTTGGGCGCATGAATAGTAAAAAAAAAAATATTTTATTTATTTTTAATTAAAAAATTATATTTAAATTATTTTATTAATATAATTTTTAATTATAATAATTTCTAATTTTTTTTTTTTAAAAAGGAAAATATTCATCTCCTCCCAACGTCTATCATCTTCACCCCACCCTAACCCCACCCTACCTCATTGTCTTCACCCTTTCTTCTGATGACGACGACGGAATGGTAAACTAACCTTGAACACAGGAATGGTAAACTCCAAGGCCAAGCCAATAATCATAGACATTCAGGGGAGTTAGATCGTATAAATTTGAGTACACTAGCAGCGATCCACGACTATTTTGAACTGAATTCTTGCAGCATAACATCTTGAAAAATAGAGGAAATTTCAACTCCCCTTCCCCATTTACTCTCTAACTCACATATAATTGAATTATAGATATATGTTGGTATAGTACTTGGTAGGTACAATGGAGGACAAAATGTGGGTCTTTTTTTTTTTTTCAGTTGGCGGTAGAATGGGGTACCACCAGCGGCAATACAGTGATTGTGTTAGTTGGTGTAAAAGCAGCAGAAGGGTGGATGTGTGTGTTATGTATATATATAAAATATTTTAAGGGATAAAAGAGAGGAAAGATTGGTTGAAAAATTGGAATCTTTGGTGACACTGTTTCTTCTCAGTACTCAGCTAAAGTGTAAGAGTATTATAATGGTCAGCTGATGAAGTGTATTATTATGAAAGTTTGCCGAAAAATTAAAGTTTGCATTCTCAAAGTGAAGACGACGGGGCAGGGGTTGTGTGTGAAGACGACGAGATGGGTGGGGTGAGGTAGGGGCCTTTGTATGTGAAGACGATAGGGGAGGGGATGATGAAGGAGGACAATGACTGTGTGTGTGAGAGAGAACTGTGAAAAAGTCGGGGAGGGGGGCAGTGAAGAAGACGAATGGGTGGGGGGTGGGTTG
>NC_061112.1:96535250-96538208 GCF_002878395.1 Capsicum annuum
AAATCAAAACACTCTCAAAGCTCTCAAATTCTCTCAAGCAAGAGCATTAAGGTTTACAAGAGGTTGGTCAATTAGAGCTTCCAAAAGTAAATTCTCTCCATAATTATTGAAATTTCAGGCAGTGAATCTATCCTTGAACTTGTTTTACTGAAAGCATGACATTATATATTTGTTTATATGGATTCAAACATAGTTTTTGAATATGGGTTGAGGATTTTGGCATGGTTGATTCTTAAATTAATTTCCCATGATTAAGCATTGTTCATGCTTTATTAATGATTTTGAACTTATGGGGTGCTTGGGCATAGTGAATAAACTAAGGGGTCATGGTTTTCCCCTATTTGATGATTTTGCCCTTATATTTGGTTTTGGAAATTGTGTTCCCTCAACCCAAATTGTGAAATGGATATTGAATAGGGTTTGTCACATCGTTGACTTACTCACTTATACGAATGCATTAACATAAAAAGTTAATGATCCACGGATTTATTTTATTGAACCTTGGGGTTTGTGGATTCTCCGTATGAATGAATAATTGAACCTAGAGAGGCTATGAATTTTCCAGGCGAATGTTTAATTATCATGGCATAGTAATGTTAACTTGCAAGTGAGGTTAGTATGACAATACCAATACCAATGGGATGCCTTAATGAATGGATTGGTTTAATTTATGGAAATATGTGCTAAATATTTTAATTGGTCTTAAAAGAGGGTTGTGTAGCTGAATCATGAAAGTGGAGGTACCAAAGGACCAATACTGGAAACCGCAATTGTCGATGCGGAGGTCTAAATGACCGAGTGGTTTGAGTCCCCATTGTTATATGATTGGGTAGTTTGAGTTTCCCGTGTTAAATAACTTAGGTGCTTAAGTCATATTTGATGTATATCAGGAGGTTCGGGTCCCCCATGGTGCATATATATATATGACTATCCTCTTGTTCGTGCGGTTACACACACTAGGGCCCTTTTGGTGATGGGCTTAGAAAGCAAGAAGGGCAAAAATAAGAGGGTATGGAGGATGGACCCCAAATAAAATAGGGTAACTTAACTTTGTCTAGTGTTTTTAGAGAGGCATTGAGTGTCTCGAGAGGCCGATTTGGTGAGCACTGGGGGGGACTATAGTGAAATGAAGAAATTAAGAGATAAGTGAAGACTAAAAGGTAGTTTATATTACGTTGGTGGAGATCAAGGATGATGGAGAAAAGTATATAAAGGGGAAGAAGTATAAGTTAGCTAGGAAAGCTGATATGTTAGCAGTTACAACAACTAAGACAAGAACTTTCAAGAGCTTGAAGCAGCTTTAGAGAAGAAATATGGGGATAAAAAGTTATATAGGCTTGCCAAGGGTAGGAAGCGGAGGGCCCATGACATTGATCAACTAAAGTGCATTAAGAGAAAGGATGACAAAGTGTTGGTGGATGACGCCCTCATTAGGAAGAGGTGGCGTCTTATTTTTATAGATTTCTGAATAACAAAGGGGATAAAGGTATAGTGTTAGGGGACTTGGAGCACTAAGGGAGGTGTCAATATTACAATTATTGTAGGCATTTTATTATTGAAGAGGTCAAAAGTGTTATTCATAGGATGCATAGGGGTAGGGTAACTAGGCCAGACGATATTCTGGTAGATTTTGGAAGTGCATTGGAGAGAAAGATACGAAGTGGATGACAGGGTTGTTTAAAATCATTTTTTGGACAACAAAGATGCCCGATCTTTGGAGATGGAGTACGATAATTCAATTATATAAGAACAAGGATGACATTTAGCATTACAACAACTATAGGGATATCAAGTTGTTAAGTCATACTATGAAAGTTTAGAAAAGGGTGGTAGAGATAAGGCTGAGAAAGATTATGATTATTTTTTAGAATTAGTTTGATTTCATTCCAGGTTGCTAGACTACCAAGGCATTAATTTTCTGAGGAGATTAGTCAAGCAGTACAGAAAAAAAAGACTTACACGTGGTGTTTATTGATCTTGAGAAAGCGTACGACAAAGTCCCTAGGGAGGTTTTGTGGAGGTTAAAGATGTGCCTATGACATACACTAGGTCGATTAAGGACATGTACGATGTAGCGAAGATTCATATGAGATGGTAAGAGGAAATTCAAAGAACTTTCCTAATTTGACAGGGTTGCATCGGGGATCGACTCTAAGTCTATTTTCATGTCTTGGTGATCGTTGTATTGACGCAACATATTCAAGGAGAGATGCCTTGGTGTATGTTATTCCTTGATGATGTAGTATTTATTGACGAGATCTAGAGAGGAGTTAATGATAACTTATCTCATCACTGTGGTATAAATGGTACGACAAATAATTTTGAGACTACCTAATACATCTAATTAAATGCAGGATAAATAATCATGAACTTTATCTCTGAATTATTATAATTATACCTCACACCAAACAACTCTTTAATACATATAACACTAAAATAACGATCTTAAAAAATGACATTAAATTTTGTGATAAATTTATAAAAAGTATTAATTTACGTATAAAGTTAATAAACTTAAATAAAATGCTAAAAATATCCATATTAAAAAATATTCATTACATATAATATAAAAAGATATTACATAAATATAGAATTAAAATTATAAAGAGAAAATACATTCCCCCCACCCACCCCCACCCATGAACTTGTCTTCCAAACTCACTTTAGCACTTAAACTTAACTTTTGTTTATTTACCCCCCTTAACATCTTTAAAGTGTATTTGTTTCACCCTTCAAAACTGAATACCACTCTCACAATGGAGAGTGGGTTACACGCGCCATGTCAGTGCCAAATCAGTGTCACATCAGTGCCAGGTCATTGCCACGTAAGAAATTAGGATTTAAAAAAAAAATCTCACACACATACTATTTTTATGTATTTTTGTTTTAAAAAGCAAAAAATATATATTTACTATTTATATATATATATATATAGATAGATAGATAGATAGATAGATA
>NC_061112.1:96538308-96564682 GCF_002878395.1 Capsicum annuum
GTTTCAATAAGCATAGTGCAATCAGAAGTATCATCTATTAATTTACATCAAGGATTTAAGGTTGATAATAAATGATAGTATATGCGGTAAGATAATCCTATAAGCTCAGATCCAGGGGCATTGTCATAACCATGAGTTTTCACATTCAAGGTTAAAGCATGAAGAAAATTTACATCGGTTAGAGATAATTGTAAATTTGGCTGAGTATTAAAATATACAGGACCATAGGCAAGAGTAGATTCAATAGATCCCATTAAGGATTTTCTAAAATTTAAATTTCTAGCATCACACAAAGCAGCTAAAAATGTTTCAGGGAGACCCTTTAGTGTTAAAGGTCGAAAGGCAATTTGTACTAGGCCAATATGCATATAATTATAATTACGTTTAAAAATATCAATATAATGCTTATTTAGGAGTTGAATAGTTTGTTCATCAGCATTTAAAGCAAGGGATTGCTCAGTTGTTTTAATAATTTGTTTATGTTTTATTTAATCAAAAAATCCGTACTCATATATGGTTTTTAATTCAACTTTTGAAATTGTCCATTTATTTAGTAAATCCATATCTTGAGGTAAATCTACCTCTTCGAGTTTTGTACTCTTAGTACTAACTTCTCCCATATCTATAATTATAAAAGCCTTATATCTATGCTAAAAAACTTCACCCCACTTAACATGTTTACTATGAAAATTCACAGGCTCTGATACCATTTACAGGATCTCTAACCGATGTAAATATTCTTCATGCTTTAACCTTAAATGTGAAAACTCATGGTTATGATTATGCCCCTGGATCTGAGCTTATAGGATTATCTTACCGCATATACTATCATTTATTATCAACCTTAAATCCTTGATGTAAATTAATAGATGATACTTCTGATTGCACTATGCTTATTGAAACTAATTATTGTTATTATTATTATTGTTATTATTATTATTATTATTATTATTATTATTATTATTATTGTTGTTGTTGTTGTTGTTGTTATTATTATTGTTATTATTATTATTATTGTTATTATTATTATTATCATTATTATTATTGTTATTATTATTATTATTATTATAATATAGGGTGAATCCTTAATTCTCACTTAAATTCATCTTTGTATTAGTCAGATATATAAATGAATTACAACTTTGGCCCATTAAATCATTACTAAATTAATTATTTAAAATACCTAATAGATTTCGGATATTATTCGGAGCCTCGATAAAACAAATCAAATATGTACATTGACTAAAAAGTACATTTCGGACCTATTGAAAACACGACGACACTAACCCGAGGTAGTCTCGATCAAAGATTGACCATGATTGGGTTTAACTTTATCAAAATTCAATAACCCTACTAAAGACTTAACTCACTTTGGAACACCTCAAGAATTGGTACTATCCATCTCCGTAAGTCATAAATCATGTATAAAACTACGAGGAGAGCTAAAATAAAAAATGCATAAAATGCACAAACGAATAAGAGGATCGTTACACCTTTCATCACCATAAAAAATATTTTTTTTCTCCTTATTTTATCCTATCAAGACACTTCTAGAGTGATGGAAAAAAACTATACTAAGTAAAAAAAGGAACACACTGTAAAAGAACTCAAGAACATGATGTGTGAACTATTGGAGGAAAAAAATATTCCTGTTGAAATCCACCCTTGTAATCTCAATGATCTATGTTTTGTGATGAATGAAAATCTCAAGAAGATACGCGAAGTGATGAAGAAAAAGACTGACGGAGAGGGTTCTACATATAATACTTTTCAACAAGTTATTGGTCTAATGGGACCAACTTTGAGAGGCCAACAACCCCTCTTTTTGACCCTTCAGGTTGTCCTATATAGACGGTTCCTTATGTGGCTCCATTGATGATTATTTATGGGATAATCTGTGATACCTGAAAATTTTCATCGAGATCATTCACTGAGAGTCAAGATTGAAAACTCCAAATTCGATAAGAATCATGTAAATGGATGTAATTCTTATCACTTTAATGTTATTATAGAGCTATTAATTTATTAGAATCAATGCTCATTGTCTGTTATTTGTTTTATTCTATTATGTTATTACATTTTTATTTAATGATAATGATTGTTTATCTTGTCAATTGAATTTTTATAGAAAGTGTATTAGGATTCGAAAAGCCCCCTTTAAAGTTACCATACAAATTATTTGATTGTATGCAGTTGTCACGACCCAAACCAAGTCCTGGCCATGACGGGTATATCAAGTCCACCGAGGATCGGATACCACCCCTTTTATCCTAGCCAACCAGAATACAATACGACTAGCAACGGATGAATTTCAAACATATAACAAAATAGAGCTGAGTTCCGAACATATAACAAGATAGATAACTCAACTAACTCAGAAATGAATCTAAGAACTTCAAAGACCATCCCAATCCACAGTAATCCAAAAAGCCTCCAGTAATCAATAATAATCACTACTAGAAAAGCTATAAAAAGACACCTAAAAAAGAGACCTCACGAGGTCTCTTTTGCTAAAAAAGAGACTTCAAAAGCGACCTCAATTGATGGTCTCTAAAACATAGGTTGCTTTTTGCAAGAGACCTCATGAGGTCACTTAAAAGCAACCTCACGAGGTCACTAGGTTATTTTTTAAAATTTCTACACGAGGTCTCTAAACTATTTTTTGTAATTATTATTATTTTATTAAAAGAGACCTCATAAGGTCTCTATTTTATTTTATTTTGTTTATTTTATAATTAAAAGACACCTCATCAGGTGACTATTATTTCTTTATTTTTATCATAAATAATTTATTAAAAACATAAGCGACCTCTTGCAGTCTCTTCTTTGAGTGCCTAGAAAATCAAATTGCAAAAAAGAGACCTCCTGTGGTCGCTTTTGTTCATCTGCTGAAAAATAAAATGCAAAATGGCAACATCATGTGGTCTCTTTTATGTAAAAAGACTGATGGCAATAATAGCTTTACAGACACCTATCATTTTAATTCAATTCAATAATATATACAATCTAATCAACTAAATTGAGATCCAAGAGCTCACACCAATCAATCAAACAACAAACACAAGTACTAAATATCTCATCCAATGAACACTAAATGAAAATAAACTTAAAGTATCTTGAAATTGAACGAAAAAATATAGTAGTCAAGTTATTTATACAATAGTACTATTGATTAGACTACTTCAAAGCTCTTATGCATTCAAAAACACTTAATAATACAAATAAACCATCATAAAGTACATATTTTAGATTATCTAACACCACACTCATCTTTAACAATGCGATGGTGCATTGTCCACAAGATTGTAATGCCCCAAGTCTGTACCCCGGACGCTACACGGTGCTCATAATCCCGAAGGACCACAAGCTAACCCATGACTGGTACCTGCTGCAATAACTGAATAATAATACTGTAGTATGCGGAAAGTAGGCGGAAAATATGCCATAAGGTTTAATACTGTAATAAAACTAAATATGATTTAACAAATACCAAATCTGATATATCTGTCTAAAAATACTCTAGTCTGAAAAATCCTCTAAACTGTCTGAGATATGGAGTTGATGGGACAAGTCCCCAACTAACTCCAAACTACTAAAATAAGCAGAACTACTAAAACAATCATCATGTCCTCGAACTAAGAGGACTCACCACTAACTCTGTCAGCTGAATATCTAAACTGCTAAGTATGATGGGAGCCCGTGCGTCTAAACCTATAATATAAAATATCATAGCACAAAAAAAGGGTATGCATGAGTACTTTGAATATACTGGTATGCTAAGTGAGGTAGGCTGAAATGCATGGCTTCATATATATGAACAATTCTAACTAAATGACATAAATATAGCTAAATGGAAGTACATGCATGAATACGTATACTGTAATATGAGGTCGTGATAATACTAGATACTGAGTTTTGAATTACTGATTTACTGATATCTGAGTTTACTAATACTGTGTAGCTGATAACGGAGGGACTGTATCTGACAGTCTTGATCCTGTTGAACTATACTGAGTTCTATACTAAATTGAATGATTGTATCTGAAGTCCTGAATCTGTAGAATAGAACTGAGTTCTATACTGAGACTGAATCTGAAATTGAGACTATGGGAGCTAATCATCTAACCGACATGCCCCAAATAAGATAATTGAGTTGGGGTCCAATCTATAACCCCAATTAGAAGGGTGTCAGTACCGTACCATGGGTATAGACAACTGGTTGTGGGGTCAGTATTAGTCTAATGGGTGACCACTGAGATCAGTCCTAAACTAGCGGATGATCCTTGAGTATGTCAATCCTATCTAACCGGTGACATCTTATAACCTACGCTGGCTACGTAGTTATGGAACTTAGGGATTACTTCTAGGGACCTAGTCCTAGCTAACGGGTGAGCCCCCATCCTCAGGCTCGCTCGGTGCTAAATCTTACTACCAACTAAAAGACACTAAACTTATTCCTAGACTGTACTAGGCTTGACTGAACTGTTATTGATCATACTATTTAACTAAACTGAGTTCACTGAGTTTTGTTAACTGATGAAATACTACTGGATTCTATTAATTGACTGAATACTACTGAGTTTTGTTAGCTGATCGAGTTTACTGAGGTCGAAACTAAATACTGAACCGGACTGGATTGATTCTGAGTTCTCTGAGTACTGAACTAGTTACTGACTGAATTCTGAACTAAATACTACTAGGTTCTGAACTAAATACTGAACTGAGACTGATTACTAAGTACTACTGAATTTCCTAAGTTCTGTAACTGACTAAGAGTACTACTGATCATGACATGACTGAGACTACTCTGTAACTGACACTGGATCTAGGTAAACAACTACATTGTTGGGTATTAAATACCCCCAGGACTCGATAGCATGTAAAGTAGAGGACAGCATAGTCGTAAAAGTCATAACAATGTATGCTAGTCCATAGTTCATTCATAGAGACATTTACCCAAACACTTGTAATGCATTAACTTGTACATGAATGGGGAATGTATGTTAGCATGCTATAATTTCATTATTCAACTCACATGAACAATTCATCAAACACTTGGAGGGCATAGTACATGCACATAACACTAGACAACATGAGAGCATCACAATTTCAACACCAAATTCACAATCTCAAGTCTTTAGCATGAATTCACATGACACTACATATAAAATAAATGATTTCACATGAAGCTTGCAACTAATCATGGATTAGAAAACCCCATCAACATAATAATCATGAAAATAGTCACATCAAATCATGAAATTCATTAAACCCTTTAACTTGTAGTTTCAAAAAGATTTCTTAAACTCGAAGGGTGGAAGAAAACCCTTGTATGAACACTTAACATACCTTAATGCTTGAATTCTTGAAGGTTGACGGAGTGTTCATGAGGATTCATCTTGAAATTGATGTCCTAGGGTTTTGTTCTTGAGAGAAATTTGAGAGAGAATGAATTTTTGCCCTAGGAATGACTTAATTTCATTCTTTTGGGGCTTAATAGGGGTGGGAAAATGACCTAAATACCTCTCTGGATGCGGTTTTTTTTAAAGACTGAAAATTGAACTGTTGACGGGCAGAGTGATCCATTGTGTCATTGACATCGACGCGATAGACAACGCGCCGCATCGAGTCCGCGTCGGTTTACTGGAAATTAACACTAGGAGCCAAGGAAAAATATTGATTGACACGATGGCCGACGTGCTGCACCGAGATTGCATCGATGCACTATTTTGGATTCCTAAACGTGGTTCAAACGAGGTCTGAAAAATACAAAACTAATTCGGGAACACCTACTGACATTCTTGATCATGAATTAACCTAAAGATTAATATTTTAAGGTCATAAAAGTCGTGAAATAGAGTTGCCAACTTACGAAGGCTAAAATAACTCTAAGTATGAACACTTAACTAGAATTTTCTAAGTCTCGGACCCCTTAGCAAGCTTAAAAGACAGAGTTGAGCTTAGAATTTTGTGGGGTCTTACAATATCTCCCCCTTGGGGACATTCATCCTCAGATGAGACTGATTAAACTGAGAATACTGATAGACTAGACTTAGACACTGAACATGCATAACTGAAGCATGATTTCATGACTGAAATTATTGATATACTGAATTATCATACTGAACATGCATATCTAAAGCATGAGTACATTGCTGAACATGGTTCATGAATGCATGACTAGGATTATTGATAAGTTGGGCTTATATACTGGACATGCATGTATGATGCATGAGTACATGACTGAACTAATTTGTGAATACATGACTGAATATGCAATGGTATTGGATACCAAGTTTATAACTGTAACTGAACATGGACTAAGCCAATCTAAGGAAGACTGTTACTTTAAGCTAAGAATACTGATGAACCTGAGATTATTTACTAAACATGTATGAACAGGAACATGAGAACATAACTAAGACTGAAATGGGATACATGAACTAAATATCATAAAATAAACTGAGCCCTTGAATACATGGCTTACGACTGAGATTGGAACTTGAGGGTCCAGCTATGAGTACCCACTACTCCAAACTAGATTAGTTACGTTGAGGGAAGATTAAAGGTTTAGGTCATGAAAACTTGGGGGATTATAGTGCATCTCTTCCTTGGGACATTATATCCCTTGAAGAATACTGACTTGGCTGAGATACTGAGAAAAATTGATACGATGCACAGGTTACCTACGAACTGAATCTTGGCTGCATATCGGGGATCTGAAACTGAGGCATGACACTTGAATTGAGCTGAACTCGCAACCACATGGTTGCTCGACCTTGGAATAGTTATATTCATAAAACTTTGGATAGTGCGACTAAATGGAAAAATGGAAAACCAACCCACACAAATATTTTTTGCCTAACTGCTAAACTGAATTACTAGTTTTGCGAACTAGCTTATGCTGAAAACTTATATTCAATTGGAGCCTTCCTTTGACACTCTTTATATAGAGTTCTAGTGGCTTTAGGGAGCAAAGAGTTTTGGCATGGCTGAATAAAATAAATGAATAAGAAAATCACATCCTAGCTAAAATTCTGTAATATGAGTCGAGGCTTACGAAACATCATCTAAGATGAAGTGACTAAGCCTTAAGCACTGCAACTACAAATTTTCAAGCTTAGACATATCCCTTGAATACTCTCTCAACTATACTCTCCATAACAATACTGCACCTGAGACTACTGAAAATATTCACATGGATGCTGAGCACAAATGCATAAACATACTAATTTATCTGATTATCTGAATGTCTGATAGCTGAATACTGGGCATGTAAGACTGAACTATAGTTAGTCCGAATAACTGGACTGAAACTATAGAGTATTATGCATATAAGGAAGGGACTGACTGAGTAGTATGAGATAACTAAGCATGAATTAGTGAAAATTGTATTATTTGAGAATGCAAGACCAAACGTATATCATAATTCTAAACTTTTCTATAAACTGAGGTACTGAAATACTGATAACTGAATAAATGATAACTGTACGCTATGGTCAAGCTAACCTAAAACTCAATAGAGTTTTTGATCTGATTACTAGACTGGGACTGGGACTGTAACTAAGATGGTAACTAAAACTGTAATTGAGACAGTAACTGGGACTGAACACACTACAAGGCATGAGTACAGAAGTCATGAGCTGCATGACCTAAGTTTGGAGTTTCTGTATTCATGGAACATAATTCGTAACACTAAGTGAACTGAAACTCCTTATACTAGGAACTGTAAGCGTGCATGATTTTTGTTATTGTGCACGAATATGGGATATGATCATAGAGCTGACATGTAAGGTATGAGTAGACATCATGATAACTAGGGTACAAAACTCTGCACTGAGGTGCATACGATTGGGCATCATCATCTCCCACTGCTTGTCTATACCTACTGATATTACTACAAGAATCTAAAGGCCAGACTTTCTGAGATATCATAATTGGACGGTTCCTGTATACCCGCCGGCTATGATAAACTGACCCACATGGGTGGAGACTGGGAAAGGTTTTGTTAATATTTTGTCTGACTTTAAAGTTGACTGCTACGTAAAGGATTACAAAAGAAAAAAAAAGCTCCTAGATCTTAAGAGGCATAAACATGTAAATGAAAGATCTGTAACATATCAATGACCGCATCAGGAGAGCTTTCCTGATCTTGTCTGCAATGAAGTGCATAAAGCCTGTTTGGGCATTACCCTTTGGCAGTACTGGAAATGACGTCGTGCCAATTCGGGTAACCGAACTGAACTAAAGGACGGTTGGACTGAACTACTGAAATAATCATCATGTCCTCTAACTAAGAGGACTCACTACTAACTCTGTCCACTGAATATCTAAACTGCTAAGTATGATCAGGAGCCCGCACGTCTGAACCTATGATGTAAAACATCATAGTGCAAAAGAAAGGTATGCATCAGTACTTTGAATATACTGGTATGCTAAGTGAGGTAGTCTAAAATGCATGGGTTCATATGCATGAATAATTTTGAATGAATGACATGAATATAACTGAATGAAAGTACATGTACGAATATATATACTGTAATCTGAGGTCGTGATAACACTGGATACTGAGTTCTGAATTACTAATTTATTAATATCTAAGTTTACTGATACTGTGTAGCTGATAACTAAGGGACTGTATCTGACAGTCTTGATCCTGTGGAACTATACTGAGTTCCATACTGAACTAAGTGACTGTATCTGACATTCCTAAATCTGTCGAACTGAACTGAGTTCTATACTGACACTGAATCTAAAGTTGAGATTGTGGGAGTCTGACATACCCCAAATAAGATAATTAAGTTGAGGTTCAATCTGTAACCCCAATTAGAAGGGTTTCAGTACTGTGTCATGTGTAAAGACAACTGGCTGTGGGGTCAGTCCTAGTCTAACGGGTGACCCCTGAGATCAGTCCTAAACTAATGGATGATCCCTGAGTATGTTAGTCCTATCTAATGGGTAGCGTCTCATAACCTACGCTGGCTACGTAGTTTTGGTACTTAGGGATTGCTTCTAAGGACCCAGTTCAAGGTAACGGGTGAGCCCCCATCCCTAGGCTCGCTCGGTGCTGAATTCTACTCCCAACTGAAAGACACTAAACTTATTCCAAGACTGTACTAGGCTTGACTGAACTGTTACTGATCGTACTATTTAACTGAACTAAACTAAGTTCACTAAGTTTTGTTTATTGACGGAATACTACTGGATTCTATTAATTGACTGAATATTATTGAGTTCTGTTAGCTGACTAAGTTTACTGAGGTCGAAACTGAATACTGAACCAGACTGGACTGATTCTGAGTTCTCTGAGTACTGAACTGGTTACTGAATGAATTCTGAACTGAATACTACTAGGTTCTGAACTGAATACTAAACTAAAACTTATTACTGAGTACTACTAAATTTCCTGAGTTCTGTAACTGACTAAGACTACTACTGATTGTAACATGACTGAGACTACTCTGTAACTGACACTGGCTCTAGATAAATAACTACATTGTTGGGTATTAAATACCCCCAGGATTTGATAGCATGAAAAGTAGAGCATAGTATAGTCGTAAAAGTCATAACAATGTATACTAGTCAATAGTTCATTCATAGAGACATTTACTCAAACACTTGTAATGCATTAACTTGTACATGAATGGAGAATGCATATTAGCATTCTATAATTTCATTATTCAACCCACATGAACAATTCATCAAACACTTGGAGAGCATAGTACATGCACATAACACTAGACAACATGAGAGCATCACAATATCAATACCAAATTCACAATCTCAAGGCTTTAGCATGAATTCACATGACACTACACATAAAATAAATGATTTCACATGAATCTTGCAACTAATCATGGATTAGAAAATCCCATCAATATAATAATCATGAACATAGTCACATCAAATCATGAAATTCATTAGAAAACCTTGGATGAACACTTAACATACCTTAATGCTTAAATTCTAGAAGGTTGACGGAGTGTTCGTGAGGATTCATCTTGAAATTTCATGTCCTAGGGTTTTGTTCTTGAGAGAAATTTGAGAGAGAATGAATTTTTTCCCTAGGAATGACTTAATTTCGTTCTTTTGGGGCTTAATAGGGGTGGGAAAAATGACCCAAATACCCCTATGGATGCTATTTTTTTTTAAAGACTAAAACTAAATTGTCGACGCGCAGGACGACATGCCATGTCGTTGGCATCGACGCGATAGCCAACGCGCATCATCAGTTCACTAAAAATTGCCACTGAGAGTAAGGGAAAAATATTGATCGATGCGATGGCCGCCCCGCCGCGCCGCGCCGAGATCGCGTTGATGCTCTATTTTGGATTTCCAAACATCGTTCAAACGAGGTCCGAAAAATACGAAACTCAACCAAAAATACCTACTGACATTCTTGATCACGAATTAACCTAAAGATTGACATTTTAAGGTCATAAAAGTCGTTAAATAAAGTTTCTAATTTATGAAGTCTAAAAGAACTCTAAGTATAAATACTTAGCTGAATTTTTCTAAGTCTGGGACCCCTTAGCAAGCTTAAAAGACTGAGTTGAGCTAAGGATTTTGCTAGGTCTTACAATGATACACCTTATCATCTTCATCACTGTAACTATATACTCAATGTGAAATAGGTAGAGACTGGGGAGAGTGAACTGGATCACCCGAACAAGGGGAATCCCCCTGAAGTAAGTAATGATCAAATTGGGCCTTCATTCCCACATACTGTATATCCCCCTGCCTTCCCCTTGCCCGTGCGGCCTTAACTTCATTAGATAGCTCAGCTATCTATTGTTTCGAAGCCAAAATCATCTCCCTTGACTCATCATCCTGGAAGCTACTGAGTCCTTCTAAATGAAATTTACGAAAGGTTCATTGTGGTAAGCCATAAGCATACCCATACCTACTCGGACATCGGTAGACAGAGTCTGGCAAAAATCCACTATGAATTACATATATCAATTCTGAATTTAATGATAATAACACTAGAATATAACTTTAGGAAATAAAGTAATTACTACTAGAATAGAGGCTTATATAGGTCAGTTGAGCTCGTGGCTCAACCCAAACATCAGGATGTCCATAGGTTTTCTCCTTCCTTATGTGTGTATCCTTAAAAGCCTCAGCTTATGTTATCAGCTTCCCAAGCTCCTTTTCTTGCAAACAAAATATATTAGGATGCTAGCAGCATTTCATAACTTGATAAAATGGTAATGTGAAGCTGTCAAATATATGTCACATTAACAACCAAAATATAAAAAAAAGAAGATTAATGATTTTTTTGGTTTATATTACATAATATAGAGATATTGCAGTCCTCCCCTAATTAAAAGTCATGATGACAACTTCATCTATTATTTATATGCCTAGAAGTTACTTTCATTACATTCTACTTTCACATTGGCTAGGCAAAAGTTATGGAGTCTGAAGCTGAGCAGCTCTTGTTGGCTGCCCACGGGGCAAGCTTAAAGCTTGAGGAGGTGCTCTCCCACTTCCAATTACCTTACCTTCAAGAATGGATGATATAAGTTACAAGAGTTAATAGATGAATAAAGAGTGGGAAGTTACATGAATTTCAAGGAAAAGATGACCAAATTCAGCCATAAAAAACCATGAGATAGATGCACCTAATGATAAAAACTAAGGGCCAATCCAGCAGCAAAAACGGAAGCGACAGAAATCAGTGGATTCATTATAAGTTCCTTGTACCAAAAAAAAGAAATGGTTAATGATACAATCAACAAATGAATTATGACTTAATTATTCCCTCGCTAGGACTCATCCAGTCGAAGTAACTAAGAACTTCGAATTGAAGTAATAAGATTATTGAATCATCAGAACTACTTCGATATATCTTTTTTACTTTTTAGCCACAAAGTCTTTGTGAACCCAGACGACTTTCGTTCTCCCATTTCTTGTTCTTGGTTCAAACTATTAGTTGAATTATTTCTTGATTTCATCCGTTTATTCATCTCCAATTTCTCTTTCTGCTCGTTGGGAGAACTCTCAATGGATTGGTTTTCGGGAGTCGAGGTGGAAGTAGATGGGGACTGGGGAGAATAAAAAACCTCCTTATCGGAATTGGTCTCATCTGATGAATGGCCGATGAGGGAGGATGAATATACAAACCAAAACTGTGCAAGCCTAGAAATATACATGCCCAGTTGAGATGGGATATAATTGCATCACGATGCCTAAGGACACGATCTAATAGATCGTTGTACCGAGTAGATGCAATATTATGTTTAACTATTGTAACATTCTACCTATCAAAATCTAAGGGAGCAGTGTGAGAATCTGAAGTGCATGAAGAACCAAATGAAATTCAAGTACTGAAGAAAGAACTGAAAACAACAATATTGAAAATTAGCGAGTTGAGGACTAGATCTGAACAAGGCGATAATCAAAGCTGAGGCAGCTGAAAAGAGTAAAGATGCACTTCAGAATCATATAAAGAGGTGGAAGGAACATAAAGAGAGAAAGAAGGTTTCATTGGTTGCACTTAGAGAAGAGTCTATTTCCAGAGAATTACAGAATACAAGCCTAATAATACTCCCAAAATAAACCCTCTTAGTAAGATTCTCAGGATGGGAACAACTGCAAGCATTTCTCTGCTAAAGTAACACAATAGATGCCAATGAAATTATGAATTTGAAAAATTAAACTAGTGTATAATTTTGAATATGGTTGGCTATATTTGATAGGCAACTATTTCTATTAATACCTAGAAAGCGCTGGTTAGAATATTTAACGGGTTGATAAGATGAACCAATAAAGCAACTTATTGACGACAAATAAATCAGTAAAAGATGAGCAATATAAACACCAGCGGAGATCACAATGTCGGACAAACTTACGATCAGGATCAATGAAGTCATTTAACTTGATCACACAGGGTGGTCAAAAGAGTTTAAACATGAACTAATTCTGAACATGCAGTTGCCTAAATAAAATCTGGTGAAGTTGGGGTCGAGAACACAATCTAGTGCAACTACATGGTGTCTATTTGGCTATTTTGATTTTTTAAAATTTAAAAAGGTAGAATTGTTTTATCTAGAATAATAAAAATGCAAAAAAATTTCCAAATAATGTTCATAAGGAAACCATAACTTAGATAAAAAATAAAATGGTTCATAGCCTAACTTTCTAGCAATTCTAGCATAGCCAAATTTAGCCAATGCTCATTTTATCTTTTCACTAAAAACTCTGTGAAGAATCGGTTCTAAACATATATAACCATAAGACTTTTAAAATTTATGATCTTAAATATATCATATCTTTGAACACAGATATTCTCTAACTTATTAACAGGTAACAAAGTACCAAACAATTCAACTCATGATCCCTTATGCAATAGAATATTGAAAAAATGTATGCCTATTTCAGAATTTTGGCAAAGTATGAACATATAAATTCCCTTACCTATTTTACACCAACACTATTCTAGCTACTAAAGCATGTACCAGAAGAATCAAATTTAATTTGCAATAGTCCAAGAAACACGAGCTTCCTGTTAAAGAGCTTATGATCTTAAGATAAGGATAGATTACTCTATATTGGATTAAGTACAACATTTGAACAAAAACATTGTCCTGAAAATTGCATATCAGTCAAAGTTCTCCGAACAAAAATAAATTTTCTCATTTTTATCCAAAGTTCTAACAGATAATCTCTCATCATCAATTAGGTAAGAACTACAAGAACACTATATTCATAGCAAAGGCAATAAGAAGCTCACAGAGACTTCACAATCAAATTCTACTTATCGAGTAATAATCAAATTCTAAGGCTGTCTTAGGGGAACTTGAGAAGGTAATTTCATGCCCTACTAATTTCAACGTGTAATTTCAATATCAATAAAAGCAGTTCAAAATCTTCATTTTAACACAAACTCGGCCAAGACAATGAGGGAGAATCAACCCACACCAACACAAATACAGATTAAATTGTAAAAATTTAAGAAAAAATCAAAACTTGCAACCTTATTCGGAATGAAAGAGAGACAGATTTGAGAGAGCTAACTTTTGATTTTGTATTTTTTAATTATAATTATAAGTATAAAAAGAATTTAAGAGTTGATTCTTTTGATTTTGTATATTTTTAATTATAATTATAAATATTAAAAAAAGTTAGATAAATATATATTTTAACTTCATATTTCATAAAATAGTGACAGATAATTGTTTTTAATAATAAATAATAATTTATTAAAATAGTAGCGACCTCATGAGGTTGCAATTATAATTTTCTTTTTAAATAATTTTAATCATTCTGGTGCTATTGTTTTTTTACTTTTTATTTTTGACCTCTTGAAGTCCCTAATATTGTGTTGCTGAATTTTTTAATCATTTATCGACTTCATGAGGTCTCTTTATTTAAAAGTAAATTAAAAAAATAAATTAAGGGAATAACCGACCTCATAAGGTCTCTCATTTCCGACCTATTTTTGAGGTCTCTTTTTTTAAGTCTCTTTTTACAACTCTTTTAGTAGTGAACCTAAGTCGGGATATGCCCCCGACCATAGCTAAAATGAGTCCAGAAGGAATAGTCTACAACATAAATGACCCAAGATCATGAAATGAGGGTCTTCCAGAGAATGGAAGCTCGCCATTTTAAGCTGACTCACGAACAAATCAGGGATCACTTATCACTACGCAGGAAAAGCAGAAGAGTCTCCAAACCCTGCATCGCATGGGGATACAGCGCCCGAGGATGGTTAGCAGGGTGAGCACTAGCATGTAACTAAGCAAAGGGATAAAGTAATGTCATATCAAATCAGTCAAAAATCATTCAAAACCAATGTACACAATCATATACATCTCTACTATTTTTTTTGTTTAATTTATAATTTTATTAATATTTTAAATCATGATGATGAATCCATATTACAAGTTCTACAAAAATACACAAATGGTTCAAATAAGAATTGACCCATCTACATAGCAAACGGACCAGCCCAAAATTCAGACCCGATCCGTAATACTCATATAAGATGAGTAGGGTTTCCAAATTCAGCTAGAAACTGAGCTCCCTATTTCTCCACCTCCTCCACCATGGCCTTTATCGTCAATCTTTAGTTCCTTCTTCTCCAGTTGTGGGTTATAAATACTCTTCCCGTGTTGTTTCAAGATGTAGCTTCCAGCTTTCATAAGTAAGTTTCTTCTTTTTTTACTTAGCTTATCTTCACTGAACCTCTTCTTTAGCTCCTTGTTACTTGCTATCTCAGATGAACTCTTCAGTATGTGGTCAATGCTTTTTGGTGCTACTCTGATAGGTCTCGTATTCTGAGCCTTACTTCCCTTTTCAAGTATGTTCTTTGCACTCTTGAGCTTAAAACTTGAACTATGCATCTCTTTTGACCATTTGTTTCTTCTTTATTTGTAGCTGGAATAGGGATGGAGATAAAGGGAAGCTCGGACCCACTGATAATTGAAGAAGATCAAGTACCTCAGACGCTTGAATTTAATTTGACTTGGTGACCCATGATCCACTGAAATTCCATTTTTTATGGTTGGTGTACATAGGCAACTTAGCATTTTCACTTTTTTGTTTAAACTCCTTAAAGGTTGTAAATATGCTGAATGTGAAAGACTATGTTGTAGCCTTCCCAGTCCCCTTATCCTTTTGCTAGTGTTAGTGTTGCTTGTCACTGTTAAGGATCTTCCTACCTGTTATTGGTAGTTGAATAAAGGATGTAAATAGAAACTTCTGCTTGTAAAATGCTAGATTAGCTAAGTGATCTGTAAGTTGGTTACCTTCCTTGAAGATATGCCTTATTTGTACTTGTTTGTCTTGTAACAAACTCTTTATTTGTTCCACTGTATCTGTTATCTTCTATGGTGCATCCCATTCCTGACTTAAGAATCTCTACATTGCCAGTGAATCTGTTTGGATGATGATTTTATATTGCCCTGACTGACTACAATGAGTAACTGCTTGTATTATTGCTTCTGCTTCTGCCACCATATTATCTGTATCCTCCATTACTGCTCCTTCTACATGCATTAGCTCCCATTTTTAATCCCTTAAACAAAATGCCCATGAATATAGTATACATCTATACTATATTAAAAGTTTGAAGGACCTTATAAATGTTGTTTGAATTTTTTTACCCTTTATTAAAAGACTCTGTTTTAGACAAAATCGTCTTTTCACTATTTCCTAATATTTAAGAGTTGAGAATTAATTAAATATTTTTAGTAAAACATTTTCTTATTGGAAGTCACTAGAACTAAAGACAACTAATATCTTTTTCATTAGTTTAAGAATTCTAAATTTAAGAAGATTTGAAAAATCAAGAAATAAATATGAAAACGTTAGATTAAGAAAAATATAAGAAGCAACAAATTTTTAAAAAAATTAATTAAGTAATCAAGGATTTTCTAAAGATTTAACTTTAAAAATAAGAAAAGATTTTAAATATAGAAAAAATTAAAAAAAATAATTGTACTACAAATATGGTTCAAATCAATGCGTCTCTCTTAGCCTCTAACAACAAGTATTGCATGACAAACGCAAAATTGATGATCCATTAACCATTTGAAACTTTTGATGGTAAAATATATATGCATTTACTATAAAATATATGTTATGTTTGCATTATTATATTAAAGTATGAAGGATCTTTGGAACTGATATGAACGTTTTGTACTTCATTAAAAATATTCGGAATAGACAAAATTGATTAATTTTAAATAATCAAATATTACACGTGCAAGGCACGTATGGCTAAACTAGTATATATATGTATACATACATACTTACATATATATATGTCGGAATAGGATAAAAGGTTTTGCATGAGAGTTAAAACATGAGTTTGGACTGTGTAGCATCAACCGTAAAAAACCATGGGTTATATGGGTCCGGTTCCTCCCATCGGAAGAGCCCCAGTGCCTGTTAGTTGCACGAACCGGAGGTACCAAGGAATACCAGAGAATGCCCCAATCTCAAGTCAATTCAAGATACAAATATATGGGTAAAGTGTGGCACAAACACACGATCATTAAGACCACCCCCCATGCCAGCAAATGTGGGTTTTAGTATTAATATCTCAAGACCTCTACCTTCATGACCAGATGCTACACAACCCTCTTTAATCCCAATTAAAATTGTTTATAAATTTCTATTCATTAACCAAGAATCATCTGTTTTGGCATATACCTTTGGTATCGTCATACCAATTATGCTTGCAAGCAAATATTCATTATGTCATTCCAATTATTCACCACCTTAGGGGAATGCCCCACCCCCGTGATTTATCAAGTCAAATTTAGGGGAATGACTCGACCCTCATAGTTTATAAAAATCAACTTAGGTGAATGCCTCGATTCCCGTAGTTTATAATTAATTCAACACATGACCAACAAAGCCTTCCAAAATCATTTTTATCTGTTCAACCATTTATGCAATGCCATCGTTTAGGGGAGTAAGCCAAACCATATAATTATCCATATTTCAAAGCCAATTACGCAAGTGGGTTGAGGTTACACAATTTTCTAAACTAATTTTAAATTCAAAATCATCAATTTGGGGGAATGCCATGACCCCCATTCCATTTACCATGCCCATGCACCCCCATTAGTTTCAAAGCCATCAATTAAGCATAAGCAATTGCATATAAATCATGGGAAAACCATTTAAACAATAACCTTCTAAATCCCTCAACCCAAATTTCAAAACCATAATTATTCACATGGATAACAAGTTTAATCACATGCCTTTTACAAGAAATAAGTTTTAGGGAAGAGATACATGCCTGGAAATATTAGGAATTATGGACAGAAATCAACCTCTGAGCCCTAGATAATCAACCTTGAGAAACCATAGTCTTGTTTTTGCTTTGAGGAGTTTGAGAGAAGAGAAGTGTATTTTGATTTCTTTTGGAGTGATAATAAGAGCCTAAAGTGTTTTTAAGATATGGGTCACAATTGGGGAAAGAGGAAAATGACCAAAGTTCCCCCAATTAAAAAACAGGAAAAACTATTGCCAGTGACTGCAAATCATGTCACGACTCGTGACATCTAGTTATGAGTCGTCACCACAGTTCATAGTATGGGCAGAGACATGAGGCCTCTTCACTGTTAACCCTATAAGTCGTACCCTACAACTCGTACATGAACCTTACGACTCGTAGGGTCCTAGTTGTAACCACAACCGTGACTTGGGCACCTATACTGGTTTTTTCTCGAGTCACATACTACAACTCATGACTACTCCTTACAAATCATTAGGTACTAATCGTGATCAGGACAGAAACATGGGCAACCTCATTGGTCACCCTATAGCTCAAGCCATACGACTCGTAAGGAGATTTTAAAAATCATTAGGTGAGTCGTAGCCTGGGCAGTAAGCTTAAAACTTAAGAAATTTTCAGAGGCAAAAATCTGGGTGTTACATTACCCCCTCTACCTAGGATCATTTATCCCCAAATGAGGAGTCAAGGCATCATTAGCATGATTGGAAAACAGAAAACAACTCCTTTAACAAAGTCAGAAAACAAAGATAATAGGGAAAACCATACCTTAAGCACGACTATCCAATCCAAGAAACAAGAGTGGATACTTGGACTTCACATCCTCTTCAACTTCCCATGTAGCTTCTTCAACCTTTTGGTTCTTCCCTAGAACCTTCACCGAAGCTACATCCTTAGGCCTCAAATGACGGACTTGTCTATCCAAAATCTCCATTGGGACTTAATCATATGATAAGGAATTCCAAATACCAACACTCTCAATAGGCACTACCAAAGAAGCATCACCCACACACTTCTTCAACATCGACACATGGAAAATTGAGTGAACGAAACCCAAGCTCGAAGGCTAATCCAACGCATAAGCAAACTTCCCCACTCTCTTCAAAATCAAGTATGGACCAACATAACAAGGACTGAGCTTTCCCTTCTTCCCAAATCTCATCACTCCCTTCATAGAAAATACCTTTAAGAACACCAAATAACTAACCTCAAACTCCACCCTCTTTGTCTCACATCCGCATAGGACTTTTGTAGACTTTGAGAAGTCTTAAGTCTATCCAGAATCCCTTCACCTTCTCCATGGCTTGGTGAACCAAGTCCGGATCAAACAACCTGGTCTTACCATTATCAGACCACCTGATAGGAGATCTACACCTCCTACCATAAAGAGCCTCAAAAGGAGCCATCCCAATACTAGAGTGATAACTCGATGAGAGGTAAATGATCAACCAAACTACCACCAAAATCAATCACGCAAGCCCTTAGCAGATCCTCCAATATCTAAATAGTCCTTTTTGTTTGTCCATCCATCTAAGGATAGAAAAAAGGTGCTAAGCTTCACCCGTGTGCCCATACCATTCTAAAACAAATGTCAAAAGCTAGAAGAAAATTGTGTACCTTGATCGAAAATAATGGAAACTATTGCACCATGAAATTTGATGATCTACTTAATAAAAAACTTTGCATAATCCTCTCCAGTGTAAGTAGTCCTCACAGGTAAGAAGTGAACAGACTTAGTCATCCTATCCACAATGACCCAAATCAAATTATGCTGATTCCGAGACCGTAGAAGACCAGTAATAATATCCATGTTGATGACCTCACACTTCCACACAGGCAACTCAATCTCCTGAGCTATGCCTCTAAGCCTCAAGTGCTCAACCTTCGCTTGCTGACACACTATACACTTAGCCACAAAGTTAGCCACATCTCTCTTCAGGTTGTTCCACCAATAAATCTCCTTTAAGTCGTGGTACATTTTCATCAAACCAGGATGAACTGTATACCTCTACTCATGAGTCTCAGGAAAAATCGTTTCTCACAGCCCATCAATATCAGGAACTCACAACCTACTTTGGTACCTCAAGATACCATCTTCACTAATCTCAAATGCTATGACCTACTGCTTACCCATATCAGCCTTAATCTGCATAAATATAGGGTCCAAAACCTGCTTCTCTTTAACCTCTATACAAAAAGATGACTTCACCACTTCTTGTATAATCACACCCCTATCCTTAAAATCAAAAAGACAAACTCCAAGATTATTCAATCGGTGAATATCCTTCATCAGTCCTCATTTCTCCACATTCACATAAGATAAGCTACCCATAGACAACCTAATAAAAGCATCAGCAACTACATTAGCCTTACCTAGATAGTAGTGAAGACTCATATCATAGTCCTTGAGAAACTCAAGCCATCTTCTTTGCCTGAGATCAACTTCTTCTAGGTTAACACATACTAAAAGCTTTTGTGATCTGAATAGATATCCACATGAACTCTATACAAGTAATGACACTAAATCTTTAAAGCAAACACAACAGCTGCCAACTCTAAATCGTGAGTCGGATAATTTCTTTCATGAACTTTCAGCTGCCTAGAAGCATAGGCCACAACCTTACCATGTTGTATCAAGACACAACCTGTTCTCACACGCGACGTATCACAGTTCACAAAAAAACCATTAATATCCTTGGGCAGAGTCAAAATTGGAGCAAAAGTCAACATATACTCCAGCTTCTCAAAACTACCCTCACAAGTATCGGACCACAAAAACTTCACCTTTTTTAGTCAACTTCATCAAGCAAGCAGCAATAGAAGATAAGCTCTCCACAAACCTCCTATAATACCCGACTAAACCTAATAAGCTCTGAATATCGGTTGGAGTCGTGGTTCTAGGCCACTTATTAACTGCCTCAACTTTCTATGGATCTACCATTATCCTCTCACTAGAAACAACATAACCCAAATAGGTCATAACATTCCAAAATTCTCACACTTTGAAAACTTGGCTTACAATTGTTGATCCTTAAGAGTCTTCATCATAATTCATAGGTGATTGGCATGATCCTCCCCACTCTTAGAATATACCAAGATGTCATCAATAAACACGATCACAAACAAATCAAAGAACTATCTGAATACCTAGTTTATAAAGTCTATAAATACAACCAGAGCATTAGTCAACCCGAATAACATCACCAAAAACTAATAATGACCATATCGAGTCTGAAAGGCAATCTAGGGATATTCGCCTCCCTAATCTTCAATTGATGATAACCCAAGTAAAAATCTATCTTAGAGAAACATCTAGAATCCTGAAGGTGGTCAAAGATATCATCTATACTAGGAGGAGGATACTTATTCTTCATCATCACCTTATTTAGCTGTCGATAATCTATGCACATTCAAAGGAAACCATTCTTCTTACGCACGAAAAGCATGGGGCACCCCACGGGAACACACTAGGATGGATGAAACCCTTATCAAGAAAATCCTTTAACTGCTTTTTAAGTTCTTTTAACTCACCCAAAGCTATTTTATAAGGAGGAATAGAGGTAGAACGGGTATCCGATATAAGATCAATCCCAAAGTCTATTTCCCTATTAGGAGGAATAGTAGGAAGATCATCGGGAAACACTTCAGGAAATTCTTTACAACAGGGACAAATTGTAGAAAGGGAACCATAGAACTAGAATCTTTAACCCAAACTAGATAGTATAGAAATCCCTTGGAAATCAACTTCTGGGCTCTAAGATACGAAATGAACCTTTCCTTAGGAACTAAGGAACTTCCCTCCCATTTATTACCGATTTATTTAGAAATTAGAAACTGACCTCACGGGTTCGACAATCTAGAGAAGAATAACACGAATGGAGCTAATCTGTCATGACCCAAACTAGGGCCTAGATGTAATGGGCATTCCAAGTCCGACCGGGATAGGAGAGCTCCCCCATTACACAACCCAACCTCCAGCTGCCTGCCCTAAGTTGGCTGAAATTTGAGCATAGAACAAGATAGTGTAAATTCTCTCATGAAGACTCTAGGATAGGATCACGATCATGACCAACTCAACTGAGTCCAACCATCCAACTGTATCAACCATAAAAAAACAAAGGCCATAAACCAGGCCATAGTTAAATGGATTCCAAAACATATTGTGATAATCAATCCCAAAATATAATACGATGGAATAACCAATAGTATAGTCTAATGATGTCAGCCCCCATACCAATGCCAATACTAAGGCTGACACCAATACTGATCCCGCTCATACCAACTCTTAGAAGTACCACAAAGCCTCTAACCAAAAGAGTAAAAATATTTAATTGGGATATGCCCCCAACCATGGAAAAAACCAATATCCAGAACAAAATCCAAGTATCTAAAGATATCCATAGCATTAAATAAAGCCTTTCTTAAGGATGAAATCTCACCACGTTAGTCCAAATATTGATCCCCGAGTCCATCACTATATAGGAGGAGTAGAATGATCAATTCCTACATAGCGTGGGTATACCGCCACCAATAGGCGGGTTAGCGAGTGATCGCTAGCATGAACTCAGGATAAGGGATAAAATAATGTCATTTATAAAACCAAGTAAAACCATCCATAATGCATACAACCATACATATATATAACCACGCAGGAAAAGGGAATCGGGTTTAGTATGCATTTAAAATCTTTACATGGCTTGTGTAGTAATTTTCATCCTAAACCACCCACGGGCTATATGGGTCAGCTCCCCCTGCTGAAAGGGCCCCAATACATGAAGTTACACGATTAGAGAAAATAACCTAGAATGACTAGTACATGCCCCAATATAAAGTGTGATTTCATGCACACGGTTACCAAGACCAACCTCATATCGGCAAATATGAGTTTCCAGTTTTGATCCCCCTGAGACCTCCACCTTCCACGACTTTGCTACATTTTCCCCTTTAATGCACTACAAGAAATTACCCTTATTGCAATGAATCTTTTGGCAACGGTTCCAAAAATGTTGCGATAGATGGTTTATTACAACGGGTGGAACCGTTGCAAACAGAATTTGTTCTAGTAGTTCTTTAACCATTGCTATTGATGGATAACTGTTGCAATAGGGTATCCTATAGCAATGGTTTCACAAACCGTTGCCATAGAGTAACCTATTGCAATGCATTTTTGGAAAAAAAAAAAAGCTATTACATCGGTTTTTATTTTTCCCTCCCAATTTTTTCATAGGATCCGCCAAAACTATAAAAAATATATAATAAAAATTAAAAACAAATACAAAAACAACTCTCAACTCGATCACTCGCATTAGTAGTCGACAAACCCCAGTACTGCCACTACGCCGACTAGCCACCGCCCTTTGACTGCTGCTCCGACTTGCCCACTGTTGCTTCAATTGTCACTCCGACTGCTGCTCCGACCATGACTTCGACTGCCGCTCCGACCACTACTCCGATTTACAACAGCTGACAGATCTAGTTGCTGAATCCTCATAGTAAGCTTGCTCTTCATATGAATCCATTCAATTTATGTTGTAATGGAGTCAAGATCTAGAAATTTAGCGCTTGAAGCAGAAACAAGAGGAGTGGGCAAGGTGTCGTTCTGATTTTGATAAAGTTTGGGCTGAAATTTATGCTAAGAACTATCACAAATCACTGGATCATCGCAGCTTTTATTTCAAACAATAGGACACAAAAAGCTTAAGCACTAAAGGTAATATAAGATGCCATTTTGCTGATTTAGAGCTAGTTCATTTTAATAACTAGTTGTAGTATTAAATGAAATGGAAGTATTAGTAACCAAGAAATTCAAAGATTAAGTGAATTAGAAAATTGAATATCTATTACTGGGGCTGCTTTTGTGATGCTAGAAGGGGTGCGATACTATTCTTGCAGGTAGTTGCGCCCTCAGATTCAATTTGGTCCTGCTTTAGGATAATTCAAGTAACTAAACTATAAACTGGAAATCTTTATAATTGTGCAATGAACTTCATTTATTGCAACTATTCAAGTGTTTGTGCCCCTTGATTTATTTTAAGTATTGAAGTTAAATTTGTGCTGCTTATGACTCTTCATTTGGTAATTGCAGTGGGTAGAGTTCAATTTGTATTTAGGTGTTTATTGATAAGTATAGCTACACTCAAAATCTTATTTAGATCGAGAACCACAACTTAATGTGGCAACTTGATCAGAAAAAGTCTCTTCAGCATTAGCTAAAGTGATTTTCTTGATGGTGATTTTTGCTTTCCCTATTTATTTTATAATTTTTTACTATACAAATGCATGTCTTCTTTCTTTTAGCTCTTTCTTCCTTATCTTCTTTTGCTTTTATAGATTGGCATAAAACTTACTTCAATACCAAGTGATCTAGTATACAAATGCATGTCTTCTTTCTTTTATTGCTCTAATTAGTATTTTTCCTGCTCTTGTTTGGTTAGTTATATGTATCCTGATTTTTTTAAGGTATAGACTTCCCTTCTTTGGAGATTTTTCTCTAATTATATTGCAGTTTTGTAGTGCATCTTTTGTGGTAAGATCTGGAAGACTTACTTGATTTTCCATAATGCCTTTTAGTGGTTGAGGATAAATTTGGAATGTACTCTAGAAGGAAACAATGTAGCCTAGGTGTCTCATGCAAGAGATTACAATTTAAAATTGACTCTTGTAGAAACAGAACAATATTCTTGGAGGTTGAAATAAATTCTTAGAAAGAATCGCAAGATCTATGGCTCTTACAAGAATTTTCAAGAGGTTAGACTAAGTTCAACAGTTTCATTAGAGTTCAACCTTGTTACAACTACAAGACCTAACAAGCAGAGACATTGATGAAGCAGAAACTCCAGTTTTTCTTTCACCTTGCTTTACTTGCTCTGAAGTCTTATCTAGCCTTAATAATAATGTAATGCTTGCCCTGAATGAGAATTTGTTCCATAAATGCCTGTTTAGTATTATATTTGAGCCAACTATTTGTACTTGATATTATTGCAATTTGTTTTAATTTGCTTAATTGTAGCTCTCTCTTCAAACCAATAGCCACCATCGCCTCCCTGCCACTACTGTCTGTAGCTACTCTGTCCAACTACCGGTGTAACAGTACCAGCCATTGACGTGATCCCAACGACCAACACCTTCAGTTGCCGCTGAACGACCAGCCCGCACTTGAAATTACTGCTTCTTGGAGAAGGAGCCGAAGGAAAGTTATTACTAAACAAAGAACTGCGAGTTCAAGGTTTATTTTTCTATGGCCATGACTCCTATTCAATTGATTTTTCCCATAATATCCATTGAGGATCTTCATCAGTTTTTCCATACCAACACCCTCTGGATCAAATCAATTTTTTGATCTTTAAAATTAAATTACTGAAAAAATAAAATTGTTTGAAGTCAAGTCCTCTAGTTGTAGTTTTCCCTGAGCATCTGTCTGACTATGTTTCTGGCGTGACTATTAGTGATAGGTATATAATGGACTTGCGACTAGATATTTCCCTGCACATTTGTTGATTGGGTACAAGTGATTCCCTTTCTTGATAAGCTAATGTAACAAAGAAAATAAATGATCCTCAAAGAACTTGTGTTGCACAGTAAAATATGTCATTCACCCCCTTGCATAAATTTGTGTGGTTGTTTTATAACTAAGAATTTCTTGTTTACAAATAGTTATCTTGGTCTTTTTCTTTCGTAGCTAGTGGTTATGCTATGAGTAGTAGGATTTTTTATTTGTTTTAATTTTCTTCAATGATCTTTCTCACATATCTATTTACTTTTGTTACTGCAACATTTTGTGTTTAATTTGTGATACCACTTTTGAATAAACTATATCTAACTTAGCATTAGCTTTAGAAGACTTTCTGATTCCTTCTTTTCATTATTTTGAACCTATCTTCTGATAAGCTATAGTTGTAGAAACGTCGGAAGAGGAGGATGAGTTGGATGATACTGATTGGGATTGGATGGAGGCAGATGATTAGACAAATAAATTCATTTGAATATATGCTCATCATTATTTTCATCTTTTGTGAGTGTTAATTTTCTTTTGCATACGTATCTTATATTCATGCTTATTTATATCATTTTAATCATTTTCATTTAGAAACTTATTCTAAAGTAGTATAATTTTGTAGAACTATCAAAGTTTGGTTGAAAGGAATCTACTGAATCATTGAAGCGGATCATGATCTCATTGGTAAAATTTCCACCCCTCAATTTTTGATTGTAAAACCATCTTTAGTTTCTATTGGTTCATCTTGTCTTTCGTCTTTGGCCACTTTCTATTTTTTTCTACTTTGCTTGACTTAGCATTTTGTTATCATTTTGGTATCTAAAAAAACTTGTAGCCTGAGTGTATACCAGTATGGGGCTTCCTTTAGCGCTCATTATGACCTGTGAGACATTTCCTGCAGCTCCGTTTGTCATCATCGAACTCATCCAGTAGATGAAACCTAAGTAAAGTATCAATACTGAATTCTGCCTTGGTAGACACAAGTAGTACCTTCTGTATTCTTTTATCTGGAACAATGTACTCACCAGTAGTAAAACTAGGCATACTCTTAGGGTTCTTGAAGATATTTGCATTAACATGATCAGGAAAGTTTCCAGGTTTCAAATCAATAAGTGATGAGTCTC
>NC_061112.1:96567682-96604887 GCF_002878395.1 Capsicum annuum
TAAAAGGATTTAACATACTATAAATTCATACATTTATCTTTACCTCTACCAATAAAAAATTAAAGAATTAATAATATTAAGGTAGGTGATAACATACATGAAAATTGAGTGAAAGAATTAACTTAATCTAAAAATCAAGACTTTTTTTGATTCATAAAAATATAATTCACTATTAAGATTTAACTTGTGATCTTTTAGCCGTAGTATAGCTTTCCAAAACTCTAATAGATCACATAAACATAATGATTTTGTCCTTACAATTTTCTCTCTGGTTTATTGTTAAGACCCTTCAAGTCATTTTGTGAATTACTTTTAAACCCTCCTCGTAAAGTTTTGTAACAACTTGATTTTGTGAATTATTCATTTCTATGTGATTTGACCACTTGACCTCTCTTCGTGACTGCCTTGTGATATTTTTGGAGTGTAGGGATGATTGGTACGGTTCTCAATGCATTTCGGTGTGTTTTGTGCGAATTAGTGATTTTTCAAAGTTAAAAAGGCTTTCTGGTTGACTTCAATCAACATTTATTGTTCTGTGCATTGAATGACAAAATGGACTATGCCGATAGATTCAAAACGTTAATTTTTGGTTGGTAACATGGTTGGTGTGATTTTAAGCTTTGGTATATCATTTCAGCTCTTGGTTCAAAAAGTTGTAAAACTAGGTCTCGGTGGTCAATTTTATAAATATAATATTTTTTTTAGAATTGAATATTGCCATTGAGTCTTAAGTATCGAATTTGATAGGGTAGCATAGTTCGTTTGTAATCTCGAGATTTTGGATGAATCTCGAGGGGTCGGTGAAAACTTGGAATTCTCCAAGTCCATAGCTGATGCACCACTCAACTGGTGCATTAGCTTACGCAATATTTTGGTTGCTTAAGCAGAGCTCGCGATTGTGGCAAGCCGGTCGCTTAAGCGACTAAAGCCAGAGGTATAGCGTAAGCGAGTCCCCTCTCTCGTAAGTGGGTGCTCTTAAGCAACATCCGGGTCTCTTATATCACATTCGCAGACCAGGCAAGTATCGCGTAAGCGACACTTATCCTTGATAGCGATTGCGGCTTAAGTGGTCTAGTGTCCACTTAAGCGATACTTGGGTAGCTTTAAATATCTCTTTCTTGATTTTCCACCTTTTTTGATACTTGTAGATTTGGATTTTTGAGTTTTCAATCGATTTCTTCCATTTTCAAGCTTGGGTAAGCTCCAAATCCCTTATTTTAATTATTTTTCTTTAAATCTTGTCATCTAATCTTGTTAAAACTCGATTTCAAAAGTGAATTTTGGGAATTTGGCCCAGAAGGCCTAAATTAGTATTCTTTCGACTTTAAATCCTAATTTCAACCTATTTTTACATGCGTTTTCTTCTATGGGTTCCTTTAATCACGAGTAATATATTTATGAACTGAATTTTGGTTTTATCCTTCTTTTTTGAAAATCCATTTCGGGGGTTCATTTTGACTTCATCAAGATAGATTGACCTCACTATATTAGGTTCTTCTTGCTGACTGGTGTATTGTTTGATACGCTGACCATTAACCATAATAAAGCTTACCATCTCTGTTTTCAAGCTCCAACACTCTGAATACAAACACTTGAGTTACCTTGAATGACCCAGACTATTTTGATTCAATTTTCCTGGAAACAATATAAATCTTAAGTTGAACAACAAGACCCAATTCCCAACTTGGAACTCTCTCTTTTCAATCTTCTGATCATGGTATAACTTCATTCTTGCCTTGTAAAGGTTGGACCTTTCATATGCCTGAAGATGAAACTCAGCCATTTAATTCAACTGGTCCAATCTTAATTCAGTCGCTTCTTTCCAACTCAAGTTCAAATACTTAAGCGCCCACAACGCTTTATGCTCCAATTCCATAGGCAAGTGACATGCTTTACCAAACACCAATTGGTACAATAACATACCTATTGGAGTTTTAAATGTGGTATAGTAAGCCCAAAAAGCATCATCAAGCTTCCCTGCCCAATCACTGCGATTAGCATTTGTAGTCTTGGCCAGAATTATTTTACTCTCCCTGTTGGACACTTCAACTTGCTCGCTCATTTGGGGTGATAAGGTGTAGCTATCTTATGCTTCTTTACACCATATTTTGCCAATGCGGCCCTAAATACCTTATTACAGAAAAAGAATCCTCTATCGCTAATATTTTTTTGTGGAGTGCCAAAGCGGGAGAAGATGTTCTTTTTCAAGAACAATACTACCCTTTTGCCTCATTATCATCTAATGCCACAACTTTGACCAATTTTACACAACTAGAATGTACTTACACCTATACAAGCTTACGAAGGGGCCCATGAAGTCGATGTGCCACACATCAAATAATTCAACCTCTATCATAGTTAACATAGGTATTTCCTGGTGCTTAGAAATTGATCCCTGGCACTGAAATTGATCACATGCTTTCACGAACTCATATGAATCCTCAAAGATTGTTGGAAAGTAATACTCATTCTACAAAATTATTCGGGTTGTACGGGCACCTACATGATGTCCTTCCATAGGAGAAGAGTGAAACACCTGTAATATCTCAAGCATCTCCACTTGGGCTACACACCTTTAAATTATATTATCAGCACATAAACAAAATAGATGAGGCTCATCCCAAAAATAACTATTCACATCATGAAAGAATTTCTTTTTCTTGATAGCTTAAATCCTTCTAAAGAATGTTGCTCACTAGGTAGTTTGCAAAATTTACAAACCAAGGAACATGATCTAATGTAGCTGCAAGGACTTATTCATCTGGGAATGAATCATCAGCCTCCAATTATTCTCCAACCTAGACAAGTGGTCAGCCACTTGGTTCTCACAACCTTTTTAGTCTTTTACTATAAAATCAAACTCTTGTAGCAACAAAACCCATTGAATAAACTGGGTTTAGCATCCTTCTTTACCATCAAATACCTCAATGCTGAATGGTCAGTATACACCACCACTTTGGTCCCCAACAGGTATGCTCTAAACTTCTCAAATATAAATATATATATATATATATATATATATACACACCATAGTAAGTAAATCCTGCTCAATGTTAGTGTAGTTCTTCTAAGCTTCATTTAAAGCTTTACTTGCATAAAAAATTGGGTGGAACAACTTCTCCTTCTCTTTCCCTAAAACTAAACCAAGTGCTACTCCTCTTGCATCACACATTATTTTAAAGGGTTTAGACCAGTCGAGTGCAATCATAATAGGTATTTCCACCAACTTCTCCTTAAGGAAAGTGAATCCTTTCGTGCAATCCCCATTCCATGCAATCCTTATCCTATTCAAACTTAACCTCTTTCTCCAACAACTTGCATAAAGGATTGACAATTTTGGAAAAGTCCTTGATGAATCTCCTGTAGAATATCATATGACACAAAAAGCTTCTCACTCCTTTTATCGAAATAGGTAGAGGTAGATTTTCAATCACTTTAATTTATGCTCTATCCACTTCAACCCCTTTTACTGAGATTTTATGGCCCAACATCATGTCTTCCTTCACAAAGAAATGACATTTCTCCCAATTAAGTACCAAATTAAATTCCTCACATCGCTGCAACACTTGACTAAGATTAGTCAAACAATCATCTAATGAATCTCCAATGGCCAAAAAGTCGTCCATGAACACCTCTAAGATATCCTTAACCATGTTTAAGAAAATCAATATCATACACGTCTAAAATGTAGTTGGGGAATTACATAGCCAAATGACATCCGTTTGAAAGAAAAAGTACCATAGGCGCGATGGAGATTTGGTTATACTTGGAGTAGCCATCTAGAAAGAAATAACATCCCCTTCTAGCTAATCTATCAAGCATCTAATCCATAAAAGGCATTGGGAAGTGATCTTGTAGTGTCCATGAATTCAACTTTCGATAGTCCATACACACTCTCTATTTTGTCACCAGTCTAAGAGGGATCACTTTATTATTTTCATTCACCACCACAGTCATTCCTCCCTTCTTCATCACACATTAGACAAGACTTACCCATTTGTTGTCTGAGATTGGATACACTACCCTGCGTCAAGCCATAATCATCTCTTTCTTCACTACCTTATAAATAAGAGGGTTAAGCCTCCTCTTATGCTTAATAGATAGTGTACAATCTTCCTTCAACTAGGTTTTATGAGTACATATGCCCGGTGGAATGCCTATGATATTGGTAATTGTCCACCCTATAACTCTCTTGTACCTTTTCAATACTGATACAAGAGCTTCAACCTGATGCTCCACCAAGTCAGCTACAATAATTACTACAATGTATTGTCCTTTCCTACGAACACATATTGAAAATGACCTGGTAATTCTTTCAACTCCATCACGGGTGGTTCTTAAATAGATGGTTTAGTGTGCGGTGTTGGTCTATTTTTCAAGTTCAAATCTAACTTCTTTGGGGGTATGAGTATGAACCTATTCCAGTCAAAACACAAATGGTTTTATCATAATCTTCAATTCCCTTGTATCAAAATTTATTAACACCATTGTTAAGGTTTCAACAACAAACTTCTCTTAAACAAGTACCACAATATCAACCTAATCATTAACAAAGACTACATTAATCTCCCTCGATTGCTTTGTAGACTAATAAACATCAAAATTTACTTCTTCATCATTGAACCTAAACTTCAGCTCATTCCTCTCCATATCCACTAACACTTTCAAAGTGGAAAAAATGGCTTACCCAAGATTATGGGTAATTCAAAATCAACTTGACAATCAAGGATTACAAAGTCTGCAGGAATTAAAAAATTTTCCACTTTCACTAGCACATCATAAAGAATACCGACTGGTTTTTTCACTAAACGATCTGCCAATAACAAGTACATAGATGTCATCTTAGAAGTTCTTAATCCCAACTACTGATAAATTTCTAACGACTTGAGGTTGATACTTTCTCTTAGATCAAAAAAAAGTTTAGCAAAGCTAAATGCTACAGTATTAAATGATATAGTAAATGCTCTAGGACCAGATTTCTTTTGCACCAATGATCTAGTTACAATGGCACTGTAATAATAAAGATTATCTACAGGCTCATAGCTAATTGTTATCTTCTTCATAATAAAATCCTTCAAAATTTAGCATACCCCAATATTTGCTCTAAATCCTCAACCAATGGTACGTTCACTAAAAATTGCTTTAACATAGCCATGAACTTACTGAAATTGCCATCATTTGCCTTCTTCTTCAACCTATGTGGGAGTGGAGGAGATGGCCTAGGAATTTTTGTTAGACGTGCCTCTACCTCCTTTCTTTTTTCCTGCCCAAAGTCAATAAATTTTTTTACCTTGGACGGTTACTTTACTTCTACACATTTCTCGCCCAAGTCTCCCAGCTTCTTAGACTTAGCTTGTATAGTTGCATTCACCTCATCATCCAACACAACATCATCAACTTGTGTTCGTACTACCGGATGTGGTTTCGGTAATATCCTACCACTCCTAGTGATAATAGCCATACATATTCCATTATTTATTGTATTTGAACTATATCACTAGGTAATATTTTGCTTTTTATTTGATTAAAATCGATTGATAACTGGTTCATTTGTTGTTCCAAATATATAATAGAGGTGGAATGGTAATCATCCAACTGGCTCATGGTTGATAGGTCACTCTGTATTTCCTTGACACCTGCACCAGGACTCCACCCCTTTAAGCAACTTAGCTATCATGGCTTTCATAGACATTTTCTTAGAATCATTGGCCATATTGTTATGGCTCCCAGGTGGCACATGCTATTCCGTTCGATTCCCCTTGTTCTTCCAGTTTCCTTGGTCACGATCTCTATAACCTATTTTATCATAAAAATTCTTCTTTTGATAGTTTCGACCTTGGTTTTCTTAGCCATCGGCTCAGAAACACCACTGGTTGTTCGAGTAGTTTACCTCCTCTTCAGAATCAAATTTCTCCATCCTACTATGAGACCCAACTACATTTATCTTTTTTACATTACTTGAGAGAAAATCCATTTGCATTTTCACGTGAGCCATGTCCTGGTCAAGTTCCTCTTTTCTTCGACGTTGTTATGCTGAATCCTAACTGAATAAGTATTGCTTGCTAACTCAGAATCCCTGGTATGCCAAGCTCTACTTATCTTTGTTAGCCTATCCAAAATATCAGTAGTCTTAGTAAAAGTGCAGTCCATGAAAGCTCCTCCAATTGTGTTATCCACCGTTGGCTTTGTATTTTAGTTCAAAGCCCGATAGAATATCTCCATTAAGTGCTCACCTGTCAGTTTATGATTTGGAAACTAAATCAACTTCTTCTGAAATATCATTCAAGTTTCATGAGGGCCTCATTAGGCAGTTGCCTAAAGCTACTAATTTTATCCCTTAACTGTAACATCCTGGAAGGTGGAAAGAACCTTTCTAAGAAAGCTCCTTTCAGTTGCCTCTAGTTTGTTATAGAACTAGGAGACAATTCAGTAATCCATAGGGTTGCCTCCCCGGACAGAGACAACGGAAACAACCTCAAATAAATTATATCCTTTCCCATTCTAGGATAGTCGAATGACTTGCAGAAGTTGACAAAATTCACCAAGTGCATATTAGGATCATATTCGGGTAGTCCGCCAAACAATCCTTTCAAATTGAGCAACTAAATTATCATGATATTAATGTTGAACTTCACTCTAGAAGCCCATAGAGGTGGCATAGTTGCACTAGTAGCACTGGCTCCACCGGCTCCATCCAAATCACCATCATCGTCATCTAAGGAAAATTGCACCGTAGGTTATTGGCACCCTTTACCTCGTGCTTGTTGGTTTTGGTTTACCGGTGTAAAATTATCATCATAATGCCTATTTATTAGGTCAACCAACTCATCATGTCCCAGATCCTCATCATCCACATTCAGGACACGTCCGAGCACATCAGCATTCTATTGGTTAACTTGTGGCGCGGCTAGTAAAACCAATATTTCAACCTCTTGTTGAGTTTCTATATTCCTCCTTAAAGTCCTTGGAAGTTCGAGATCAAATAGTACAAGAGGCTTGCATGACCTATGGGTCCGTGGCATACACAATCTATATCCTGAAAAACAAAAACAACAAATAAAAGTAAAATTAGGAAGATTGACTAAGAGTCAGTTAACTAAGAGTCAGTTAATGCACAATAACTTAATTGGCAATAGTATTTCCCAGCAACGATGCTAAAATTTGATACGCCCAAACTACAACTCCCCAAAAAGAGTGTAAGCGGCCGTTGTTAAATATATACTTCAACAAAGATTGAGGCCGAATTCCACAGGGAATAAGATGCTAATTAAGTTGTATGCAGATTAAATGACTTTTAATCATACGTGTTTGTTAAGTTAGGGGATTTTGGATGAAATATTAATTTAGTAATTTCAGATTAGTAATGACCAATGTTTTCTTTATAATGATTTGACAAATGTGAAATAGTAAACTAGGGTTATGTTTGCCAAGGTATATTAGCTCTTTCTGGGTTATTGGTTACACGAACTCATATCAACACTTTTGCTTATAGAGAAATTACATAAATTCTCATCTAAATGTTTCTCAACCTTCAAAGATGAATTCAAATTAATTTTATCAAACTTAAAGTGATAACAATATATATTGTAACAAATTCTCCAAAAGGTTAATTCAGTTAAGGCATCAATCTATAAATTAGAGATTAAGAACTCTAATATCTTGTCATTGTTTTCTTTTTCTAACAATAACTTCTTTGCTCAAGCAAGTTATGTTTTAGGAAACACTCTTAAATTTGTAACCAAGAGAACTCATTACAATAAAGAGAATATGATAGAATCACGATGTTAATACAAATTCGGCATTTCAAAACCTAGAATTAAGTTTTCACCAAGGCTCTCATAAACTTAGTTATGGATCTTTAGCTACACATACCTAGAAAATAGATGAACAAAATAATTCTATAAAATTATAGGTTTAACTTACCATCCAAAAGAAATCAGAATTCCCAATCCAAAATTCAAAGATAAGCAATGTGTTCTTTATCTCTAAACTTGTTTACTAGACAAACTTATGTTACAAAGTTAAACAATAGCCAAAAGATGTCTATTCTAACCCTAAACTGGGTACTTATAGGCTCCCTAAATGTTGAGATTTAAAATTTAAGTTTGGGCTACCGCATCAATACGGACGGTTCACCTAGAAATTCGTTGGGGCAGTAACAGTTCATCGGCTGAACCGTCATTGATGTTCTAGTAATTGATTGTTGTATGGCTATTGATGATGGCCTAGGCAACGGTCTGTTGCGGGACCGATGACTTATTGCTCCTTTCGTTACTAACTCCTAATTCTGCATACATTCTGGTTGACTCTAATGATCCATCACGACCTTGATGATCTGTCTCTTGGGTTGTCATCCTTCTTCAAGATTTCTGACATTCTGCTTACGGGCAATGGGCAATCCGATAATCCATTGGGACTCTAACGTTCAGTCGGTTAACCCATCGCAAAGCCTCTGAGTCTTAACTTTTAAAACTTTTCATGCTTCTAAGTTTAATTTCTTAGAACAAGCGCAAAACACATCAAATACCACTAACAATTCCTAGAAAATAAATCATTATCCCTTGTAAAAGATGAAAAATGTATTTTTAGAAATTGGTACATCAATCTCTATGGAGAAATGAATTATACACACCTATCTGGTAAAAATTCTAATTTTTGGCTGCAGCTAAAGCAATAATGGTCCTTGGTTTCACCATCTTTACAACTAGAGAGAATGTGTCTTGATAATCTATTCCTATAGTTTGATTGTACCTTTTAGCAACTAACCTGGCCTTGTACCTTTCTACTACTTCTTTAACTTTATAGTTTATCTTAAAATCGCATTTGCAACCCAACATAGGCTTCCCTATAGGCAAAGCGACCAATATCCAGATGTTATGTTCCTTAAGACCTGCAGTTTTTGCTGCATTGCCTCAGCTCATTTTTCATCATGTATAACTTATTTATATAATTTATACTCAGCAACAACTGAGAAATTGCTCAAGAATACCATGTAAGTAGAAGATATATTCTGATAAGAAACGTAGTTACATAAAGAATGAGGTTTATTAGTCTTCTTGGTGGTTGTGACATAATTCAAGTGCCAAGCTCGAGACACCACAGTTCTACTGGAATTTCTAGTGCCAAGTTTTGAAGTAGCACTTGTTGAGTGACACATGTTCTCAGAAGCACCATAAATATCAGGTGTTACAAGTAAACCATCAGTGCCTATAGTATTTGGAACATCAGTTTCTGCTGGTAAATCACTAACACCATCTGAAAGAGGTGCAGTACCAGTTATAGTGGATGAAATATGCTAATTACTCATACTTGACATTACATCAACATCTTCAGGAACATGAACTATAGGTGGAGCCATTGGTTCTAGTGTCAATTATAGTTCAAAATAAAAAGTAGTATCTGGAATTAATGAAACGCTTTCACCAGGTATATCCTCAAAAGGAAAAAAAAATTCTTGAAAATTACATCTCTATTGACAAAGAAATTCTTGTCAGTCATATCATGCAAAAGATAACCCTTCTGAGTGAGAGAGTAACCCATAAGAACACAAAGAATGACTCTAGGTGAAAACTTGTCTGGTTTTGACAGGTTTAACTGCAAAGAATGAACAACCAATGGTCCTGAGATGATATAGCTTAGGCTTATGCTTGTAGAATACTTAATATGGTGACTTTCCTCTGAGCACTTTAGTAGGAAGCCTATTGATCAAATAAACTACTGATATAACACATTCTCCTCAACACTTGGTAGGAATACTTCATTGAAATCTAATTGCCCTGGCTACCTCTAAAATATGTCTGTATTTTCTCTCCACCATTCCATTTTGTTGTGCAGTGGGTCACAACTACTTTGATGAATTATGCCTAAAGAATTAAACAACCCTTTAAATTTTTTGTTAAAAAACTCACTTCTATTTTCTGATCTATGGACTTTCACAGATTGATCAAACCGAGTATGAACCATAACCAGAAATGATCTCAAGATTGTAATAACATATAATTTTAAATTGAGCAGATAAAACCATGTCGTTCTAGAACAATCATCAACGAAAGCCAAGAAATACTTGAATCCAACATGGGTGCTAACTCTATAAGGTCCTTAAACATCAATGTGCACTAAATAAAAAATAGAATTACTTCTACTTTGAGAAAAAAGAAATGGTAACCTTGTCTGCTTGTCCAATGGACAGATGGTGTATTCAGTAGTGATACACCTATTATATCCTTTTGTGGTATGAAATAACCTCTTGTAAATTGCAAAAGATATATGATCAAGACTTCTATGCACAATATGCTCAACTTTCTGTCTCCATTTTAATCTGTCTCTACCTTCAACAACCTTTTTATGAACTTCTCAGACTTCTTTCCATCGCAACAGATTTGTTCAAATCGCCACCATCTCTAGAAATTATTCAATAGAAAGTAAAGTCCACCTATTTCCTTACCAATCCCCTTGACCCACCCACTTAACAGGTCCTAAAAAATGCAAAACTCAGGATAAAATCTTACTAAGCAATGTAATTTTTTGGTTACCTGTGAAACAGAAAGCAAATCATATTTGAACTTAGGAAGTACTATGACATTAGTAAGCAGTACTATGTTTGAAGGATGTTTTAATTTCATTTCCTTGGTTTATCTGTAATCACCTTTATGGTTGTATTTGATTTATGATTGCCTAGAACCCCTTTCCCATTATTTACGAACTACGTTTGACCTAAATTTCCAAGAAAGGGATATGTAGGCGGCTTATGTCGGCTTCGGTCAACCCCTTAGGAAAATTTATCCTTTTCTTTTTATGTACGAACTACGTTTGACCTAAATTCCCAATAAAGGAATACATAGGCGGCCTATGTCGACTTCGGTTAACCCATTAAAATTTTATATATATCCCTAGCGTAGTCCTGAACTATGTTTGACCTGATTCCTGGTTCAACGGGATATGTAGGCGCCCCAATGGCTGGGTCATATAACCCCAAGAAATGAAAACTGGGGCAGAATTTTCGAGAAGAAATCTCGAAAATTCACAAGAGAAGATCATCATCTAGCAAAGAGAATAAAGATCAACAAAGACTTTAAATCTCCTCAAGCCAAGATCATCTCAAATACTAATAAACTGGGGCAGAATTTTTTAGAAGGAATCTCGAAAATTCACAAGAGGAAGATCATCTTCCAAAAACAAAGAAAACGTAGATTAACAAAGACTTTGGATCCTCTCGATTTGACATCGTCTCAAACAACTTGAAACTGGGGAAGAAATTTTGAGGCAGGCCTCAAAATTTTCACCAAACACTGGAATATATTTCCAATTCCCCAGCACCACAGGTCAATGTCAAGATTTAAAAATCACTAGCTGCGACAAAGTCTAGGTAGACTCAATCTCCATCTATGGCAGAGCTATTTGAAGAACCCACCAAAAATGATGATGAGTTTTGGAAATCCTCCGTTGGATGTAGTCAAAACCAAGAGGAAGTCGTTCTTCGAGCTAGTACATGACATGATGGAAGAGATTTTCTAAAGCTTTTTTTTTTTAAAAAAAGCCTTTCGAAACTATTTTCTAAATATTAGGACTACTTTCAAACATCTATACAAATATTTTACTTAGTGATCTCCTAGGCGTCTATTAGAACAAGGAGTCTGGGTGGAGGTACCAACATAACGGAGTACTCGAAGGATGGCGAGGAGCAAATCAAGGATCAAAGAAGGTCAACACGGAGTAGTTTCACTCTAAAACTAACCATTTTTCTGTGGATATAGGGATCAATATACAAAAAATGGAAATATTTTTTCAAAAAATCCCTCAAGCGGGTTGCGAGCCACACCCAAAGCATATAATGCTTAAGAACGGACAAACAAAAGATCCTTATTTACTTTATGAATATTATATTTAGAATTCTTTATACAAAAGCAGTCGCTAGCATAGGCGATATTATGTCTATTAAAAATTTACTTTGAGTGCAGGTACATTCAAGAGGGTCGACAAAATAAATACAACAATCAAAAGGATCACTCAATAAGAGGAAGAGCAGAAAGTTATCCTCAAAATTTGCCTTAGAGGGAAGCGAACAGTATTTGAGTAACCCCCAAATAAGGACTTTGCCTCATTTACTTCCATTTGATGAATTCGCTATTTAATTATCTCTTCGAAAAGAAAAAACTAATAGCGGAATAAATCATTCAAATTATGATGCTCAATATTTGTCATTAAGCTATCATAAAACTTGACTGTGGTCGATAGTGAGAGCGACATTGTGTCTACTAACTGTCTACCTTGAGTATAGGTACACATATAAAGAAAAAATGCAAACAAATGGGTTCAGCCGAAACCATCTTCATTACCAAAAGGGCCATTCCATCTCATTACATTGCCAAGAGGGCCATTGCATATCATCTGCATTAAATACTGATAACGCACGAGACATCATATGCTGGCATTGAGGGTATCATCTGCATTAAATGATGAGCGAGATATCATACACTGGAATTGAGGGTATCATCTACATTAAATATCTGATGACACACGAGATATCATACGCTGGCGTCAAGTGTATCATTTGCATTAAATATCTAATGACGCGTGAGATATCATACATTGACATCAAGGGTATCATCTACATAAAATATCTGATGACGCATGAGATATCATACGCTGGCATCGAGGGTATCATCTGCATTAAATATCTGATAACGCGTGAGATATCATACGCTGGCATCGAGGGTATAATCTGCATTAAATGTCTGCTAACGCGTGAGATATCATACGCTGAGGTCGAGGGTATCATCTGCATTAAATATCTGATAACGTGTGAGATATAATACGTTGGTGTTGAGGTATCATCTACATTAAATATTTGATAATTCGTGAGATATCATACGTTGGCGTCGAGGGTATCATCTGCATTAAATATTTGATGACGTACGAGATATCATACGCTAGCATCGAGGGTATCCATCTACATTAAATATCTGATGACGTGCGAGATATCATACGCTGGCGTCGAGGGTATCATCTGCATTAAATATCTGATGATGCGTGAGATATCATACGCTGATGTCAAGGGTATCATTTGCCTTAAATATTTAATGACGAGCGAGATATCATATGCTGGCGTCAAGGGTATCATCTACATTAACTATCTGATGATGCATGAGATATCATACGCTGGCATCGAGAGTATCATCTGCATCAAATATCTGATAACATGTGAGATATCATACACTGACGTCGAGAATATCATCTACATCTAATATTTGTTGACACGCAAGATAGCATATGCTGGTGTCGAGGATATCATCAATATCTAATATCTATTGACACACAAGATAGCATACACTGGTTTCGAGGATATCACCAATATTTAATATCTATTGACATGCGAGATAGAATACGCTGTCATCGAGAACATCATCAGCATCTAATATCTGTTGACATGCGATATATCATACGCTGGCTTTGAGGGTATCATCTGTGTTAAATATCTGATGACACGCGAGATATCATATACTGGCGTCGAGGGTATCATCTGCATCAAATATCTGATGACGCGCGAGATATCATTTGTTGGCTTGAAGGATATCATCTACATCTAATATTTGTTGACGTGCAAGATAGCATACGCTGGCGTCAAGGATATCATCAGCATCTAATATCTGTTGACACGCGAGATAGCATACACTGGCATCGAAGATATCATCAGCATTCAATATCTGTTGACACTTGAGATAGCATACGTTAGCGTCAAGGATATCATCAATATCTAATATCTGTTGACACACAAGATAGCATAAGCTGACATCGAGGATATCATTAATATTTAATATATATTGACACGCGAGATACATACGCTGGCGTTGAGGATATCATCAGCATCTCATATATATTGACACGCAAGATAGCATACACTGGGGTTGAGGATATCTCTTTATTTTATGAATTATCACCTGAATGTATCAAAAGCACATAATTTAAAGAGACGTCTGTAAGTCGCTATCTGAAAGTGAACGACATATGAGATTTCTTTGAAATTTACAATTTAAGGATCATCTATAAGTCATATTATTTAAAATAGGATAGTGTGCAAGATTACCTTTGAGTTGATAGCCCATAGGTCATGCGTAAGCCCAACAACATCCTAACCGGATAGTATGCAAGGTTACCCAAAAATCGATAGTTCGAAGGTTATCCATAAGTCACAACTAAGTCCTTACCAGAGAATAGGTGAGATTATCAAATTGATAAGTCCAAGAGTTCTCTATAAGACGCGTCATATCCAAGATCGATTATGTGCAGGATTACCTAAATACTACCAATTTGAGAGATATTCATAAGTCATATTATATCCAAGGTCGGATGATGTACAGGGATACCTGAGAACTAGCGATGGGAAGGATATCTGTAAGCCATCTCTTATCCAAGGTCAGATAATGTGCAGGATTACCTAAAGGCTAGCAATTTAAAGGATATCTGTAAGTCCCTTCGTATCCAATATCAAATAATGCGTGAGGTTATCCAAAAATTATCAATTCAAGAAAAATCTAAAAGTCGTATCGATACAAAAGCTGCGCAGGACTTACTCGAGGTCACATGCAAAGAATTATTGTCAATGACCTAAAAGTTTATCATTCCATAAGAATTATAGGTGACCAAAAGGGTTACAACATCTGCATATTATTATGTGTTTTCAAGGACCGCTCTAATACAAAGTGTCGTCGGTGTCCAAGAGGGCCACCCCACTTAGAAAAAAATTTCCAATCGTTAAAGGCAAATATTTTATCCAAGAACCAAGAAGGTTTTTGTGTTGGTTATTGCAAGAATTGTCTCTTTCTTGATAGGTACATGGAGTGGATGACGTCTTTTCAGGTAGCAACTCACACGGAGATATGGTAAAAGACTATAGAACCCTTAGTGAATTATGTTTATCACTAATAGTTTTGTTTGAGATATTGTTGAGAGCATCTGAAAAGGATGAAAATCTTAAATCGATATCACAGGTGCGGACGACTCCAAAAAGGACGCAGCATAATGTGGAACTTTTTCTTAGCAGCGAATTGGGATATAGTCCGAAGAGGAATATCAAACGCTTTTGATGCGACCTAAAAGACGACTTCCACAAGCTAAAAGACGACTTCCACAACCATCAAACCATATCCCTATCATAAGGCATGTGGGTATTTTTAGAATTCTTATTTCAGTTTCACTTTTGGAGTACTTCTAAACTCATACCTAGCATAACCTTCTCTTTCCTCCAAATTTGAGTGACAGCATAACTAGAGCTTTAGAAATTATGTCCAGGTAAATTCTTTTCCATGGATATGATGAGCTCCACATTCATGGTTAAGAGGTTACAAGCCTCTTTTTCGTAACTCAATTTTCTATCGCTCATCCTAAGCCAAAGATCGTCTTAGCATAAAAGGCTATCTTTTCTATCGATTGAGTCAAACTACAAGTAGTCTGATTCCCTGAGTCTCAGGGATATGTAGGCTGACCTCCATGTGGAAAACTCGACTGCATTCCAACCTCCCCCCTAATCCGCTTATTCCCCATCTTTTCGATTTTGCCAAAATTTAAAAATCGGAATAGCTTGTGAATTACTTAAAAATCGTGCTTAAAAATCAAGCTTTATGAACTACAAGTGGCCTGAATTCTCATGTAACCTGTGATATGTAGGAAGCCCGATACTGGGGTCCGTCCATAACTCCATGAAACTCGTGCGAAAACCAACCACTTTCAGAAATGAATTTGTGGTCGGACAAAAATTAGGAACGTCAAACTCCCTTTGCCCAGAGTTACTTGCATCCATCCTAGCCAAAAGGAGGGGGCAGTTGTTGACACCTAATTTTTGCTCTCCACGACTGAGTTTAATTTCGAGGTTCTTCAATTTTAAATAAAATTATAATTTATTTTATCCGGATAAAAAATTTCCAAAGTAGTTATCTAAATAATTTTGCCATTTTAAGATTATATATTATCGTATTTAATTATATAAAATTATATAATTTTATTACTTAAATATTTATTTTATGAAATATCGAATTTTAATCAAGAAGCTTATCTTGAAAATTAATTCAAATGAATAAAAATTTGATTTTTTTAAATAATAATAAATAATTTATTCTTAAAATAGTTAACTTTTTTTAAAAGAAAAAATATTTGTTTGATTTTATTGAATCAAGAAACTCGGGATTGAATCGGTGGTTAATTTGTTTCACATATTATTTCAATTTAGTCAATTTATTAAATTAAAACTTAATTGAAAATCAAATTGACCATAATTGCAATACAATTGGTTAATTGAATTTTGATTAGGCTAAAATTTAAATATAATTGTCTAAATTCTCATTCACTGGCTATTTTATAAATAACCTAAATCCCTAAATCCTAAATTAACCCAATCCCATGTGAAATTGGGCCAACAAACCAATTCCCATCAGCAACAACAACATCCAATAACAATCAGCCCAACATAACAACCAGACCCAATTCAAAAAACCAGTTGACCCGGCCCAACCTTATCTCTCCATATTTCTTTCTCCCTTTGCTAACAACAACAACAAACAATAATATTTTGATGGAAGAGACTCAACCAACAAAAGTTGTGTGAGTTTCCATCCTTTGTTTGACAAGTGAAAATATGGGTTCCACGTGGACTTTGTTCCTACATTTTGCCTTTCTTTATTCATTCTTGTTGGTCGTTTCTCTCCCACCCTATTCGCCCAATAATATTTGTCCACTATTAACTTGACACATAAGTTAAAAAATAATAATAATTTAGGATAATTTTACTATAAAATTCTTTAAATATAATAAATTTAGTTCTTTAGTAATGAATAGTGCCTAATAGCCAAAACAAAATGGACAAAAAATAATTCATTAATTTTTTAAATTAGACAAACATCGTTGGATATTTATTTTTATTAATATGGATAAGTATTATTGTTCAAAGGGAGTAATAAATTTCACAAAAATGCTAAAGCTTTTTATTTCTATGAAAAATGGAAAATGCTAATTACTCTAAAAATATTTCATACGTGTTTTTATTTATATGTGTAACCTAATCACATATAGGGTTTTGCAGCTTTATAAAATTTGAAAAAAAAAGCTTTTTTTCTTAAATCCTTTTTCACTTTATTTAAAAATCAGTATTTAACTTCTAATCCAACTTCGAGGGGTATCCAAATTTGAAAAATAGGTTACGACATTTTTTTAAAGTTCATTTTTACTTTTTATGTTTTATTTAAGGAAATTTATTTATTAATATTATTTTAAATATTTTTTGTAAAGAGTACATCAAACACAACTCCAACCTCTCTCTCTCTCTCTCTCTCTCACACACACACACACACACACACACACACACATATATATATATGAAATCTATATAAAATGCCTACTAAGGACCCACTGGCCATGAATTATATTCACCTTATTCTGAAATGTGTATTTACTTTATTCTGAAATTCTTGTTTGGCCATAAAAACACCAAACACAACCTGAAAATGTATTTGAGATTTTGGAAATCTGTTTATTTTTTTTTATTTTGATTTACTTTTAAGTTTTCTTTCAAAAAAATTTTAAATTTTTTGTTTTCATAAAATAACCCTATTTAAATTATATTTCAAATTCAAGTCATATTTAAATTTTTTATAAAATATGTTTCAATTCTAAATTATTAGCTCCAATTATTATGGTCAAACACAACTCCAATTTTAAATTCAAAAATTTCAAATAAAGCAAATATGTTTTTTATTTTCATGGCCAAATGCCAACTAAATATCCACAGATGGGGGTTCAAATCCTTATTCCAAGTTTGATGGCTACTTGTTCAAGGAAGATGGTTGTGTGTGCCTTCGAGTTCTTGGAGAGAGTTGTTTGTAAGAGAAGAACATGATGGTGGTCTAATGGGACACTTTGGGGTCAAGAAGACCCTCGAAAACTTGGAGGAATAATTCTATTAGCCTAAGATGCACAAAGATGTTGCTAAAATTTGTGGTCAATGTATGGATTGTTGGAGTTCTAAGTCTTGGCTCCTCTCTCAAGGGTCGTATACCCCGCTTCCCACTCCTTTACATCCTTGGCTTGATATATCTATGAATTTTGTGTTAGTATTGCCAAAGACTATAAGAGGTAGGGATAGTATTTTTGTTGTGGTTAACCTGTTTTCCCAAATGACACATTTCATTTCATGCTCTAAAAGTGAAGATACATCTAGTGTGGCCTCTTTATTTGTTGAAAATATTGTCAAATTGCATGGTGTTCCGAGGACCATTGTGAGTGATGGGGACTCTAAGTTCCTTAGTCACTTTTGGAGGTCGATGTGGGGTAGGTTTGGTATGAAGTTGTTATTTTTCACCTCTTGCCACCCACCAAACAAAAATAGTGAATAGAACCTTGGGTTCCATGCTACGTTCAATGGTTAAAGTTAAAATAACATCTTGGGAGGATCACCTACCCTTGGTTGAATTTGCTTACAATCATGGTATACATTTAAGTACGGGTATGACACCCTTTGAGTGTGTATACGGCCTCAATCCCCTTACCCCTTTGGATCTAACACCTTTCCAAGTGATCTTATGATAAGCTTAAATGGAAGCAACAGAGTCAAAGCCATCGAGAAATTTTATGAGAAAGTAAGGCTACAGCTTGAGAGAAAAAATCAAGAGATTTCTAAGAGAGCCAACAAAGGGAGAATAAGGCTTGTTCCTAAACTGGGAGAATGGGTTTGGGTGAACCTTAGAAAATACCAATTTCCATCACAAAGGAAAACCAAGTTGATGCCGAGGGGTGATGGTCCTTTTCAAGTGCTTGAAAGAATTAATTACAATGCACATAAAATTGACCTTCCTTTGGAGTATCAAGTGCACAACATATTTAACGTATGCGATCTTTCTCCCATTTCCATGGTTGAGGATGAACAACCACCAAATTTGAGGTCAAATTTCCTTCAGGATAGAGAGGGTGATTCGGGATAAGTCAAGCTCTGGAGTTACAAAAACTCCAAAGAATGTTCATGAATATGGCCCTGTGTAAGTGTGTTATAAATCCATCTAAGGGAATACATATTTTGAAGTGCGGAGAGGGACTTTGAAGTGTAATAAACTTACACTCCAAAGAACAATGACGAGATGGTCATTTTCCACTTATTTTGTGATGAAATATAAATAGAACATATTAGGGTTATTTTTGGTCATTAGTTCATTATTATCATTGATTCAAGACTTGTAATATTTTGATACTTTACTCTCTCTCTATTCTTGTGAGCTTCCCGAAACTACAACTAGTGTAGTTCACTTGTGTTGTTCTTTGGCTAGAAACTTGAGTCTCGGGGAGCTTAAGTTCCTCTTGGTCCAAGTAAGATTTTGGTGTGGATATCTATTGATCTTAGGGTCCTCTCATTTGATGTATGTTAGGGTTCTTAGATGTTCAGATATTGAATGTCAAACTATCTATCTATTTTGTTGTAATCTTGTTGTTGTCTATCTTGTTCTAGTGAATCTGTGTGGGCATTGTTGATCCTATATTATTTTTGAATCTTATTTCCTAGTGTTGTTGGCTGATTTTGTATCACTGTGAAGGATGTATTTTTGGTCCCTGATTTCAAGCTGAATCTATTGTCTGTTTCCAAGGTTATTAGACAATTGTCTTGTTTTGTATCCTTTTACCCTGACTTCTGCATATTTCAGGATCTTTACAGTGGTAGGGTAAGGGGGATTGATAAGGAAAAGAGAGGATTATACATTCTCAAAGGTGAGCATAGAAGGAAGAATTCATTTGAAGATAAAAAAAAAAGGCTAGTAGCAAGCATGATGGTGCAAGACAGCAGCCTATGGCACAAAAGACTTGGACATCTATCCACACAAGTGTTGAAGTCACTAGACTTGTTGAGTCATGTAAAGATTCTGAGCTATTAAATAAGTGTCATGTTTGTCCTCTAGCTAAACTGACTAGATTACTATTTCCTAGCAATGAAACTAAGATAAGCATGTGTTTTGATATTGTACATATGGATATGCAGGGACCCTATAAAATACCTACTTTTGATAAAAAGTTCTACTTCTTGACCATTGTGGATGGTTATAGTAGATATACTTGGATACACTTACTACAGCTTAAATTTGAGACCATTGTTGCTCTTAAGGACTTTATGTTGATGGTTAAAGTTCAATTGGAACTAAGATGGGGATCATAAGAATTGATAATGGTATTGAATTTTTCAATACTCAGTGTAGTGACTTGTTCAAGACCTTGGATGTGTCGCATCAAAGCATTTGTCCTTATACGCCACAACATAATGGTGTAGTGGATAAAAAACATAAGCAAATCCTGAATATAGCCAAGGCTATCAGATTTCAATCACAATTTCCTATCAGATATTGGGGTCTAGTTGTTTAAGATGTTTACTTGATGAATAAATTACCTTCATCTTCTATTAATGGTAAGAGTGCATATAAGGTGTTATTTTCTAAGGTACCTTCATTTTCATATTTGAGGGTACTAAGTTGCTTATGATATGCCTCAATACTGCCTAAAGGTGAAAATTTCTTTGAGAGAGACAAACTTACAACATTGATGGGGTATTCCACTATAATGAAGAGGTACTTATTACTGGATTTGAATTCTAACAAGTTGTTTGTTAGCAGAGATGTCACATTTCAGGAAAGTGTTTTCCCTCTTACTGAGCAAATAGGCCAAATTCAATTCATAGACTCATTCAAGTCATATGCAAAAGATAGCGGTGGTGATGAAGAGTAAGTTTATTTAGCAGATGTTGCTAATGATCAATCTTTAAATATAGGAGAATTATCTCAAAACACTTCAACACTTGTTCTACCAGTGGATACAACAGATCAACTAGTTATTCAACCTACTAAGTCAATCCCTTCATGCATAGATAGTGCAAAACCTATTCCTCATAGAAGAACATCTAGAGTGTTTAAGGAACCTATTTGGATGAAGGACTACACTATTCTAGGAAAAGAAAGGGCCCAAGATATCCAATAGCAAATTACTTATCCTGCAAGAATACCACATCTAGCTATCAGTGTTCTATGAATAGTAGTTTTTCAGACTTAGTAGAACCTCAGTTTTTAAGTCAAGCTGCCAGAGATGACAGATGGATTCAAGCTATGAAGTTGAAAACCCAAGCACTTAAGGACAATAACACATGGGAGTGGTTGATTTGCTCCTGGTAAGAATGTCATCAGCTCAAAATGGGTATATAAGATTAAGTATAAATCAAATGGGGGGTTGAAAGATACAAAGCAAGACTGATAGCTAAAGGTTATATTCATCAAGAAGGGCTAGACTATTATGACACCTTTTTACCTATAGCAAAGATAGTGATTGTTAGGTGTGTTATTGCACTTGTTGTATCAATGGTGGTGTTTGTATCAAATGGATGTTTATAATGCCTTTTTGCAAGGAGATTTACATAAAGAAGTGTATATGCAACTACCTGAAGGCTTCCAACAGAAGGGACACAATAAGGTCTGTAGGTTGGTTAAGTCCTTATATGGACTTAAACAAGCTTCTAGGCAATGGAACATCAAACTAATTTCAACCCTCATAACTGCAGGATTCACTCAAAGTGCCTATGACTACTCTTTAGTTACATGGAATAAAAAGGAAGGAATGGTGATAGTTTTTGTCTACGTGGATGACCTACTAATCACTGGAGACAATGAGAGTATGATTTTTGAAGCCAAACAATATTACACAAACATTTTAAGCTCAAAGACTTAGGAGAGCTCAAGTACTTTCAGGGAATTAAAGTTTTGAGGTCATCATAAGGAGTTATTTTTAGTCAAAGGAAATATCTTATGGAGTTGATCTCAGAAGTTGGTCTAGCTGGTGCAAAAACAACATCTATACCTCTAGAATCCAATTCTAAGTAAACATCAGTGGAGTATGATAAAGCCAGAGGTTGCACTGGTGATATTGCTCTAAAAGACGCAACTGATTATCAAAGAGTAGTTGGAAAACTTTTGTATGGTACTATAACTAGACCAGATATCACCTATGTTGTTCAAACATTGAGTCAATTTATGCAAAAGCCTTAGAGATCTCATCTAGAATCAACTTACATGGTGATTAGATACTTGAAAGGCTCAGTAGGTCAGAGGATATGGTTGAAAAACATAACCAACACTGATTTAAATTGTTGGTGTGACTCAGACTGAGCTGCTTGTCCCAATACAAGAAGGTCAGTGACTGGATATGTGGTGCAGTTTGGTGGTTCTTTAGTAGCTTGGAAGTCCAAGAAACAACACACAATATCCAGAAGCTCAACTGAAGTTGAGTACAAAAGCATGGCTTCAGCTATAACAGAACTTACTTGGCTAGAAGGATTATTGCGAAATTGAATGTGCTAGTTCCTAAACCTATTACAGTACTCAGAGATAGCAAATTATCCATACAATTATCAGCTAATCTCATCTTTCATGAGAACAAAACATATGAAAATTTATTGTCATTTTATCAGGGACAAAATTAAAAGTGGTTTAGTGCAGACTCTGCATGTCTCTTCACAACATTAGGTGGCTGATATACTAACTAAAAGCCAGGGTCATGATCAATGTTCTAAACTTTTGAGAAAGTTTGGTGTGCTTAACATTTTGCACCCTTCAACTAAAGGAGGAATGTTGAAAAGATCAGTCCACACTACAAGTGTGATCATTCTCTGCGCACTGTTGCATTAGTTTGCTGTGCACATGAGTTAGTTGTTAATGCACGTGAGTTTGTTATCTAGTTGGTGAGTTGTGTGATGAGCTGGTAGCTGAGTGTGTAATGTAGTCAAGGTGAGAAGCTTCTGGAACATATATACACATCTATATATATAGATGCAAGTGGTAGCAATGCAAGTGAATTTTGATAGTTAAAAAAATTTCCTCTCTGTTCAATACAGCTTGGTTAACCAAGCTTAGCACATTGATGGAACTTTATAGAAAACTCACAATCCCAATGGTTTAAATATAAAACTCAAAAACCTATGATAATTAAGGTGTGCATTGACGCTTAACACATTAAAATAAGAAAGGAAGAGAAAAACAATGACACTTCAAAATCGGATACTTGATTTCACACCTCTTAGATTTTATTTGGATTTTGGGATGGCTAATTTTAAATTTTCTTTGCTCTTTGCGTGTTTGGAGTAACTAGAGTCTACAACACATCCATTATTCATAATGGTAGGACTGAACTACCCTTTAATACAGTTCATGCAAATTCAAACAAATGGAACAATGTCTAAGAAAGTGACAGAGAAGAAAATTAGTAGTTTGATATATTATTATTCCACTCAATCACACTAACATATGGTTTAAAAATAATGTCCCAATTATTTTTTTTTTTTGTAAAAAAACTGAATTTATTACAAGAACTACTTCTCTTTAAAAATTTCCTTTTAAAACATAAAAATAGTAAGGGTTGGTTCCATGAAACGTCATGGCTTCAGGTCAAAGCTCTTAATCAGTTTTGTTTTCTTTTAGTATTTTTGATTTTTCTAAAATTTCCTTTTTCTACAGTCAACTGCTCTTAATTTCCAATTATGCTTAGTGCCTGTTTGGATGGTGGTTTCCCATGGTATGGTATGGTATGGTTATTAAGGGAACTATATTTATTTTGAGTGTTTTTTAAAAGAGTTAATACATAAAAATGACCATAAAGTTGACACCAAATTATAACTTTGACCTTAAACTTTGATAGTACACAAATAGGACCTTTAACTATTCAAAACCTAAACAAATATGACCTCCGATTTTGCAACCCCATGCATGAGTCTCACTCGCGCCGTTAAAAGTGCTAACTTGGAGAGAGGTCATATTTATGCAGTTTTGAATAGTTAAAGGTCATATTTATACACTGTCATAGTGTTGTTATCATATTTGAGTGTGTAATGTTGTCAAGGTGAGAAGCTTCAACAACAACAACAACAACAACAAAACACAAAAAACAAAATTATGATAGTGTATAAATATGACCTTTAACTATTCAAAACTGCACAAATATGACCTCTCTCCAAGTTAGCATTGTTGTCATATTTGAGTGTGTAATGTTGTCAAGGTGAGAAGCTTCAACAACAACAAAAAAACACAAAAAGCAAAACTATGACAGTGTATAAATATGACCTTTAACTATTCAAAACTGCACAAATATGACCTCTCTCCAAGTTAGCACTTTTAACGGCGCGAGTGAAGGGATCAAACCCGTACAGTAGGCTAAAAGAAGCGCCCAAGAAGAGAAAATAACACCACTGGGCTATTTAAGTGCCTGGTTTCATGTGGTTCAACATTAATATACATACATAAATATATATTTTCTATCTTATATATATACAACGTAATTTTTTTACCGAGGGAGTTCGGGTGAATCCATGGCAACCATGTAGGTCCGCCCCTCATTAATTTAACAACGTTTTAATAACGTTAATTTAATAACATTTTAATTATGTTAATTTGATAACGTTAATTTAATATACTACTACTACTATCATTAATAACATTAATTTAATAACGTTTTATTAAAAGTATAATTTTTTTTATTATTTGTATGATTTCATCTTTAATTTAATATTTAAATAAATAATATTTATATATATTATATAACTTAAATTCGTCCTCTGCTTTATAATATATATACATCTCCGCTCGAATTTTTCGTATGAGGCTGACCCACCTAATTAATAAATCTTCAATATTGCTTTTTTTCCGCAATGACAAAAGAAATTAGATGTCATTTTCATTTTTGAGTCGAAAATAATGAAAAAATAATAGCGAAGAGTCATTTAAAGGTCATATTTGTGCAGTTTTGAATAGTTAAAGGTGATATTTGTGTACTGTCAAAGTTTAATGTCATATTTATGTATTATGCCCTTAGATTTTAAGCTGGACGCGCCCAATTTTGCGTGTTGAACACGCGTTTTGTCACGTAGGATTGGAAGTCATATTTGTGCAGTTTTGAATAGTCAACGGTCATATTTGTGCACTGTCAAAGTTTAAGGTCAAAGTTATAATTTGATGTCAAGTTTAGGGTCATTTTTATGTATTAACTCTTTCTAAAATGTATGGTATGGTATGGTATGGTATCTTTTCATGGTTTGGTAACCATGGAATCCCTCATTTTTTAGAACTACCGATTTGGTGGTATCCCATGGTTTTCTTATTTCTTTTTTCGATTATGTCATTACTTAATATTTTGTAATCCTATTTTATCTTTTACCTTATATTTTTATTTTTACATTTTTTCTCTTTATTTTTCTTCTCTCCATTCTTTTTCTGTTGTCTCCTCTTATGCTCGTTCTCCCTTTCTATTTTTTTTTTAATTTCTTCGTGTATTCTTTCAACAGATCACTGCAGGTTGAATTGTTTCAAACTTTGATTTTTTTTATTTGTGTTTGTGTATGTTGTTGATTTTATGAAATTGTTGTGTTTTGGTGAGTTCTTCGTATATTTAGTATATGAACCCCTGTAATGGAGCTAACAAATTCTTTTTTGTACTACTCGTTTTTCTTTTGTTCTATTTGCATTTCTTGATTTCTCTAATTTTTTTTTATCACTGTGCGCATATATTATTTTATTTGAAAGTAACTCAATGTCAAATTAAAGTTTTATTTCACTGTACGTGTTATTTGATAACAAACAATATAAAGTTTTAATTTTGTTAGAAGTTTTATAAATTTAACAACATAATATATTTACAAGACATAATTTGTGATAAATAACAACATAATATATTACAAGACATAATTTGTGATAAATTTGTAGAAAGAAAATTATTTTATTGATAATTATTGATAAATTTAAATTTTATAATAATTAGGATATTTTAGTAAACTTAACCATTACGAAACAATACCATACCATCAAACCAAACAAAAAAATTATTATTAAACAGCAGTGAACGATACAGTTTATCCAAACGTTATATTGTACTACACTATACAATACTATATCATACCATACTATATCGTATATTATGAAATCATGATCAACTATCATACAAATAGAGTGTAAGTAATCTTCAGTTGAAATACTATTTCTTTTTCGAAAAAAAAAAAAAAGATTTCTGTTCACTCGACTTAATGTCTAATCTGAATCATTGACCCAAATTCTATTTTCAAAAAAATGCAATTTGCCCTCAATGTCTGCGCTTAGATGATTATAGTTAAACGTGTCTTCAATTCTGATTCTTGCTGGACCACCGTTTTCCCATAAATTACTTTCATTCTAATATTTAATAGTAATTATAATAATATTTTCAAATAGTGATAAGGATCGAGTATTATTTTTTTAGTTTAAGTTTTACATATTGATCACGATTAAAAGTACTTAGTTCACTCATAAGTTATTATAAATAATTTTAGTGATAATTAACCTAATTAATTACCTAAAAATAAAATAACTAACTTTCTATAGTATGAGGATATACCAAATTGTGTAAATATTTTATATTTACATGTTATTGTATATAATTATATCTGAAGTTATTATATTTTCTTCAAACTAAAATGTTGAACAATGAAGTAAAAGCAACTAACACATAGTTGTGGACTTGTGGTGGAATGAATGTAATCTCCCCAATCTTAGCAGATTTGAGTTTAAATTTTAAATATAAAAAAAAATCCATAAAAATGAGGCGGTAGAAATTAAATACTAATATATACAGAGAGAGAGAGAGAGGGGTACATGTTATTATTTTACTTTACTTTACTCTATATCAGAAGAGAGAATATTGAGAAGCTTAGGATCGTTCGAGGGTATTTTCGAAATTTCGCATTCCTATGGCCTATTTATTCAACAACACCTGGTTGTCCTAGATATTTCTCTGTGTATGCCATATCATTTCTTTCTTATCTGTATGCCATAGCATCTCACTTTTTTTCTTTTCAATTTCTCATCATCTTCATCCGACCATTAGCAGATTTTTCATGTTGGATTGTTAATGTTACTACTCGATTAAGGATTTCTTTTGTAGCTGTCAGGTGAGTATAAATATTCTACACACTGCTTTTAATAGACATCTTTACAATCTTTAAAATGATTATAGAATAAAATTTTCGGATGAAACGTCCGAGTGGCGATGATGGTTGAAATTAAAAATTAGTTGGAACAAAATATTATTTGATAATGTAACAGACATGGAGAGAACAACAAGTTTAATAGGTTAATTTATAGTTAATCCGCTGCTAAATTTTTTTATTTTTTTTTATTATCCTTATAAAATATTCTTGATTTTTAGGTTTATGTACATGTTGTATTTTGCGCTCTCTAAGGGTGTTAAGTGGGTTGGGTCAACTCGAAATCGATCCATTAAATTTAGCTGGATTGTGGATCGGATCGGACAGGGTTGTGGTTAAGTGGGACGGACCGGGTGTGGGTTCAACAATAAAATTTTTAAAAATAATTCTAACCCGGCCCACTTAATTCAATCCGGTCAAACCCACCTAAACCCGATCAAATTCAGTTAAAAATTCGATCAAAAATAAATTAAATTTTTTTTTTCAATATACACTATATATACCCACCTATATACATTTTAAATACGTTAAACAATATATATACACTATATACATAGTATATACTATATTAGAATTTAACAAATATATACACAATTACACATATATACGTAACATTCAATATATACGACTATACGTATACTACAATATATATAATTATATATATATATATATATATATTTATATATAGTTATATACTAATTACTAATTTATAAAATATATACACATGTATACGTTAAATATATACGTCTATAGAAGATATATACACATATACACTACTTTAAATAAAACATATAATACAATATATATACATTACAATATATATATATATATATATATATATATATATACTAATTTATAAAACATATACACATGTATACGTTAAATATACACGTCTATAGAAGATATATACACATTTATACGCACCATTCAATATATATGTACTACTTTAAATAAAACATTTACTACAATATATATACAATTTATAAAACATGTATACATGTATACATTAAATATAATAAATTAATAATACTTGATAGGAAATTAATAATATATTAAAAGTAAGTTTTAATTTAAACTAAAAATTCAATTTAAATCATTAAATGACAAAAATTACAAAGTAAGGATTAAGGAGTGAATGAATGTTGAATTTTATTGATTGCGAAATGATCCAAAATTTATAATTTACATGAATGAAAAATCTACAAATTATGCATCATTTTTTCCAACTCATTCATGTTAATATTAACGGGAACTTGCATAGGATATTCAAAGTTAACGAGGGCAAAACCATGCATTGGATTTGATTCTGCTGAGTTCTCTCGTGAAGATATAATTTCTTCAAGTTTCTGCTCGTCATTCGGCTCCGGTTCCATTCCTTGATTTCATCTTTCTACTCTAATACAATCTCTGAGGCAAACTAGAACATTCATTGCATTGCTTCCTAATGAGTGTTGGTTGTCTCCAAGTTGCTGGCGTTCCTGTTTAAAAGCGCTCTGTGATGTAACGGTTAACATTAGAACATTTAAGATATCTCTAGCTAATCTTGAAAGCACAGGATATTGTGTTTCATTACTCCTCCACCAATCCAATGTGTTGATCCATCGTCTGCGATCCTCTGGCAGTGACCGAAGATAATATTTAAGCTCTTCCCGATAAGTTGATGTGTAAGCTCTCTCATCAACACTGTTCCAATAAGGTAAATTATAAAAGAAATCAGGAAAATCACTACGTGCCGGCCTTTTAGAAGATGATGGCTCCTCGGGGGGATGAGGAGCGATAGTTGGAGTGATATTTGTAGGTATGGCTAAATCAACTAAATCAGCATAGTGATTATATAATTTTTCTATGTATCTATTCGCATCACCCGTAGTCGTTCACAAATCAGGTTGTACTTGTTCAAAATCACTGTTACTATTTATTTCTAAGTTAGCATAAATAATAGTACTAAAGTGGCACATAGTATTATATTTCATGCACAGATTTAGCATAGCACCAACCAAGTGAATAGGGGGAATTGGGAAAAAATATTTTTTAAATTTAGTAAACATGGCACCAACAACTTCTTTATAACCTTCTTTATTTTTATATTCTTTGAGCAAACCAGAAATATCAACTATATATGCTAAAATATTACAAAAAGTAGGATAATAAGCACCGAAAAATTCAATCGTAGCTATATAATTTTTTCTAAAAACTTAACAAGACCATTAATTACAACCCAATCAGAATCATGTAGCATGCAATCAGCAGAATCAACAAATGAACCACAATGTTAGTTAAAAGCTAGTGTAATAAGAACTCTATATTTATAACAAGTTTTTAAAAAATCATACGTAGAATTTCATCTAATATCAATTTCCTCAGGCATCAATATCGGTGCAAGTTCATTTTCTTGACATTTAACTTTAAATTCTCTAATTCTTTTTCTTTGATTATTTCCTTGAATAAAACCAACAGCAAGACGGATTTTTTCAATATAAAGTTAAGAAAACTCAAGACCATCTTTACAATTAAATTATATATATGACATGCACACTTAATATGAAAAATTTCAGGTAACGACGGAGATAGCTTAGATTTTAACTTTGTTATAGCAGTTTTGTTGTTAGAAGCATTATCAAAAGCAATACATAAGATTTTATTTTCGATACCATAAACTTCTGTAACTTTAATAATCGAATCAACAATAAAATTTCTAGTATGTTTACAATCTTCATCACATAAAAAAGCAAGAATACGTTTTTGCATCACAAAATTATTATCCATCCAGTGACAAGTAACGGTTAAATAATCATTTTTATTTACAGCACGACCAAGATCAGAAATTAGGAACAATCTATATTGAATATTTTTTAACAATGTTGATAAATAAAAATAATATTGTGAATGAAGTCTAAAAATACCAGACCGACAGGTACTTCCAGGAATACCATTAAACATAGGATTATAAATTGCTTGAATATAATGAATAAAGGCATCAGAAGAAGGAAAACTAAAAGGAAAACAACCCACAACTACCATTTTAGTTATTTCTTTCTGATCCCTCAATTTATTATACTTCTTCATTACCTGATGGGTTGCTGAATTCATTCTAGTTTGCATTGGCCCACCAACATCCGAACCACCTCATGCAATATTTAACTCTCTTTCGTGACCATCACCTATATATCTCATTAACGTACTCGTACCCCCTTGCTTACCTCCACTTTTATGCTTCTATAGTTGTTGACAAATATTGCATTGCACCTCAGTATCTGATATACGTTTACAAAATTATCATGCAATACTAGTTGTTTTACGAGTTCTTAGGGAACGGGGAGGACGGGGAGGGAGATTAATCGATTTAGATCTAACGTTAGCATTTCCTACTGCGGGTGTCTCACCAATATTTTCATCATCTTCATCTAAATTAACTGCATCTACTTCATTTTCTTCTTCTATACCGTAATTTTTCTGAGCTTCTACATAATCCATATCGTGGGCACCTACACCTAAAAGTACGCCTACTTCTTCCTCAAAAGGTTGACTAAGCAGTGCCGGAGGCACACGGGTATATCTACTACTTGAAGTACCTCTACCGCTAATAATTCATTTTTTACTACTGCTTTCGGGATAAAAAGTTTTAACACCTTTAGTAGCGAGGTTTCTTAATTTATCCATAATATAAATCAAACTAAAAAAATTTAAAATACAAAAATATAATAAAATTAAATATTCAACAATTAATACACTAAATAAAAATTAAACGTAAGATATGGAACGACAATACCAAATTTTAGAAGTATCCGAAGGTTGCGACTTTAGAAACTTCCACTCGTACTTTGTTATCGCAAAATTAAAAAATTAAAGTAAGCACTTTAAGAAATTAAATATATAGAATGTTGGAGAATTGAGATTTGAGAGAAAATGAGAATTGAGAGAATGAAAAATTGTGTGAAAAATGATTTGAAAGTGTAGGGTATTTATATAAATTTTTTTGGGGTTAAAAAATATTTTTAAAAGTATTTTTTTTATTTTTAATAAAAAATCACAAACTAGCCGTTGGGACCCAAAAACGGCTATATAGCCATTGGGCCAATGGCTAGTTTGGACTTTGGGCCCAACAACCCACTTTTTTTAAAAAAAAAAAAATCTGGGCCGCCCGGACCGGGCTTGGTTCGGGTCAGGTTAACTAGGCCCAACCAAAAAATAAATCAGCTCGGGACCCGGTACCCTACAGCCCATGGACTGATCGGATCGGATCAAATCGGATCGGTTTTCTTAAACGGGTCGATTCAGGTAGGTTGGGCCGGATCAACCCGACCCGTTTAACAGGCTTAGCGCTCTCTGAATTGAGTTTATCTTGTTTTTGTCAATTTTACATATTGAGATATTTTTTTCTCTATTAATTGATAAAATTGTTAATTTATAGTCAACCTCACTAGTAAATTTTTCTGTTTTTCTCGAATTTTAGATTTATGTGTGTGCTGTTTTCTATTTATTTTTAGTTGTTTATTATGTTAAAATAAATATTTATTTTTATTTATTTCATTGGTCGGTAATGAAATTCTCAAAAAATGGGCTAAGTTATCAGATGTTGAGAATCTTTTTTCATTAGTTGGTAAAATTATCAGATTTATTTATTGATGGGACCTCTATAAAGAAAGAAACGAATTGGTGAATTCTGCGTTCATAGTGTGAAATTGTAAGAAAAATCTAAATTCGTTTATTACCCTTATAAAAATTTGTTGAGTTTTAGTTGTGAGATTTTGTTTATTTCATATGCATGTTGTTTTCTGAGCATGGTAGGGCAGTCCTCTGAATAGATAATTTCAGTAAATGTGTTTGGAGTAGAGTTCTGTATGAATGTATCACCATATTATTAAGTATTCAAGACCTTTTCTATCTATGAGGTGGAGTGGGATAATTTTATTGAAGCATAACACTAATATGTTTGTGTTTATTCATTGTGTTCTTTATGTTGTCTTTTGGAATTGCACTATACTACATGGTCTTAAAGTAATCGAAACACTTTCACATCAGATTCATTTATCAATGGGCCATCAACAAACAAGGAAACGTTCTAGCGACATTAGCATCAGCTTTACTGTGATATACACGCAGCTGCAAAATAGGCACTTCTGCTGTAGCGACACATAAAAAAAAAAAGATAACAACTCAACATATTCTTGAAAATATAAACTCTTTAAATTCCACTGAATTAGTATATGCTTATCAACACAATTTTGATGTAGGATGTTCTTCTTCTTCTTCAAAAACAGGTTTGGATGTCAAATTGGTTATTTTTTGTGCTCCCTATGTATGTTTTGTTATTTGTACTCATATATACTTTTATCATAATTGCCACTGAACACAACATCCTTACAGCATCACCCATTTCTTATCCTTGATATAAACTTACTTTGGTATTCATATGTCCTACATATTATAGTACAATTTACGTATCACATATTCATGAAAAGAGGAATGTTGAATCTACATGAAAATGAATAGAACAATTGTCTTTCCCAAACGTAATCACTCCCTGCACTTGAAGTGTTACTGTGAATGGTATGTTTAAATGTGCAATTTGTATGAGATAGAAGTAGTGTGTTAAGTTTGAGTAATATATTTCATTGTTGGTCTCCACCATAGACGGAGCCGGTAAATTTTTAGCCACTTCTGAGGACATTAACTCTCTCATTCCATAGCGTTTCACAGTCATGAAGTTAAGAAAATTCCTTTGAAAAATGAGGACATTATTACTGCTGCAGAATCTAGATAATCCTTGAAAACTTTTTAGATGTCTTTGCAGAAGAAAATAGTATTTGATTTGTAATCTTTCTAACCCCGTTTCATATGAATTCACTCAAGTATTTTATATGATATTCGTCTCCATTTCGTGGTGTAACATACTGCAGTGGTTCCTCTACTAGGTAGCCTAGGACTTTCTTTGTGCATATATTTATTGGTTCAGCTAGCCAAAGATGGCTAGAGCAGGAACAAGTTATTAACTAGGTCTTGCTTGTTAAAGGGTTAGGTTAGTATTTACTTTAAAATACAAAGTCTTATTTTTTTTAGCTAATTTTTTTGTACCTTACATTTTGAAATATATTTTAGAGGTGACAAGTTGGGGAAAATGCTTGCATCCGTATCTTTTTGTCCTTTTGGATAATTGGCATTTGATAATTTTTCATAGTGAAATGTTATGTAACATCATTGATATATAACCATGAATTTATCAAAAAATATTTAAAAATTCACTGACAACAAAATTTCTTTAACAAATTATAATTAATGATTTACATGAGTGGTAGTTTCCCTTTGTGTATAACGATATAACCATGATGTGTTATCCTTAATATTAAACTAAATTGTATCAGCATATCTCAGATTACCTTTCCGACAGACTTATCTATCTTTCAACTGTAACATATCGTGAGATTTATTTTGATACATGACTCTTTCCATGCAAGGAGGCACATATAGTCAATCAAAATCAAGGTACTACAAATTAGGAGTCCCAAAATAATCCATTCTTACCATACGAGAACCAACTCGACTTTCTGAAATAGGTCATACTTTTTTTTTTTATCTTAGAGAAGGTTAGATCTATTATTATTCTTCTTTAACCTGTTTTACACCAAGAATTTGATCTTCACTTATATGTGACACTTCATGCTTTTAATCTTGGCAAAATAAAGATTTGTTAATATTATATTATTTTATGGGTGTTTTATTTTGCACCTACTAAAATATTTGTGTTTTTTGTACTAGCTATACGCTCTCAATTATATGTACCTGCATCATGCCATAATCCAAAAAAAGAGTATGTAGTCCCTTCGTAATTCATGAAATAGATAATATTGGCTTTATATTATATGAAATGAATGAGTATTGCAATCAAAGTAATATTTTCTCCCTTTCCTATACAACTATTAAACAGAAATAACTTATTACTTATTCATGTTGGGCTCAACATTTGATACATCTACCTCAGCATTTGAGATTCGGTTCTAACGGACTTCACTACTATCTTAATAACAACAGGTAGCATTACGAAAACTTAACTTTTCTGCTCGAGTGAATTCGATAATTTATACTTGCGATTATATAGCTGAATATACATATATGTTACAAAAGATGTGTTGGCTAATAAATTTGATCTTACAGCTTTGCCAGTCGCCCATGACAAATAGAAGACAATGACTCCTTTATTCTCCAGCTATAAAATAGGTGAGCGTCACGACGAAAATCATGTTTTTAATCTCTTATGCTATTATTATTTTATAAAAACGTTTTGTTTCTTCACGTCAGGTTCAACATCTGCTGCATCTTGACTTCAAAAATTATTCAAAACATAGGTTTGCACAAATCATTTGCTATATACTGTCATATTTTAATTGTAGACCCCCCTCTCTCCTTCAATCACTTTTTCTACTTTTCTTCCTCAAAATTGTTCTCAATGTGCAGATCTTACAAAAAGTAAAAAATCTACCATCAATATTAGCCGGCTACGCTTTGATTATGCTCAGTTGAAAAAAAAAATTATACGTTCTGGGGTGTTAAAAAGTTTCAATATGAAACTCTCAAATTTTGTTGTGGAGGTACGATCAAGTTAACTTCTCATATAATGTCAGCTAATCTAAGAAGTTTATATTTGAGAAATGATGTCGAATCCAAGCATTTTCAAACATATATTTGAACATATAATAATTTGTTCGCGTTTATATTGCTTCGTGTTAATTATGCTAAATAATTAGCGTGAAGAGATCATGGTATCTACACATTCAAAGTTCAAGGACAAATGTATCACTTGATAACTAACTTATATCTCAAAGAAAAAAGGTCTAAGAAATTTACAACTATTCTTTTATGACAACACAAATGAACTTGAAAATCGAATGGCCTACTCTGACAAATTGCATGAATCAATTGTAATACAACTAATGGACATATTAAAAAATAATTCATGCTCAATATTTTTGAGGTCTTTAGCTAATACATCAAATCTGCAAAGTTTTCATATTGCATTGAAATATGATGCTGGATTGGATCAACGAGTGTATAATCTGTCTATTACAAATGAGATTACAGCAATATAGATTGATGAAAGTGATGATTGTGCTATTCATGTACCATATATTCAAATGTATACTCACTGTGACAAAACACAGAAGATAAACAATTATTTTGATTGCTATGATCCTTTACAATATTCATTATTATTTTCATACGGACAAGGAGGGTGCCATTGTGGTATTAAAAAGTTTTGCGATGAAAATTAACTTCTAAAAAAATTATTTTGTCTGACTTTGAACAATTGCCAAACATAAAATACTTTACCACTGTTGATGAATTCCTTGATATGGAAGCTGAGAATTTGAAAAAAAAAAAAAAAAAAATGTAAAAGAAATACAGTGTCAGTTCGAGAATATTATTGTTATAAACTTCAGATGAAAAATGATGTTGGATATGAAATTTTACATACGGAGAGATTATTACAACAATATTCGATTGATGAATACATAAAATTAGAGACATAAAGATTAGATTTTATTTCATTGAATCAAGATTTGTTCAGAATGAGCGTGTTTCAAGGACTTCTTGACATTTTAAGACTTGGTGAACGAGATTCTTCTAATGTTGGAAAGAAAATCTTTCTCCCAAATTTCTTTACAGACAGACTTAGATATATGGGTCAACGTTATATGGATGCTATTGTTTTAGTGCAACACTTTGGAAAGGACGATTTGTTCATACTTATAACATGCAATTCATATTGACTGAAAATAAAAAAAAATTGTTATCGAGTGATGAGATTTAAAATAGACCTGGTTTGATTAAAGGCTAAAATAGAAGAGTTAAAGACAGATATATTAAAATGAAATATTTTTGAAAAGGTTGTTGCTTCTATGTATACTGTAGAGTTTTAGAAATAGGGTTTACCTCATGCACACTTTCTTATTATATCAAGTAATGAGCACAAGTTATTAACAGTAGAGGCATATGATGATATAATTAGTGCCGAATTGCCAGATGACAATACAGAACCTGATCTGCAAAAGCTCGTCATTAAACATATGATGCATGACCCTTGTGGTAGTTTAGACCCAACAAATTTCTATACCAAAAAAGTTATTGTAAATTCAAATATTCAAAAAAATTTACTCATAAAATATCGAAGGAAACAGATTCTTATCCAATTTATAGAAGACAAAATACTGAAGAATTTGTGAAAGTAAGACAACAATACTTAGATAACTCTTGGGTGGTTTCATACAATTCATATTTACTTGACAAATTTAATCGTCACATAAATATAGAAGTTTTCTCTAACATCAAGGTCATAAAATATCTCTACAAATACATCTGTAAAGGTCATGAAAAAATTACATTCTGTGTATAAAATAACAATACAACCATAGAGATAGATGAAGTTAAAGAATATCAATCTGCTAGATGAATTTTTTCTCCAGAAGTTGTATGACGTCTCTTTGGATTTGCTATAAATGAAATGTGCCCTGGTGTTTATTGCCTTCAACTACATCTGAAAAATCAACAATTTATTTCTTACAAGAACAATAAAGATATAAATATAATTATAAATAATTCGATGAGCAAAAAAACAATGTTAACAAAATTTTTGTATATGAACAAAACTAACACATACGGTATGAAGCTTAATTTATTGTACAAAGACTTTCTTGCTTACTTTGTATGGTCATTCACAGATAAATTTTGAACCCCATGATAAAATATCATTGGAAGTATTGTGACATGTCATCCAACAGAAGGAGAAAGATATTATCTTAGATTACTACTAACACATATACAAGGACCAACATCATATAACGATCTCTTAACTATAGACTGAGAGTCTTGTAGTAGTTTTAGAGAATTTGTGAAGAAAAGAGGATTGCTACATTATGATAACAATTTCATAGAATGAATGTCTGAAGCCACAACTTATTAGATGCCACACAGTTTGAGATGTTTATTTGCTACATTACTGATATATTGTTCTCCTGTCAACCCAAAAAATTATGAGAACAATTTAAAGATTCAATGCTCGAAGACTATAAAGTGTTACAAACTACTGAGAAAAAACATATCTGGTATCAAGCTTTAAATCATATCAATGATATTTTGCATTCTATGGGTCATGTTGTCAATGAATATGAACTTATTTTAGAAACTATTATATCTTCTACAGCAA
>NC_061112.1:96607887-96611501 GCF_002878395.1 Capsicum annuum
CAATGAATATGAACTTATTTTAGAAACTATTATATCTTCTACAGCAATAAGAGAAGAAAAAGATGCTCAATATGAAAGATCTAATACTGTAAGTGAGGATGATGTATTCTTATACAAGAGATTAAACAAAAATCAAATAATTGCCCACAATGTCATTATAGACAGAATATTTTCAAACAAAGCGGATGCATTTTTTATAGATGGTCTAGAAGGTACAGAAAAAATATTTTTATATCGTGCTTTATTAGCAATCATACGGTGTATGGGATATATAGCTTTAGCAACAGCTACCTTTGGTGTTGCTGCTTCTATTCTCCCAGATAGACGCACCGCACATTTTCATTTTAAAATTTCTATTGACCTTGATGAACATAAGAGGTGTAACATTAGTAAAGAAAGCTCACTTGCAGGTTTAATTATAGATGCAAAATTGATTGTCTGAGATGAGGTATCTATGGCTAAGAGAAAAATGTTGGATATTTTTGATCGGTTTTTACAAGATTTAATGGGTACAAACATGTTATTTGATAGAAAAGTTATAGTTTTAGAAGGTGAATTCAGACAAACTCTCCCTGTTGTACGATATGAAAAGAAAGAAGATTTCATTAATGAAAGCTTGTTATATTGTATCATTTGAAATAAACTTGAAAAATTATAATTATCTGAGAATATGAGAGCAAAAACGGACCCTATATTTTGTAATTATCTTCTAAGAATCGGAAATGGATAAGAACCAATCAATTCCGCAGGTAAAATTGAAATACCAAACTCTTTGATCATCCTTACACAATCGAAAAAGAATCTTTAGATAAATTATTTGCATTAACATACTTAAATTTGGATTCATCATGTTCTAATTCATCTCCTATAGATTTTCGTGTGATCTTGACAATCAAAAATAATTTTATTGGTGAAATAAATAATATCTTATCAATCGATTCCCAGGAAAAGAAAAAATGTTTATTTCTACAGATAAAGCTCTTGCTTTTAACAATCAAACACAATTTAAAGATCTGTTGCACACTCTAAAACCTTCAGGTTTGCCCCCTTATATATACGCTTGAAAGCGAATTGTTTTTATTACAAAATTTAAATTCATGTGAAGGTTTATATAATGGCACACGATTAACCTGGTGTGATTTTAAAACTTATGTTATTAGTGTTAAAATTGCTACAGGAGATTTCAAAAATACATATGTATTTATTTCAAGAATACTACTATTATCATCACAAGATGAAAAGCTACCTGTTCAATTTAAAAGAATACAATTTTTCATTAGATTGTGTCTAACTAAGACTATAAACAAAGAACAAGGTTAAACTTTAGATTTTGTTGAAATTTATCTACGAGAACATGTATTTTCGCATACCCAACTCTATGTTGCCTTATCTCGATCAAAGAGTTCAAATTGTGTGAAGTTACTCATTCAGCCATCTACGGAAACTAACCATGATCATTCTACATCTAACATAGTATATCATCAAAACATTCAGAAGGAAATCACATTATATTTTTGCTATTGAGATTAGGATTTCTATACATTCCCTTTTAGGAAGTTTTTCAGGGACTGCATTTCCTCCATTGTATACTGTGTATTGTCTTTTTTTAAACAGGTACAAGTACTTTTTTGTTTGTCAAGCTTTAGTAAATATTTACATCTTTAGTTTTAATGAATATTTATTAATTGATGGACCTTTTTTATGTTTTCTGTAATTTTCATGTTGTTGAAAGAGATCACATGATTTACTGAACTAGCATTTATGAAAGTTAAAATATGGTGTTTGACTGAAATTTGTCTGCAAACATTTCATTTCACTTCCTAAATTTTAAACGTGTTTTCTTATCCAATCCTTCAGGAAATCATCAGTAACACCTAGCGACTAAAAGTTCTGGCGTCTGTTTTTTTTCTTTTTGTGATTTCAGCAAACTACATCTTGTGGAACAATTTCTCTCATTCCTACCAAGAATGCAACAGTCTTTTCTTTCTATTTCTAAGTTATACTACTTCCTTCGTTTAAAAAAAAATGTCCTACTTTAAATTGACACAATGTTTAAGAAAATAAAGAAGACTTTTGAATCATGTGGTCTTAAATTAAAGTTGTGTTAAATGTATCAAAATGTCCTTTAATCTTGTGGTCCTAAACATGTCATATAGAAAGTTAAAATTAAAGTGTTGTCAAAAAAGAAAAGGGATCAATCTTTTTGAAACGAATTAAAAAGGAAAGTAAGTCATTCTTTTTTAAACGAAGAAAGTATAAGTTTAGTGTGACCAACGTACGATTTTAATTTTTCAATTTTCATAAACACTTTAGTGTTATCAAATACATAGAAAGACAAAATTACATAATGGATTGACCAATTTACAGATTTATTAATTCGAAAACCCTTAAAATTCAATTGAAACAGATTATAATGTGATAAAAAATTAGAACATTCCTAGGTGTGAATAGTGACACCGTCTCGACTTTAATTAGTTGCCACGTATTGGCCTCTTCTTTAAAAAAATACTAGTATGAGCAGGAGACGAATTCAGAATTCGTAGAAATAAAGAAGGAAAAATATATTAAGTGAAAATTAATCTCCAGTACTCAACATAAATAACTTAAAATTTAAATAAATTCATTATTTAACCTTGTTATAACTTGATACCAATAAATAATATTATGTTAATTTTAAAAAAGATATATATGTATATATGTATGTATATTATATATTATGGTCTTTATCGACTATAGCCGATCGATGGATTCATCTCTGATCCCCAAGAAATTCTTTCATTTCTTTCGAAAATAAATAATTAATCATCTGCTTCTTACGTTTCATATTTTGACCTTAAATGTTGGATAATAAAGAAAAATAATACTACTATACAATTGTGAACAAAATATTATTTTGATAATATTAACAGTACAATATAACAGTGTATATATATTTATTATACTTGAGTCGTGCTGGGCACTGTCCTAAGAAACTATTTCAGCAATGTGAAATGTTTCCCCAGGATTAAACAAGCACCTCTCTAAATATTTAAAGGATACAGGAATCAACAAAACTATTAATACAAATACCAACAAGTTAATTTGGAAAATGATATAACTAATAATAAGGATTCTATAATAGTAATGGAAAAGTAAATGAAATGGAAAAGAAGAATGATTTAAACAAAGTGTATGTTATTGTTTTTTTCTCTCTACTTCACAACATACAAAGAAGCATACATATATATAGGCAAAATAATGAATATTCTTCCTACTAGATTATAACAAGTGTTAGTACACTTGTTTTTTGATCAAAGGAAAGTTGCTTCTTTTGCTATTACTGATACACATATTCTACTAAATGTCAAAAAAGAACCATACTCCTTTCAAGATTATACAAGTGTCATACCATGTGTTTTGATTCAATGGAGTAATACAACTTTGGCTCTTTTCCATACACCTACATAGTCAAATGGCAAATTTAAAAATATTATGTAACACCTCTTATTTTTCATACAATGATTTTTTTTTCAAATAATAATTATTTTGAAATAAACTATAATTTTTCCTACAATCCCCACATTATTTCAAAATAATTTATAGAAAAAGACATATTAACTTGTTGGATTTACATG
>NC_061112.1:96611601-96614860 GCF_002878395.1 Capsicum annuum
TTGGCTCTTTTCCATACACCTACATAGTCAAATGGCAAATTTAAAAATATTATGTAACACCTCTTATTTTTCATGACAATGATTTTTTTTTTCAAATAATAATTATTTTGAAATAAACTATAATTTTTCCTACAATCCCCACATTATTTCAAAATAATTTATAGAAAAAGACATATTAACTTGTTGGATTTGCATGGACAAAATGCAGTAGGTTTGGTGTCTTCTGGACTATGAACCAAACTTAAACCAATAAAATTTAACTTACAGAATTACCGGTGAAATATAATATTTCTATGAACCGAATAATTCTTGTTGTAAGCCAGAGATTTTATCAATCACATTTCGACCGTAATTTTATTGTTCAATGCGGTTTTGCGCCAATAGTCCATGCGCGCGCCTGGTATTCATGAGAGCTCTAAATACTAAGACCAAAAGTCTCATAGGAACGACCTTATTCCACTTCTTATATAGGTAAATTCATCATGTGTACACTGCCTTAAATACACCACCCGTAAGAATTATGAATTTATTAAGAGTTAATTACTCATCCCTCCATTTTAGTAGCAGTTTAAGCACTCTTAGTAAGTGAGCAGAGTCAATATCGACTTGTTATTACCCATATGAACCTACTTCATGGGATCTCTAATCACATAGGTTGGGTTACCATCTCTATTAACAATCATATTGGCCTTAACCCCATCTCTTTTGAGGTTTGAAGAATTAATTTTCTTCCCACAGGTTTAGTCAGTGAATCGGCCTAATTCAATTCTGACTTTACAAAATCAATGGAAATTATTCCATCTCTCAGCAGCTGCTTAATAACATCATGCCTCAATTTCATATGTCTACTCTTACAACTGTAAGATTTATTCTTCGCAATAGCAATTACGGCTTGACAATCACAGTGTATATACACAGGAGGCATCAAATCATCCCTTTTTAGAGGGATATTAGACAATAGACCATCCGTTTTCAAAGGGATATTAGAAAATAGATCATCCTTTTTCAAAGGGATATCAGGAAACAGATCATCCTTATTTAAAGGGCTATGAGGCAACAGGTCATCCTTTTTAAAAGGGATATTCGCTAAGAAATTTCTTAGTCATTCAGCCTCAGTAGCAGCCAACTCCAGAGCCACAAACTCTAACTCCATAGTTAATCTAGCAATGATCTTCTGCTTAGCTGATTTCTATGATACTGCACCGCCACCAAGCATGAACACATAACCACTAGTGGATTTTGTCTCGTCTGAATCAGAGATCCAATTTGCATCACAATACCCTTCTAAAGTAGAAGGAAATCCACTATACAAGATACCATAATTCACAGCTCCTTTCAAATATTTCATCAATCGCATTAATGCACACCAATGTTCATTATTGAGATTATGAGTATATCTACTCAATCTACACACAACATAGGCTATATCAGGCCTAATAAAATTCATTAAATGCATTAGACTCCCAATGATCTATGCATACTTAGACTGAGCAACTGGGTCTCCATTATTCTTTTTTAATTTAGAATTAGCATCATAAGGAGTGGCTACAAGAGTTTACTCCCAACATTCAAACTTCTTTAGAAGTCTTTCCACATAATGTTGTTGTGACAACATTATACCATCTTCACTCCTTATAACTTTAATTCCCAATATCATACTCACTTTAGCTAGATCTTTCATATCAAAGTTTGTAGACAAAAATAATTTGGTACGTTCCACAATATTTATACATGTACCAAATATAAGCATGTCATCAACATATAAATAAATTATCACAACATCACTGTCTACTACTTTTATATAAACACACTTATCTACCTCAACAGAAGAAAAACTGTCTTTTATCAAGACTTGATCAAATTCCTCATGCCACTGTTTAGGAGCTTGTTTAAGGCCATAAAGAGACTTAGTTAATTTACAAACTTTGTTTTCTTGTCCATAAATTATACATCCTTCAGGTTGAACCATATAAATTTCTTCTTCTAAATCACCATTTAAGAAAGCTGTTTTACATCCATTTGATGGATAAACAATTTATGAATTGATGCTAAAGCAATTAATATTCAAATAGAAGCAATTTTTGTTATCGGTGCAAATGTATCAAAATAATCAACATTTTGCTTTTGAGAAAATCCTTTAGCTACTAAACGAGCTTTATATTTATCTAAAGATTCATCCGCATTAAGTTTCTTTTAAAAAATTCATTTACAATCAATCGGTTTTGCACCAGGAGGTAAATCAGTTAAAACTCAAGTATTATTTTTCACAATTCAATCAAGTTCAATTTTTATTGCCTCTTTCCAAAATTTAGCATCAGAAGAAGATACAACTTCAAAATAATTTAATGGTTCATTATCAACAAGAAAAGTTTGAAAATTATTTCCATAAGAAAAATACTCTTTTCTAGGCCTTTTACTCCTCCGCAGTTCCTTAATATTAGAGGTGGATTCGTTTTCTCTTTCAACAGGTGCATGAGAGATTTTATCACACAGTGGAAAAATATGTTCAAAGAATTCAACATTTTTTGTCTCAATTATAGTATTTACATCAAGTACATCACTTTTCAAGACAAGAAATCTGTATGCAACATTATGTTCATCATATCCAATAAGCATGCAATCAGCAGTTTTTGAACCTATTTTCCTCTTCTTAGGTTTAGGAAGAAGAACTTTAGTAAGACAACCCCACACTTTTAAATATTTCAAATTAGGTTTATAACCTTTCCACAACTCATAAGGGGTTTTGCCAGTTCTTTTATGAGGAATTCTATTCTGTAAATGACATGCAGACAAAATAGCTTCACCCCACAAATTATCAGGTGCACAAGAGCTAATTAGAATAGAATTCATCATTTCTTTCAATGTCCTATTCTTCCTCTCAGCTACACCATTTGACTCAAAAGAATAAGGCGGAGTAACTTCATGAATAATACCTTCTTTTTTCACAAAAATCATTCGAAGATACATATTCTCCACCTCTATCAGATCTAATTCTCTTGATTTTTCTACTAAGCTGATTCTCAACTTCAGATTTATAAGACACAAAAGCATTAAATGCATCATCCTTATTTTAAGCAGATACAACTTAGTAAATCTAGAGAAATCATCAATAAAAGTCACATAATATCTTTTACCACCTCTAGTCATAGTTTGTTTTAAATCACCCAAATCAGTGTGGAGCAAAGATAACAATTCAGATTCTCTATTAATAGGAAAACATGACTTTTTAGTAATTTTAGATTCAGCACATATTTCACAT
>NC_061112.1:96617860-96676714 GCF_002878395.1 Capsicum annuum
GAAAACATGACTTTTTAGTAATTTTAGATTCAGCACATATTTCACATTTATCAAAATTACTTAAATCCAAACCAGAAATTAAACCAAGAGATTGCATATTCTTTTCTTAAAAGTGGGATTAAAACGCTTGTAACCTTGAGACTTATTATCATACCTTCTGTTGTTGTTGTTGTGTTGACCTTGTACCAAACTTGCTTTAAGCGCAACCTGCTTACCTTTGAATGACTCCTTCCTATTGATATCTTCAATTAAAATATGAGTTATTATTTCCTCAATAGTAAAATTTTCTGCCATAGTTTCTTAGATTGTTGGGGAATAAAGAAAAATAATACTACTATACAACTGTGAACAAAATATTATTTTGATAATATTAACAGTACAATATAACAGTGTATATATATTTATTATACTTGAGTCGTGCTGGGTACTTTCCTAAGAAACTATTTCAGCAGTGTGAAATGTTTTCCTAGAATTAAACAAGCACTTCTCTAAATATTTAGAGGATACAGAAATCAACAAAACTATTAATACAAATACCAACAAGTTAATTTGAAAAATGATATAACTAATAATAAGGATTCTATAATAGTAATGGAGAAGTAAATGAAATGGAAAAAAAGAATGATTTAAACAAAGTGTGTGTTATTGTTTTTTTCTCTCTACTTCATAACATACAAAGAAGCATACATATATATAGGCAAAATAATGAATATTCTTCCTACTAGATTATAACAATGTGTTATTGTTTTTTTCTCTCTACTTCATAACATACAAAGAAGCATACATATATATAGGCAAAATAATGAATATTCTTCCTACTAGATTATAACAAGTGTTAGTACACTTGTTTTTTGATCAAAGGAAAGTTGCTTCTTTTGCTATTATTGATACACATATTATACTAAATGTCAAGAAAGAACCATACTTCTTTCAAGATTATACAAGTGTCATACCATGCGTTTTGATTCAATGGAGTAATACAACTTTGGCTCTTTTCCATACACCTACATAACCAAATGGCAAATTTAAAAACATTATGTAACACCTCTTATTTTCCATGACAATGATTTTTATTTTTAAAAAAAAATAATAATTATTTTGAAATAAACTATAATTTTTCCTACAAATTTGTCCGTTTCCAACTGACAGCATCTACAAGACTTGGATATAATTAAGAGATCAATCACCACCTTTTACCAAAATCAATATTTTTGGTTTGAAATTTGAATTGTAGGCTATCACTATACTATTATACAGCATTTAAATTTTGGGGTTGTTTGCCTAAGGTTGGTGTAAATATAGTTTAATTAATCCGTGCATGCTTCACAACTTATGCTAGAAAATGAAATAAGAGTTTTTAGATTTGACTTTTGAGTGAAAAAAGTCCTTAGGTTTTGCTTGATTAGATGCATGATATGTATATCTTTAATATGTAGAAAGTAAACTTTTGGGACTGCTCTCTTCCTTCTTACTATTAATTATGATGATAGGTTGTAGTAGAAATATTTTTGTTTACTTGGTTGGAGTTCAAAATTGAATACATGCACGCGTACAACATATCCGTATATAGTAGTAGAAATATTTTTACTTTGAACTCTCTTCTCAGCTGACTCATGGGCATATGTGGTTCTTATATATTCCTACGACTATCTATTGTACGATAATATTAAGATTATACGTCTAATGGTAAATCATATCAAACAAATCTATTATAAATATATTAAGGTTAGAATTCTATATCCTAATCTTAAACTATATTGTTCTCTATCAGTATTGAAGATATTTTGAGAAGCAAGGCAATAAATTGTTAGAGAGAGTTTATTCTATACTCTAACAAGACTGATAATGTCTAGTAATATTTTGTGTAGTCTCATATATATCAAGAATTAGACTCCTTCCGTAAACTCATGAAATATTCATAAAGATATCAATACCTTCCTTGATAATTAAATACTTCAAGAAGATCCACAAAACCATCTTTGATTGAGCTCAAGTCGGCTAAAGTTAGATAAATACACTGCTAACAGTCGTCAAATCACGAAGAAAATCAAAAGACGAGAATCAAGGAAACAAATACAATTGTACCCATTTATTTTTTATAAAAAAATTGTGTTTCTTGAGAAGAAAAAAATGTTTAATTTTCTCTATCTACTTAGAACCCATAATCTCAATTTGCACTGTATTTGTTTACAAATTATATACGGTATAAATTTGGATTTGAAACTCGGGATTGATTCTATCATACTCATAAACAAAGAAATTTTCAGCAATATTCAAATTGGGTTGGCAAAATATCATTGCTTAGCACATAATAAAGTCGCTATAGCAAAGAAAATTAAAGTACACCTTGATGCCCTATGATTTAACGGTTAACCTCGATAAATTAATAATTAGAGTAAAAGAACTTAATTTACATTATCGGATAGCCTAAAAAATAATCAAATTATTTGTTCATCATACAACAAGTCAAATTAAATAGATAATATTAAAAGAAGTTTATACTTCCCATGTATACATGACTTAAATAGTAACATAAACTATTAGAAATAGCAGTAACCAGTGTTCAAGAGATTGACAAGCTAGCTAGACGGATTATGACTAGATCAGAGATGTGTCTTGTTCAACGGAAGGCTAATTAATTAGGAGTTCAAGAAATTTGAAGAATCACTGTAATTGAGGTGTACTACTATTAAAAAGGAAATCTCTTAAGATATTGATGTCATGCCACATTCAATTTTTAAAATTATAGTTGACACTTTGACAGCAGCTCATTGATGACCAAGTTGAGAGGTGGGAAAGAAGAAAAAAAAAATGAAAAACAGGTGCATCTCATATATTATAGTTCAAAGACCTCTCTTTCCTTATACCTCCAAAGATTTTGGTGGGGTGGTGAACACCTCTCCATTATTAGTTAGGGGTCTCGAGTTTGAGTTTTGATAATAAAATCGTCTTCGGTAAAAAAGCTTTTCCAATATAGGACTTTCCGATGCATGAATCCGGATAATTTTGGCCTAAAACGTATGTGTCTAACACCCAATGAGAAAACTATGTAGCTCTCTTGTTTTAAAGTTAGTTGCTGCTACTACAACATTTTATAAATGTTTATCTATGGCTCTAGGTAATATTTTGTACAGTTAGATACTTAGATCTTAGGTCAACGAGTCTTATTTAATGAGTTGTGTTGCCATTACTCTCTAAAAGTGGCAGTCATTTTCTGTTATTAAAAAAAATACTCCATATGAAGTTTTTCTTAAAATTAATTATAGAACGTGAATAGATCAACCGTCGAAATAATTCAACGTTATGACACATTAAGAAAAGACTTTTGAGAGAGAGATGTAATGAGAGTCAAGAATATTTTAAAAAAAGGTCATAATCTTTTTGAAACTAATGCAGTATTGAATTCACATTATAAAATTTTCAATTCACCGACAAATTGAATTAAGGCCAAACCGGCACCTCAAGTGTTAAAATTGGTACCTATCAGACACAAAATGCTGATTTGGCAAGGAGAGTGTATGGGCGCGTGAATAGTAGAAAAAATAATATTTTATTTTTTTAATTAAAAAAATTATATTTAAATTATTTTATTAATATAATTTTTAATTATAATAATTTCTAATTTTAAAAAAAAATTCTTCATCTCCTACCAGCGTCTATCATCTTCTTCACCCCACCCCACCCCCACCCTATGTCATCGTCTTCACCCTTCCTTCTGATGATGACGACGGAATGGTAAACTAACCTTGAACACCGGAATGGTAAACTCCAAGGCCAATCCAATAATCATCGCCATTCAGGGGAGTTAGATCGTATAAATTTAAGTACACTAGCAGCGATCCACAACTATTTTGAACTGAATTCTTGCAGTACAGCATCTTGAAAAATAGAGGAAATTTCAACTCCCTTTCCCCTTTACCCTCTAACTCACATATAATTGAATTTTAGATATATGTTGGTATAGTACTTGGTAGGTACAATGGATGATAAAATGTGGGTACTCTTTTTATTTATTTATTTTCAGTTGGCAGTGGAGTGAAGTACCACCAGCGACAATACAGTGGCTGTGTTAGTTGGTGTAAAAGGAGCAGAAGGGGGGATGTGTGTGTTGTGTATATATATAAAATATTTTAAGGGATAAAGGAGAGGAAATATTGATTAGAAAACTGGAATCTTTGGTGACACTGTTTCTTCTCAATACTCAGCTAAAGTGTAAGAGTATTATAATGGTCAGTTGATGAAGTGTATTATTATGAAAGTTTGCTGGAAAATTGAAGTTTGCATTCTCAAAGTGAAGAAGACGGGGCGGGGGTTGTGTGTGAAGACGACGGGATGGGTGGTGTGGGGTGGCGGGCTTTGTATGTGAAGACGATGGGGGAGGGGATGATGACGGAGGACGACAACTGTGTGTGTGAGAGAAAACTGTGAAAACATCGGGGAGGGGGGCAGTGAAGAAGACGAATGGGTGGGGGATGGGTTGCTTTTTTTTTTAATAAAAAATTATTATTAAATAGATTTTTAAATAGAAAAAGGGATAAATCAGCAACTCCATCATATAATTATTATTTTTTCCACGTGTATTTGTTTTATTGGTCAATTTTGCCACGTAAGGTGAGTGTGTTACACACACTCTCTTCTTTTTGCTGATCGGGTAAAAAATGCCCAATTGAAACAAAATTCGGGAGCTTTAGGGGTCTGATAGGTACAAGCCTTAGTTTAGGGGCCTAAGTGAATTTTTGGGACAAGTTTGAAATCCTATCGATGGGTTTGACCTTGAATTAAATACATACATATATATATATATACATATATATATATATATATATATATATATATATATGTGAGTTAAATTTTTGTGCAAAATGTAACAACACATACTTATATGAAAAAAATGGTTGTTTTCTTGTGTGTTCAGTGTAGAGTCGCTTGTTCTTTTAAAAGACCTTTTCTTTCTCCTCCTTGAGTGAAAAAGAAAATAATATTAAATTGAGATTAAAAAAAATAAGGATAACTTATTCAAATTGTCATTTTAGTTAATATTTTCTTAAGGAACGTAAAAAAAAATATAATAGGTTAAATAAACACCGAAAATAGTGATCAATCACCACTTGAACCAAATCAGTGTTCATGAAAAATAAACTCGTAATTGTAGGTTTCCAAAGTTTTAAAGAAAAAGAATCAAAGTTATTATTGGGATTCAAGAGAGATTCGATATGTTTAATAAATGGAAGGAGGTGGTCAATATGTGAAGCGCTTTCGCACTAGAATATGTAGAAGGCATCATCAACAAATTAAAAGGGGTTGTGGGATAATAGGAAAAAGATCTTCTCACATTTATTGTTTGTAACAATCAAGTTGCATTAAATTTTACATAATTAATTGATAAATTGGAGTGATATACTAAATTATTAATTAATTAAAATTAAAAAATAAAATATGACACAAAAATGTCATGAATTAGTTGGTTTGATGTAAATATAAAGTATGTAGTTATTCATCCGAAGCAAGATTGGTGCGTTTGATTGGTGAGAATGAAGAATTTTTAGCAGCAAAGAATATTTTGCCTGTTTACCTTTAAAATGATATAATTTGAATTTATATACATAGTTCAAAGATATGATGTGAGTTAAACAATAGATTCATTACTTGCAAGCAACAAGCAATAAGCAATAAATAAATAACTTTTTTTGATAATAACTGTGTCAAGTCTCGAAATAGGATCATGACCGGTGTTAAGGAGTTTAGGACATCAAAGCAAGCCTCATTAGATTTCTACAGAAAATCGGATAGAGTTTTCCCTGTTTTAGGGCCTAACAAGAAAATTCTCTGTCTCAATTCAACAACAAAACAACCCAGTAGCACAACCACCACACAAACACCAACACAAGTCACCATAGATCATCAAAAATTCACCAATACCACCAACTAACAATACGAAATTCATCTCCAAAAATAAGAGGAAGTCAAATACACCACAAATCCAAAATAATGAAAGAATACTCAAGATCTAAAAACATGACTATGGAGCAAACTAAGAGTTTCAAGAAAAAGAATCATAACGAATAAATAAACTATAGCCCACACGAATAATTGCGGGGCTCACCAGGAATATGCTACTCGGATCCTCTAGCCAACGCGATCCTCGCCATCACCTGCGTTCTCTGAAAAATAATAGCAAGGAGTGAGACGCTAGCTCAGTAAGTAATAACACTTAACCACAATCGTTTAAATGGGGACAAGTCATAAAACATCATGAAATAAGTGCTCTTTCAGAAAACAGTAACAATAAACAATATCATTTGTTTTATATAAGCAAAGTGAATCAATAGTTCAGTCATAAACTCAATAAGCGTTATATCATATCAAATAATACATATTGGGAGGTTTCCAAGAATGAATCACGTAATTAGTGTGACATTCTTCTTCATCAAGAATAACCCATAACAGTGGACCCCTCATAAAGGAGTCAAATATCATATTAGTACCAGTATGCTAGTTCTACCTTCCCACTAGCGAGGGCCGCAACAATCATCAGTAAATACAAGGTACACCGGGTCTAAGATCCCGTCGTTAGTTATGAGATTCAAATCAAGGTCTACTCCCATTTATACTTACTTTGTAAACAATATATATTCATATGAAAGCCTTTTTAGAATAGTACATAGAATTTAAAATTCATATCAATTCATGTTACTTGTAAATTTGAATAAAACACATGTCAAAAATACATATTCCTCGTGTAAGTGAAAATATTCACCGTAATAATATCGTATCTTAAATAATCATTTCAATATCATATCAAGTAAAGGACTTGCCCCACATGCAATTTCAAAGCATTTTGTAACTCATTATTTCATCAAAATCAAGTATAAAATATGCAAGTTAATAAACACAAATTATGGTAAGATTACTACTCACAGTACTCTTGCAGAAATACTAATTTGTTACCTCGAATGATTCATATCGCTTTCTTGGATCAAACCTATAGTCACATCATATCCATTCTTGTGTTAATTCTCTTATTTTAGACTAACTCATGATAAAATTAGACTACCAAACCCTCAAGGTTTCCTGATAACCTTCAATTTCTTAAACTTTGTATCCAAAACAACATCTTATTACCCAAAATTCTTGTCTTTAGTAACTAAATTTCACTACCCAAATTAAATTAACTTGACTAAAATCACGATTAAGGATATAAAAATGGGTTTTTCTTAAGCTCGAAAGAATTTTATGATCAAAACCTCACCCCTTTGGTTGACTTTCACTGGAAAAACAATTAATTATGCATTTTTTGTGTTGAGCGTGTGCTTAGGCAGAACACTCTTTCTTTGCTAAAAGGGAAGTGTTGTGCAAGTAAATGGGCAAAGCCCTTACCTTGAATTCAATTTATATATAAAACAAAATTGGGGTCATGACCCTTTTTGTTTTTTAATTAGGTGCACAAATGGCCTTGGCCCATTACTCTCTTTCTTTTATGTTTTTCTACTTAATATGAGTTTAGCCCATTATCCCAATCTTTTATTTATTTATTTTTATTTTTCAACTAAAATTTGGGGTATTACATTCTCCCCACCTTAAGAAATTCGGTCCTCGAATTTAAAATAAGTACATACCTGAAAACTGAAACAAGTGAGGGTACTTGACTCTGATATCCTTTTCTGACTCCCACGTAGCTTCTTCAATGGTATGGTTCTTCCATAAAACTTTCACGGAAACAAACTCTTTTGACCATAACTTTCTTAGTTGTCGATCAATGATAGCCATTGGTTTCTCTGCATAGGTTAAGTTCTCATCAAGTTGCAAGGTTGGTGCTTTGAGCATGCAAGAAAAATCTGATATACACTTCCTTAGCATAGAGACATGAAAAACTAGATGAATGAAAGACATATCCAGAGGAAGTGTCACACGATAAGCCACTCCTCCTATACTCTCAAGTATCTCATAAGGTCCTACATACCTCGAGCTCAATTTACCTCTTTTCCCAAATTGCATCACACCCTTCATAGGAGAGACTCGTAGAAAAACCTTATCCCTAACTGTGAACACCAAATCTTTTCTCCTCTTGTCTGCATAAGACTTTTGTCTACTTTGAGCTATGATCAACCTCTGTCTAATCAGTTGGACCTAGTCCATAGCATCATGTACTAAGTATGGTCCTAAAACTTTAGCCTCTCCAACTTCAAACCACCCGATAGGAGAACGACATCGCTTACCATACAAGGCTTCATATGGAGCCATTTGAATGCTTGACTGAAAACTATTATTGTAAGTGAATTTAGCTAAGGGTAAGTAAGTATCCCAGCTACCTCCAAAATCAAGAATGCAAGCTCTCAATATATCCTCTAAAATTTGTATATAGTACTCTCAGACTGTCCGTCCTTCTGTGGATGAAATGCAGTACTAAGATATACTCGGGTACCCAATGCTTATTGGAAATATCTCTAAAAGCGTGAAGTGAACTATGATCCTCTATTAGAAATGATGGACAATGGAACTCCATGAAGTCGAAAAATTTCATCCATAAATAACTGAGCATATTTCACTCCACTATATGTAGTCTTTACTGGAAAAAAGTGAACAGACTTAGTAAGTTAATCTACAATTACCCATACAGATTCATGGATTTTAATGGTTCGCGGTAGCCCACTTACAAAATCCATGGTAACTCTTTCCCATTTCCAATCTGGAATCCTGATCTCTTGTAATAACCCTATTGGTCGTTGATGTTCTTCTTTAACCTGTTCACAAGTCAAGCAACTAAAAACAAAGTTAGCAATATCTTTCTTCATACCTTTCCACCAGTACAACTGCTTTAGGTCATGATACATCTTAGTGGAATCAGGGGTATATCTGGAGTTGTGAGCTTCCTCAAGAATAGCTCGTCTCAACCCATCTGTAGCTGGTACGCATAATCGATTACCCACTCAAAGGATACCATCACAATCAATACTCATTGTCTTATTTTGACCAGCTAGGACCTCATCTTGATATTTACACAACTGCACATCCTCAAATTGAGTCGTCTTTATGCGCTCTACCAAAGAAGCCAACAACACCCCTGACTTTCCATCACCAAAACTGACACCTTCTCTTTCAAGTTTCTCACGTCTTTTGCAATTTGCCTCTATCCAGGAGCTATATGTGCCAAACTACCTATAGATTTCCTGCTCAAAGCATCAGCCACAACATTAGCTTTTCCAGGATGATACAAGATCGCACAATCATAATCTTTGAGTAATTCCATCTACCGACGTTGTCGAAGATTTAGATCTCGCTGCTAAAAATATACTTCAAGCTCTTGTGATCGGTATAAATCTCACAAGTTTCACCGTATAAGTAGTGCCTCCAAATCTTAATAGAAAAAACCACAACTGTCATCTCCAAATCATGTGTAGGATAGTTCAGCTCGTGCTTCTTCAACTGTCTCAAAACATAGGTTATAACATGATCATTTTGCATGAGAACACATCCTAATCCAACCCTCGAAGCATCACAAAATAATTTGAATCCTCCAGAACCTGATAGTAAGGCTAATACAGGTGCGTTGGTCAAACATATCTTGAGGTTTTGAAAGCTCCGCTCACATTCTTGTGTCCACTGGGAACTTCATATTTTTCTGTGTTAACTTGGTCAATGGAGCTGAAATTTTAGAGAAATCCTACACAAAATGCCTATAGTAATTAGCCAAATCTATAAAACTACGAATCTCTGTGGGTGAAATAGGTCTGGGCCATTTCTGCACTGCTTCAGTCTTTTTAGAATCCACCATAATACCATCTTTGGAGACAACATGCCCCAAAAATGATACTGAATCAAGCCAAAATTCGCACTTTGAGAAGTTAGTATAAAGCTTATGTTCCCGCATGTCTACAGCACAGTCATCAAATGATTCTATAGTTCTTCCTGGCTATGAGAATATATCAAAATGTCATCAATAAATAGTATTACAAATTTGTTCAAATACGGCCTGAACACTCTATTCATCAAGTCCATGAATACAGTAGAAGCATTGGTTAACCCAAAAGGCATCACAAGGAACTCATAATGCCCATATCGAGTTCTGAATGTTGTATTAGATATATCTTCCTTCCCAATTCTAAGCTGATGATAACTAGACCAAAAATCAATCTTTGAGAAATGGGCAGCACCTTGTAACTGATCAAACAGGTCCTCTATATGAGGCAACTAATACTTGTTACATATTGTTACCTTATTCAGCTACCTGTAGTCAATACACATTCTTAGAGACCCATCTTTCTTCTTTACAAACAGAACTGGTGCACCCCATGGTGATATACTCGATCTGATAAAACTCTTATCTAGCAAGTCTTGCAACTATTGTTTGAGCTTCTTCAACTCTGCTGGTGCCATATGATATAGGTGTATAGATATTGGCATAGTGTCAGGTACCAAATCAATACCGAAGTCTATCTCTCGTACTAGAGGTAATCCTACTAACTCCTCAGGAAATACATCAAAATATTCCTTCACCACAAGTAGCTCTTCAAAACTAAGGGCTCCCTCTCTAACATCACTTATCATAGCCAAGAGACCCATCCAACCTTTTTGTAATAGTCGTTGGGTCTTCATAAAAGATATAACTTTACTAACCTCTGGAACTTGACTCCCTTCCTATAGACACATAATTTTATCCCTCCCAAAAATTAAATTTTACTCATTACCTACCCCTATCCCTACCCCTACCCTTCCTACCCCTACCCTTTCTTAATTCACCCACTAACCTGCACAAACCCACGTGCTAAGAACAACAACTATTTTTTGACTTTTTTTTCTTCTTTGAAAAGAAGACAACAACAATACACATAGGGAAAATTCCAAAAAAGGAAAAAGAGGAGGAGATACAGATCTCTCTCAAAAGAAAATATACACACACGGATCCACGCACTAGTCGTACACACATACACTCTCAAGCTCGAAAAAACACCCTCTCACCAGAAAACATACACGCATGCATACACTGTGGGCAGAATAAAAAAAATGGAGGGCTTTTGATGAAATCCAGTGAAGAAATAATGTAAACGATGAGAAAACCAGTTTTTGTTCGAGCTTTTTCTGGAGACCTCGACGCTAGAATCAGTTTGCAGTCATCCTTCTGGTAGAATCGAACTAAAAATTGCCAAAATCTCTTTATTTTCTTCGATATTTGGATGAAATCCGATCGGCATCTGGCTATTCTAGCTGTTTTCTTCACTGGCAGCTCATCGGAGCTCATTTTATTGGTTTTAGTTCTTAGTTAAAAATTTTAGGGTGTTTCAAATTCATCTATTTTCTTAATTCGTTCCTGCTATCGTGCTGTGGGGTTTTTTTTCACAATTTAGTGGGTTCAATATTCGTGATTTGGAGCTCTGTTCATCGTGAGGGTTTCCATTCAAGCATTTTAGTTCTGAATTTCTTTAATATCGACAAAAACAAGTTCTATTGAGGTCCATTTCTTTAACCAATTCTCTTTTCTTTATCTTGATTTGTTGAAGTTGGCTGTGGTTATGTGTTTGTTGATTAAGATTGTCTAATTTTGTTGATATTTATACACTTGATGACTGTGATAATGTATTTTTGTGATGTTTTGAAGAAGAAGAATTGATCATTATATAAATTTGAATATTAGTGTATGGATAATTGTCTCAGATGAAAGTTGCGTATCAAAACATAATTTTGGGGTAGAATTGAAAAATTGATAGAAGGGTGATTTAGATTGTTGTTGTTCTCGGAATGAGCACGAATGTTATTAGAATGTGATTTAATTTTGATACGTCAAAACGGATAGGCAAACATAGGTTCGGGTAGGCAAAAATTTAGGAATAAGTTTTCTTGTTGAATGTTTGAATGTGGGATTTGAGTTGAATGGTTTGGGTTTAGTTCTTTCATTTGGAAATGTATTCATTTAATCGGGGAATACCTCAAGGTTTCATGTATTTATTCATTGGGGAATGCCCGTCGTATTCTATCTTCGAAGGAGGTTCGTGATCAAGGACTGAGGCATCGGATAAAACATTGGAGCTTAGTCTAGGACTAGTTTAGAATAGGTTTTTATATTTTTCGCATTTTTCTATTTGGGACTGTATAATTAAACTGAATACCATATTTTGGATTTATTTTATTTTGTGTGTTGATTGATTATTTTATGTGTTTTATGTGGTTTAGACATTCTTAATGTCAAATTAATCGATTTTCCCTATCAAGCGATCATGGTCGAACCACGGGATCGAGGGGTGCCTAACACCTTCTCCTCGGTCAACAGAATTCCTTAGCTGGAATCTCTGTTCACGGATCAGTTTTAGAGTCAAACCATTTTGAAAAGAATTTTCTAAATGTGACTTGGCACACTGGATTATGTTAAGTGGCGACTCTGAATAAAAAATATAAATAATCCTTTTTAGAAACAAATTTCAATCTTTTGTCACTTTGATAATAAAAACCCTTTTCAAACTTTAAAATAAAATCTTTTTGGTTAAAAAAAGGGGTGTGATAGCTCTGGCAACTCTGCTAGGGAGTTTTTAGAATTCGATCTTTTTATGAGTTTGACATTATGGGTGTATAAAAATTTTGTTTGTGTTATTGTTTGAGTTGTTATTATCATTGTTGAGTGTTTATGTGCTATGTATTTACACTTTTTATCCTATGTGTTACCGCTTTATATCTAGCATCATGTGCATAACTTGATTTATTCTTTCTACAACAAGTCCGTAGTACACATTGTGTACACGACCTCTAGTTGAGTCACCTTTATTTTAGGAAGGGGAGCTGTCGGCTGGTATGGAGTAGGTGGAAAGCTAAAGCAACCACTATCAACCATATGCTCCCCCGAACAGCCTTGTTAGTAAACCCTAGCGTAGGTCAGCCTTTAGTTCATACTGCATCATATTGAGACCTAGCAGGACCCACTTGGTCCTTTATAGGGACTCACTTCTAAAGCATCCCTACGTGCTAAATGTTGCATCTTTGAGGGTAACGGGGTCATTTAACAGACTGATTTGGGCAAAAACATGTGTTAGAAGTAAAGTGTGTAGGCAAGAAATTGTTAAAAGAAAAGAAGAAGAAAATTGAGTGAAAAATAGAGTTTGATAGTTTTTAGAGTTCTTTATGGCTTTTATTTTTCACAATCCAAAAATTCAAAAGAGATTTTCTTACCTTTTTTCATGCATTTACTCAAAAACAAAAACCTCAAAAAGATTTTCCCTTTATCTCCTTTAGCATGCATTCATAATTCAAAAATTCCAAAAAGATTTTTTTAGAAGCTTTTTATAACAGAAAATTCAAAAAAAAGATGGTAAAAGTTTTGTACATTTCATAAAATGAAAATACCAAAAAGATTTTTGTTTTATAGTTATTGGTATCATTTTTATGTGAAGTGTCTATTTAAAAACTCCAAAAACATTTTTCTTGATGTTGTTCATCTTCTGTCTGTGCTCGCGTCTCTTAAGTCAAGTCTTAGTTCGTCTTAATCCTTAATTGTCTAATTTGGACGAACTACACATACCTGATTTTCGTATTTCAGGGCGGGATACGTAGGCTACCCTCCGTGGGTTTAACCCTTTGTTTTGGCCTTTGTTTTAGTCCTAGCCTTGGGTCTTTCTCCTCTTAATCCAGTGTCGTTAGCTGGTTCTAGACAAATAGGCTGATTTATCTTAGCAGTACCATTCGATGAATTTGAGTTGTAAAGTGGTCTGTCTCTTCGACAAATTCCTGCGTCAAAATCCTAAGGGTTAGGAATCTTTTCTGGTCTTATCAAATGTTTAAGTTAATGTCTTATGTATTTTTACAGGATGGATCTGGCCATAAAATCTAGAGTCCAGATGGTTGGAAAGGTGCCTAAAAGTTAATTAAATGGTGGGGCATGTTTAACTACGTCGAACAACAAGAGTTAGCAAAGAAGTTAGGTACTCTAACTTCTCTCCTGTCTATCGTGCCCCGTCCAAACTTGATTGAGCCTACATTGACTTTTTGGGATTCGACTTGTTTAGTTTTTAGGTTTGGGAGTTGTGAAATGACGCCTACTCTGGCGAAAATATCTGATTTATTTAAATTGCCCTACATTAAGAAGACGATGATTCAAGCGTGGTGCCATTCTCCCAATAGGTTTCTCCACTGTTATGGATTGAAAGTTAATGACCATCTAGGGTGCCTTAACCAGTCTTGGGTCTCTTTCGATTACTTGTATGCTCGGTTTGGCCTCCTAGACAGTTTTGATTATTTTTGGGATGAATTTTATACAACTAATAAGAATTGGGAGAAACGTAGCCTTGAGATCTTCACCTTTGTTTTGTTAGGCACTTTGGTATTCCCTTTGGAAGATAGGCATATTAATACTCGCTTGCAAACTGTAGCGATGGCCTCATTTAACAAGGATAAGGAAGACAAAGTCACTATCGCACCTATGATCTTAGTGAAGATATATAAAGCTTTGACTGAGGTAAAAGGGGGTATGCGGTTTTTCGAGGGGAGAAACCTAGTATTACAACTATGGATGATGGAGCATTTGCACGGCCCGTCTTTGCTTAAATCAGATGTGATTGACCGTTGTTTGCCCAGTCGAGTGAAAACCATAGAACATAGAATGCTCTTTGCTAAATTCTCATTGCCTGTAGGAGTCGACACTTGGGTTGAATTTGTCAAATCAAGAACAGATGACAATATCCTGTGGACCTACCTATGGTTCCAACTGAAAGTGATCTTAGTTGGATCTAGCCTACACCCCCTTCTAGTTTTGTTGGGGCTTATTTGTACCCGACCATACACTCCTCTTAGGGTAATGCACCAGTTGGGTAGATTGCAAGATGTCCTATCGATAATGGACCTTCAACAGGATGTCGAGTACTTTAGGGACAAAGCTAGGGGTGAGACTAAATATGAGCAGTTCTGGAATAATGCAACACGGCAGGGCATGGATACTCTCAAGGCAGGCTTGGATAATCCAGGATACACTCCAAGATATAGAATCTGGCTACAATCCATTCCTCGGGGTGTCAGCAGACCATTACCATCACAACTTAGAGGGAGAATACAGGAATCTTTCAATAGTTAACAATCATGAGAGTGATGATTCGGGGGCCAAAGTGAAGGCATTGAGAGTTAGTTATCAAGTTTGCTTATAACAATGGAAGGGTATCCGAATAGTCTTTTCAGGTGTACTCCCCAGGAGGCAGGAATACGTGCCAGAAGCTTCTTCCCAAATATCAAAATGTCATTACAAGATATGCTACAAAGTTTGAGTAGGAGAAAGAGAACTTCACAGACAGGTCCATCTCAGCCAGGGCCATCACACAGAGCACCAGCTTGAGGGAGCATTTTTTATCTTTTGTTTAGTTTGAGTGCTTTACTTTTTTTCCATTTGTAGCGTAGTGTCTTTGTTAAGTCAGTGCCAAGTTTGTTTTAACATTAGGATCTTTATAAGGAATGTTACGCATATTGTCCTATGGGCCTGGAGTGTTGTTTAATCTTCTAGTTTTCAGGTTATCTTAAATTCGAAGTTTGTTTTAGTTGTCTCTTTTATGAAATGTAGTGATATTATGTTGTTCCTTCTTTTGTTTGTTTTTCGTCAAAAAAAAATCAAATAAAAAATCAAAACTAAAAAATCTTCAACTTTGTGATGTTTATGCATGCACCTCCCGAACTACGCAAGATCTGATTCATGTACAACATAATATGTAGGAAACCTATTTTTTGGTTCGATCTGATCATTTTATTTCTTTGTTTTCCTCAATTTCCCTCTTTTTAAGAAAAGAAAAACCCATAAAGAATGATAAAAAGAAAGGAATTGCGAGAGAACAACAGAGAGAAAGAATGCTGAGAGAAGAAAAGAGAAAAGAAAAGAGACTAGTGCAAAAGAAAAGAGAAGCGAAGGTAAAGGAAGAAAAAAAACATGAGGTGTAATTGGAAGGAAGAAGCAAATGAGTGTAGAATAAAGATCGGGATGATGTTAAAATGACCTCGTTACCCTCAAAGGCTAGTAGAAATGCGCATGAATCTAGGCCAAATACATAAATATGATTTCCATGTTTGTTGTGTTTTGTCTTTGATGAGCATATTTTTTAGATAAAAGTGATTGATTTCTAGCACTCTGGCTAGTCACCCTTACTTCACCAGATCAAAAGCAAAGCTTTCCATGGGTAATAGGGAGATCAAAAACTCACTCCTTAACCCAGATCGGGATCCTAGAGAAGAGAGTTCAAAATAGAATGATAAGATATTGAGAATTAGACAACAATTGATAGATCTGCACTGAGCATGGGCTAATGGCATGCCTCCTCCTCCACTCTCTGAAGATCTTGGGAATATCTCTAATTGCCCACCACTCTCTCAGGCATAATTCTTTGCTCTCATTTAGTCATCTGAGCACGCGCCAGGATTCACTCCACGTCAATATTATCCTCTCACTTTTAGTGTGCCCTTAGCAGTTCCCCAACCAAGGTTCGCTGCTCAGCCAGCGCCACCGGCAGCACCTATGTTCGTCGCTCTGCCAACACCTGAAGATCCCACCTATGATGTACATCTGACGATTGTACTTCCTCGGTATGCCAGTGAACCAGTGCTTAAAATGCCAGAGAATCAGCAACATGCTTCGGAACCTACCTTGACGCTGAATGATCCTTATTGTTACAATCAGTCTCATGCCTTTTACCTTGATATGGAAAAGCTTGTCACAACAGAAGAACAAAATGGTATATCGCGGAAATTGAAGATCTTGGAACAGGCCTTGAGAAACCTATAGGGAATTGGAGGTTATAAGAGTATTTCCTATAAAGATCATTGCATGTTCCTAGGCGTTAGCCTTCCTCTTGGTTTTAAAATGCCCAAGTTTGAGAAATATGATGGACACAATGATCTCGTGGCACATTTGAGATGTTATTGAAACCAACTGAGGGGTGCAAAGGGAAGAGAAGAGTTACCCATGGCTTACTTTGGCGAAAGGTTTTTTGGTCTGGCTTTGGAGTGGTTTGTCGATCAAGATATTGATAGGTGGAACTATTAGGATGAACTGGCTAACGAGTTTGTGCAACAATTTCAATATAATGTTAATCTAATTCCTGATGAGAAATCCCTGGTTAACATGAAGACGAAAAGTACTGAAAGCTTTAGGGAGTACACGATAAGGTGGGAGGAACAAGCTGCTAGGATAAAACCTCCAATGAAAAAGACTAAATTGGTGAAAGTCCTCGTTCAAGCACAAGAGGAGACCTATTTTCAATATTTACTTCCAGCGATGGGTAAGCCATTTATCAAAGTCCACAAAATGGGTGAGATAATAGAAGAGGGTATTAAGAACGGATGAATCGTGAGTTTTGCCGCATTAAAGGCTACCACCCAAGCAATTCAAAGTGGAGCAGGATCTTTTGGAGGGAAAAAGAAAAAGGAGGGCATGGCGACCGTTGTAGCTAGACCCCATGCCTATCCCAAAAGACCACCTCGCCCCTATCCCCAATCCTAAGCCCAAGCCTATGCCCAAGCTCCGTATATTTCCCCCACCATTACTATCCTTCACAAAACCCACTATATTTTATTCCACTACCTGCATACCCAGTATATAGTGCATAACCATATGCCCAAACCCCTTCTTACCAGCAATGGCGTGCACAAGCTCTTCAAAATCATCCCTCAACTCCACAAAATTACCAAAAACCTTCCAAATTTGGTTTTTAGCCTAGGCCCGAGTTTAAGAAAGGGAAGTTAGCTAAGAATGAGTTTAAACCTCTTGGGGAGTCGTATGCTAGTTTATTTGACAAGTTGAGGAAGATGAACGTTTTGAGCCCAATTCAAGGAAGGCTTTCTAATCCATCTCCGAGGAATCTTGATTATCCTTTAAGGTATGCATATTATTCTGACATGTTGGGGCATGATATTAAAAAATGCTAGTATTTAAAGAGAGTCGTGCAGGATCTAATTGACGTAAATCAGATTTTGGTATAGGCCTCAGAGATTCTAAAGATCAACCAAAATCCCTGCCGGCCCATACTAAACCAACATGCTAGAATTGGTATATGGTGATAAAGAGTCATCGATGTGTTATAAGCCTATTGTCAAAATACAGATTAATAAGAATAAGTTGGTGAATGTGGTAGATTTGTTGAAGGCAATGTCATTGAGTCAGGAAGAAATGGGAGAGCATAAAGTCCAAGAAAGCATGAAGAAACCCGTGATCATGGTGAAAGGAGTCAGGTGTTTAAGTCAGGACAAACCCAAGTTAACGGTGGTAGGAGCTCCAAGCAAGCCTATTTGACTATAAAATGAGTACTTGCAGTGCCTATTGTCATCAAACCAGTGACCAAACCTCCAATAGTCAACACAAGAAGGATCCCCTAGAACTATAAGCAAACGGTGATGACTTATCAAGGGAAGGAAATCATGGAAGAAGTAGATGAGGTAAGGAGTTTGACTCGGTCGGGAAGATGCTTTGTGCCAGAAGGTTTGAGAAATCCTAAACCAATGATAAATGAGCCTTCATCTCTTAAAAAGCCAATCACCGAAGAAGAGGCAGAAGAATTTTTGAGAAAGATAAAATTTCTGAAATATTCGATCATAGAACAATTGAAGAAGACTCTGGCTTAAATCTCCCTTCTTTCTCTGTTATTGCATTCTAAGGAACATCGTGATATCATATTAAAGGTATTAAATGAAGCATATATTCCTAGGGAGATTACGGTAAACCAGCTCGAGAAAATTGTTGGAAAAATATTTGAGGAGACCCGGATTAGCTTTTCTAGTGATGAATTGCCTATAGAAGGTAAGGGGCATACCAGGGTCTTTACATTACCATGAAGTACAAAATTTCTACGTCACTCATGTAATGATAGATGGAGGTTCTGGCGCAAATATTTGTCCTATATCCACATTACAAAAGTTGAATATCAGTGTCAAGAGGATTAGGCCCAACAATGTATGTGTCAGAGCTTTTGATGGAGAAAAAACTGACTCCATTGGAAAAATAGAGCTAATGTTGACTATAAGGCCTGTTGAATTCGCCATAGAGTTCCAAGTGTTAAGTATTGACTCCTCTTACAATTTCTTGTTGGGAAGGCCATGGGTCCACAAGGTCGAGGCAGTTGCATCTACATTGCACCAGATGATCAAGTTCGAGCATGACAAGCAAGAAATGGTTATTCATGGTGAAGGGGATTTGTCCGTCTACAAAGATTCTCCCATGACTTTTATTGAAGCAAATAATGTAGATGAGACATTTGTCTATCAGTATTTTGATATAATGTTGGTGGATCGTATCCTTGAGGGTAGGTTATGTTGGGACCACAATTATCTTCCACTTCTATCATGATGGGAATGAGCTGTTGAACTATGGATTTATGCCAGGAAAGGGTTTAAGAGTGTCTCTGCATGGTATAGTTCATCCCACATGCCCGAGTGAGAACATGGGCACTTTTGGTCTGGGATTCGAACCTATGGCTGAAGATCTGAAGAAGGCCAAGGAAAGGAAAAAGAAAACATAGTCACTCCCTCACCCACTGCCACTACTCAGTAAGTAATTTGTCAAAAGCATTATCGCGAAGCCTATAGAGTTCGAAGCTGAATTGATTGATGACTTACAGAACCTGTGGGTTGTAGTTGATATGGTTAAAGCAGGAGAAGGTACCAGTAAGGAAGATGTGAAGTTCATAAGTCCTGATGTCCTACTCAACAACTGAGAAGTCACTCCTCTCCCCGTTAGGAGGGAGTTTTGGTAGTTCATTTTGTTTTTTCTTTCTGTTTATTTGAGTTATTTCAGGGTTGTAATTCATAATTTAGATTTTTTATGTTATGTTGTCGTTTATGTTTAAACCCTTCTATTTTTTCTTTTTAATGAAATGCAATGTCCCTTTTGTTTTGTGTCTAATATATTTTGTTTTGCCTTTTCTCTATACAGTTCTCTTTATGCTGATTCTAGTGATATGACATGGATGCAAAATTTTCAGCCTAATCTTAAAATCTATTCTAATCAAGATATAATGAAACAAGAAAGTTAATATGATGAAGAAGAGGCATTAGAAGAAATGAGCAAAGATTTGGAACAGTTTGAAGACAAGCCGAATCCTAATCTGAATGAAACTAAGCCAATTAATCTGGGAAATAAAGAAGATGTTAAGGAAACTAAAATAAGTGTACATGTTATGCCACAGTTAAAAAATAGAATGATTCAAGCATTAATTGATTATAAAGAAGTTTTTGTATGGTCTTACGATGATATGCCTAGTTTAAGCAGGGAATTAGTGGCCCATAAATTGCCAACTGATCCTATATTTATCCCTGTCAAACAGACGTCAAGGAAGTTTAAAACTGATGTAAGTATATAAATCAAAGAGTAAATCATGAAACAACTTAAAGCCAAAGTCATTCGAGTGGATCGTTATCCTACCTAGTTGTCCAATATTATTCCTGTCCCAAAGAAAGATGGCAAGATTTGAGTATGTGTTGATTACCGTAATTTGAACAGAGAAAGTTCGAAGGATGATTTTCCATTGCCCAACATCCATATTTTACTGGAAAACTGCGCTAAACATAAGGTTGCCTCTTTTGTGGATTGCTATGCCAAATACCACCAAATCATTATGGATGATGACAATATGGAGAAGACGTCTTTTATAACATCGTAGGGAATTTATTATTATCGAGTGATGTCGTTCGGTTTGAAGAGTGCTGGAGCAATATACATGAGAGCCATGACCACTATGTTTCATGATATGATGCATAAAGAAATTAAAGTCTATGTTGATGATGTGATCATTAAATCAAAGAATCGGGCTGACCATGTTAAAGATCTAAGGAAGTTCTTTGAAAGGCTTTGTAGGTATAATCTCAAACTCAACCCGGCAAAATGTGTATTTGGGGTTCCATTTGGGAAGTTGTTGGGGTTTGTGGTCAATCGTCGAGGTCTTGAATTGGATCCTTCAAAGATCAAGGCTATTCAGGATTTGCCGCCACCTAAGAATAGAACAGAAGTGATAAGTTTGCTCGATAGGCTGAACTACATCAGTAGATTCATTGCTCATCTCACGACCTATTGTGAGCCCATTTTCAAGTTACTAAAGAAAAGTGCCGCTATTTAATGGACAGAGAAACGTCAGAAGGCATTCGACAAAATCAAAAGATATCTATCAAATCCATCGGTGTTAGTACCACCTGAGCCTGGTAGGCCCTTGATTTTGTACTTATTAGTTATGGATAACTCCTTCGGTTATGTGTTGGGTTAACATGATGTCCTGGGTAAAAGGAGCAAGTCATCTATTATCTCAGCAAGAAGTTCATGATGTATGAAGCTAAGTACACTCTTCTTAAAAGAATGTGTTGTGCCCTAACTTGGGTAGCACAAAATTTGAAGCATTATCTTTTATCCTAAACTACTCACCTCATCTTCTTCATGGATCCTTTGAAGTATATCTTTCAAAAGCCTATGCCAACGGGTCGACTTGCAAAATGGCAAATATTGCTTACTGAGTTCAACATCGTGTATGTGACTCGAACCGCCATGAAAGCTCAAGTGTTGGTAGATCATCTTGCTGAGAACCCTATTGATGAGGAGTATGAGCTGTTGAAGACATATTTTCCTGATAAAGAAGTGTTGACCATTGATGAAGTCACTATAGATGCTGAACCAGGCTGGAAGTTGTTCTTTGATGGAGCTGTGAACATGAAAAGAGTCTGAATAGGTGTAGCTCTTATCTCTAAATCGGGGAAATATTTTTTGTTAACTGCGCAACTTTGATTTTATTGTACCAACAACATGACAGAATATGAAGCCTGTATTTTGGGGATAAGGCTAGCTATTGACATGAGAGTTTAGGAATTATTAGTGTTGGGAGACTCAGACTTGCTTGTCCACCAGATTAAAGGCGAATGGGAGATATGGGATTTAAAGCTCCTACCGTATCGACAATACTTGCAAGATCTATGTCACCGGTTTATGTCAGTAAAGTTTAGGCATATTTTGAGAGTTCGCAATGAGATTGCTAATGCGCTAGCCACTTTGTCTTCGATGCTCTAATATTCTGATAGGGCTTACATCGATCCAGTACATATACAGAGTTGTGATCAACATGCTTATTGTAATACTGTTAAAAAAGAGCTCGACGGGGAGCCTTGGTTCTCTGATATCAAATGATACATTCAGTTAGGAGAATATCCAACACATACCACCAGCGATCAAAAGAGGACTATTAGGTGTTTGGCCAATGGATTTTTCTTAAGTGAGGGAATCTTGTACTAGAAAATCCCTGATCGGGGACTTTTGAGGTGTGTAGATGTGAAAGAAGCTTCAGCAATCATGGTTGAAATATATTTTGAGGTATGTGGGCCATATATGAACGGTTATGTTTTGTCAAAGAAGATACTTCGAGCGGGTTATTATTGGCTTACTATGGAGAGATATTCTAATCGTTTTGTTCAAAAATACCATCAATGTCAGGTACACAGTGATCTGATACACTCTTCTCTTACTGAGTTACACGTATTGTCTGCTCCATGGCCTTTTGTAGCTTGGGGGATGGACGTGATTAGGTCGATTAAACCGAAAGCATCGAACGACATAGATTTATTTTGGTAGCCATTGATTATTTTACAAAGTAGGTAGAAGCAACAACTTTCAAGTTAGTAACAAAGAAGGCGATGGTGGATTTTGTTTATGCTAACATCATCTGTAGATTTGGCATTCCAAAGGCGATCATTACAGATAATGCTTCCAACCTCAATAGCCATTTGATGCAAGAGGTATGTCAACAGTTTAAGATTTCACATCTAAATTCTACTCTATATCGTCCAAAGGCAAATGGCGTTGTTGAAGCTGCCAATAGAAACATCAAGAAGATCCTGGAAAAAATGATACAAGGGTCTAGACAATGGCATGAGAAGTTACCTTTCGCATTGCTAGGCTATCATACCACCACTCGTACTTTAACAGGGGCAACTCCATATTTATTGGTGTACGACACGGAAGCAGTCATACCTGCCGAAGTGGAAATTCCATCCCTTTGAGTCATTGTGGAAGCAAAGATTGATGATGATCAGTAGGTTAAAACTTGATTGGAGCGGTTGAATTTGATTGATGAAAAAAGACTAACATCAGTGTGTCATGGCCAATTTATCAAAAGAGAGTGGCCCGATCATATAACAAAAGGGTACGTCCCAGGCGTTTTAAAGTTGGTCAGTTGGTATTGACGCGTATCCTTCCTCATCAGGTTGTAGCTAGCGACAAGTTCTCCCCAAATTGTCAAGGTCTCTTTATTATGAAGAAAGTGTTGCCCAATGAAGCTTTATATTTGACATATATGGAAGGCAGAATGGCAGAAATGGCTATCAATGTTGATGCAGTCAAAAGATATTATGTATAATATTTTTATCCCTTGTTGGTTCTATTGCATGTTTAATACTTGCATTTTTTAAGATTGACATGATGAAGGCATTTCATTCTGCTATCCAAATATTATGTCATCCTTTGTTTACCCTGTTTGAGCTTAGTTCTATTTTCTTTCATATCCCTCTTTTGGAATCAAAATAGAATCAAGGATAAAGTGTCAAGAAAAGAAGAATAAAAGAAAGAGTACGAAAAAAAGAAGAGAAAAATAAAAGAAAAAAAAGAACAAATCAAAACAAAGAACAAGCTGTCGAAACTATGTGCGACCTGATTCTCCTCTTTCGGGAGAGAGATACGTAGGCTGCCCTACTCTGGGCTCAGTCCAACCAAATAAATAATTTAGAGTCACCTAGTCAGCAGAAACTGGGGCATGAGTCATTTTTGTTGTTTGAGTTAATTCTAAAAGTTGTAAGTCTCACCCCACGTCAAGTGTCATTTGAGCCTTCTGCCATCTTTTTCATTCCAACCTTATTCAAAAGTCAAGTTACAAACAAAAGAAAACCTTTGGATCAATCTTTGAAAAAGTTAAGGCTAAGCATGCAATGGATGTGATGATGCATTTTGGTACTACTTGTCTTCCTCGGCATAAGGAATCAAAAAAAAATAAGAGATTTTTATTGGTGAAAACCCTAATGGGCACCAGAATGCGATGGTAAGTTGAGAGAAATAAAAAATGAGAGAGTCTTATTGGTGAAAACCCTTTGCGGGCATCGTAAGGCGATGGTGAGTTGAGAGAAATAAAAAAAAGAGAGGCTTGTGGGTGAAAACCCTTTAAGGCTCCACTAGTCAAATGGGGCACATGAGTTTTGTAGCCTGAAAGAAGCAACTCAATTTTAGGGGCATTAACTCAATAACAAGTGGTAAAGTTTGGGTGGAAAGATCAGGTGGTTTAATCTAAAATGCATGTCATAATCATCGGAGTGGCTACAGTATTCAGATAAGTTTTTCTTTTTCCCTTTCTGAAAAAGGGACATTGTCTTTTTATTTATTTATTTATTTACATATTCCTATGTTTTGTCTTTTATGCCATTTATAAAAATAAAAAAATCACCATTATTTCTTACATTTTTTAGTCAAGCCTGTGTCAAAAAAAGTGAGAAAAGATTTCAAAATTAAACTTGCTACCAGTCTTACCAATTGTATGAGGAGAAGCCAAGGACCAGAACATGAAAGAAACATGATCATAATTCAAAACAAAGAAAAGAAAGTTCATTAACCGACAGGTTCTTGGATGCGTGGAAATATTTAGGTTTCAAAATGTGCATCTCAGGGGCATGGTAAAATAGACATTCAGTGTGAATCAAGGTCACTTTTTGTAATCTGGGATCAGGTCAATGAGACAACAGGACAGGGGAAAATATCGGTAATCTGAAGCAAAGATAAAGCAAACAAGCACTGGAGCAGATGCTTGGAAAGCCAAATGCTGCAGACGACCACTAACTTTTCAAATGACAAATTTTTCTTTGATGAAATAGGGACAAAGTTCTGTTCATTAAGTTCAGCTATCGGTGGGAAAGAATGTCTGGAAATTTACTTTATGTTCAGGACCCTCCTGAAAAATGAGAATTTACTTTATATTCAAGACCCTCCTGAAAAATGAAAATTTACTTTATGTTCAGGACTCTCCTGAAAAATAAAAATTTATTTATGTTCAGGACCCTCCTATAAAATGGAAATTTATTTTATGTTCAGGACTCTCCTAAAAAATAAGAATTTACTTTATGTTCAGGACCCTCCTGAAAAATGGGAATTTACCTTATGTTCAGGAACCTCCTGGAAAATGGGAATTTACCTTATGTTCAGGACCCTCCTAAAAAATGGGAATTTACTTTATGTTCAGGACCCTCCTGTAAAATGAGAATTTATTTTATATTCAGGACCCTACTAAAAAATGGGAATTTACATTATGTTCAGGACCCTCCTAAAAAATGGGAATTTACCTTATGTTCAGGACCCTCCTGGAAAATGAGAATTTACTTTATGTTCAGGACCCTCCTGGAAAATGGGAATTTACTTTATGTTCAGGACCCTCCCGAAAAATGGAAATTTACTTTATGTTCAGGACACTTCTGAAAGATGGGAATTTTCCTTATGATCAGGACCCTCCTGGAAAATGGGAATTTATTTTATGCTTAGGACCCTCCTGGAAAATGGGACATTACTTCCCGCTCAGGATCCTCCGAAAATGGGACATTATTTTCAGAAAAATGAATTTTTTCTCTATCATAATCTTTAGTTGGGATATTTTCGTTCTAGTTTTAATTTTGATTTCAGGAGCCCGCCTGAAGAATAGGGTGATGAAAAGTGAAAGTCAGGAGCCCACATGAAGAACAAGGTTGATGAAAATTAAAAGTCAAGAGCCCGCCTGAAGAACTAGGGTGATGAAATTAGAAGTCAGGAGCCCGCCTAAAGAACAAGGGTGATGAAACTGAAAGTCAGGAGCCCGCCTGAAGAACAAGGGTGAAGGAATGGCAAGTCAGGAGCCCACCTGAAGAACAGGGTGATGCAATTGAAAGTCAAGTAACAAGGTTAAGAGATTGAAAGTCAAGCAACATGGTGAAGAATTTGAAAATCAAGCAACAAAGTGAAGAATTTGAAAGTCAAGCAACAAAGTGAAGAAGTTGAAAGTCAAGAAACAAGGTGAAGAAATTAAAAGACAAAAAATTGAAAAATAGCAAGTCAGGAGCCCTCCTGGAGAACAGGGTGAAGAAATTGAAAGCCAAGCAACAAGGTGATGAAATTTCAAGTCAGCAGTCCTCCTGAAGAACAGGGTGATGAAACTCAAGTCAAGAGTCCAAAAGAAGCTGCATAGATAGGATTTTTGTAATTTCATTTATGTTTCAACTTGTAATTTTCATATTTGGCTGTAATAGCAGAGCCACGAATCGAAACCTCGACAGGACCTCGCTCGACTCTCCAATTTGGTATAGTCCCCCTCTTCCAATCCTTTGAGATACCTGTGACTTGACTCTCACATAACTTGAGACAGGTAGAATGCCCAAAATCAAGACTCGTTTGCCTCTCTAACTTTTGTTTCTTTCTTTTGAATAATGATTGGGACAAAATTCTTTCTCTCTGTCTACTTCTTTGTTGGAAAAAACTTTGTGTTTACATTCAAAGGGGGCATGATGTAGACACGTAATTTTGTCCTTCCCAAAAATTAATTTTTACTTATTACCTACCCCTACCTACCCTACCCCTACCCCTTCTTAATTCACCCACTAACATGCACAAACCCACGTGCCAAGAACAACAACTATTTTTTGACTTTTTTCTTTCTTCTTTGAAATGAAGACAACAACAATACACATAGGGACAATTCCAAAAAAGGAAAAAGAGGAGGAGATACAGATCTCTCTCAAAAAAAATATACACACACGAATCCACGCATTAGTCGTCAACACATACACTCTCTCGCCAAAAAAAGCACCATCTCACAGGAAAACATACACGCACGCACACACTATGGGTGGAATAAAAAAATAGAGGGCATTAAACAGAATCCAGCAAAGAAATAAGGTAAACGGTGAGAAAACCAATTTCTGTCCAAGCTTTTTCGAATGACCTCGACGCCGAAATCAATTTCCAATCATCCTTCTGGTAGAATCGATCTAAAAATCGCCAAAATCTCTTTACTTTCTTTGATATTTGGATAAAATCCGGATGGCATCTGACTGGTCTAGCTATTTTCGTCTGTTGCAGCTCACCAGTGCTCATTTTATTGGTTTCAGTTCTTTGTTGAATTTTGTAGGGCATTTCGGATCTGTCTATTTTCTTAATTCGTTCTCGATATCGTGCTTTGGGGTTTCTTTTCATGATCTGGTGGGTTTAATATTCGTGATTTGGAGATCTGTTCATCGTGGATATTTCTATTCGAGGATTCAGTTTTGGATTTCTTTATTACCAACAAAAATAAGTTCCATTGAGGTCCATTTCTTTAACCCATTCTCTTTTCTTTATCTTGATTTGTTGAAGTTGGTTGTGGTTACGTATTTGTTGATTAAGATTTTCTGATTTCATTGATATTTATACATATGATGGCTGTGATGGTGTGTTTTTGTGATGTTTTGAAGAAGAACAATTGATCATGATATAAATTTGAATATTAGTGTATGGATAATTGTCTCAGATGAAAGTTGCGTATCAAAACATAATTTTGGGGTGGAATTGAAAAATTGATAAAAGGGCGATTTAGATTAATTTTGGTTTATTGTTGTTATTCTCGGAATGAGCACAAATATTGTTAGAACGTGATAGAATTTTGATGCGTCAAAACGGATAGGATAACATAGGTTCGGGTAGGCAAAAATTTAGGAATAAATTTTCTTGTTGAATGTTTGAATGTGGGATTTAAGTTGAATGGTTTGGGTTTATTTCTTGCATTTGGAAAAGTATTCATTTAATCGGGGAATGCCCCAAGGTTTTATGTATTTATTCACTGGGAATGCCCCGTTGTATTCTGTCTTCGATGGAAGTTCGTGATCAAGGCCTGAGGCATCGGATAAAGCATTGGAGCTTAGTCTATGACTAGTTTAGAATAGGTTTTTATATTTTTTGCATTTTTCTATTTCGAACTGTATAATTGGACTAGACACCATATTTTGGATTTATTTTGTTTTGTATGTTGATTGATTGTTTTATGTGTTTTGTGTGGTTTAGACATTAATAATGTCAAATTAACTGATTTGCTCTACCAAGCGATCGTGGTCGAACCATGGGATCGAGGGGTACCTAACACCTTCTCCTCGATCAACAGAATTCCTTAGCCAGAATCTCTATTCGCGGATCAGTTTTAGAGTTAAACCGTTTTGAAAAGGATTTTCCAATGGTGACTTGGCACACCGGATTATGTTAAGTGGCAACTCTGAATAAAAAATGTAAATAATCCTTTTTTGAAGCAAATTTTTAATTTTTTGTCACTCTGATAATAAAAACCCTTTTTAAACTTTAAAATGAAATCTTTTTGGTTAAAAAAAGGGGTGTGACACTTCCAACACAAAACTAGATTCGTTGGGTATCTCAAATCAAACTATTTTTGCATGACAATCTACGGTAGCATAGCAATAAGCTAACCAATCCATCCACATCAATACATCAAAGTCAATCATATCAAGTACAATCAAGTCAGCAAGGGTATCCCTACCTCCTACTATAATCTCGCAATCACGGTACACATACTCAACTAATAAGGAATCTCCCATGGGAGTAGCAACAAGAAAAGGGCAATTTAACATCTATAGTTGTCTATCAAATCTCACAACAAAGTATGGGGACACATAAGAGTGGGTAGAACCCGGATAAATCAAAGCATATGCATCAAAAGAATAAACAGAAATAATACCTGTAACCACTGCATTTGAGGCCTGAACATCCTGTCTAGTAAGTGTAAAGACTCTCGGTTGGCCTCTACCAGCATTTCCTTGTGCCTAATTCTGTATAACCCGTTCTCCATTACCTCGACCTCTATTTCCCGTACCTGCAGGATTACGAGTAGACTGACTAAGTATGGCTACCTGACCAGAACCCTGACTAATATTTCTCTAAAGCTGAGGGTAATCCCTGATGCAATGACCTAACTGTCCACATTGAAAACACTCTCCAGTCAAACTACGACACTGACTTATATGTGATATGCCACAAGTATGGCAGGATGGAGTAGTGGCATACATCTGGCCTGAACTATTACATCCATGAGATGCTGAAGACCCCTACGTACCCTGTCTAGAAGGTGGCTTATACGCAAACTATGAAACCAAATCTGTCCCTGTCTGATTGCCCTGATGTTTTCCCTTATTTTTCGTTCTCCGATTCGCACTTAAGTCACCACTGAAAGATCCTCCCATCTTAGCCTTCTTAGGAACCTCATAAACTTCATGTTCCATTTGTTCTCAATCATTCAAGTAAGATCCACTATCTCATAATAGGTCAAGATTTTTATCTGTGGGGCCACTGTATTATAAAGACAAGCAACCAACCCATTTACAAACCTTCGGACTCGAGCTTCTTTTGTGGACACCAAGTATGGAGCATATCTAGCTAGCTTGCAAAATAGAGTATTATAGGTTGACACATCCATATCTGGAGTCTGAACTAATCTCTCAAACTAAGTTGTATATTTTTGTTTTTCACTATCAGGAAGGAATGTATCCATGAAGAACTTAGTAAACTTGTCCCATGTCAGAGGTGCTGCTCTTATAGGCCTTCCTAGAAATAAAGTATCATACCAAGTGTTAGCAATGTCCTCCAATTTGTACGACGCAAGCTCCACAGCCCTCTCACTAGAATATCCTAACGCCCGCAACGCCTTGAAAGTACCATCCAAAAAGCTTTGAGGATCAACTGAACTATCTGAACCTGTGAATTTTGGTGACTTCAACTTTAGAAACTCCTACAAAGATACCTCATTGTTTCCAAAGTTATAAGTCTGAATAGGTGGCTGGAACTATGTAAAATTACGTTGACCACCCCTCTCCTATCTATCCAGTCGATCGGCCAAGCCCTTTATGGCTCTTTACATGGAAGAAAGTACCTCAATAGTACTACCCTCATGAGATGGTGAAGGTGGACTAGCATTTCCTTCAGGAGTGGGCTCTCTTGAACTTCTTGGAGTGGCAATGCGATTCTCCATGGTATCACGACTACCCTACCTCGGACCCTTCTGTAGGCTCCACCTCTTCCCCTACCAGTAGTTTCTCTACGAATCATCTGATTAACAAAACAAGACAACTAGATTCATCTAATTAATCCTAAACACCACACACGCATAGAAGAATGAGAAAGAAGATCAAAATACATCCAATCACGCTCTTGCAAAATCATGACTATAGAAATGGCCAACAACATAACCATAATTGAGATTCTACTACTATCATATGCTCCATAGACATAGAATTAACATCAACGTGGCTCTGATACCTACTTTGTCACGATCCGAAATAGGATCATGACCGACGCTAAGGAATTCAGGACTTCAAAGTAAGCCTCGTTAAACTTCTACAGAAAATCGAACAGAGTTTCCCTATTTTGGGGCCTAACAAGAAAATTCTGTGTCTCAATTCAACAACAAAACAACCCAACAACACAATTACCATACAAACACCAACAAAAGTTACCATAGACCATCAACAATTCACCAATACCACCAACTAACAATACAAAATCCATCTCCAAAAATAAGAGGAAGTCAAATACTCGACAAATCCAAAATAATGAAAGAATACTCAAGATCTAAAGACATGACTATGGAGCAAACTAAGAGTTTCAAGAAAAAGAATCATAACGAATAAATAAACTATAGCCCACGCGAACAATTGCGGGGCTCACCAGAAATATGATACTCGGATCCTCTAGCCAACGCGATCCTCACCGTCACCTACATTCTTTGAAAAATAATAGCGAGGAGTGAGACGCTAGCTCAGTGAGTAATAACACTTAACCACAACCGTTTAAATGGGGACAAGTCATAAAACATCATGAAATAAGTGATCTTTCATAAAACAGTAACAATATATAATATCATTTGTTTCATATAAGCAAAGTGAATCAATAGTTCAGTCATAAAATCAATAAGCATTATATAATATCAAATAATACATATTGGGAGGTTTCCAAGAATGAATCATGTAATTAGTGTGGCATTCTTCTTCATCAAGAATAACCCATAACAATGGACCCCTCATAAAGGAGTCAAATATCATATCAATATTAGTATGCTAGTTCTGCCTTCCCACTAGTGAGGGTTGTAACAATCATCAGTAAACACAAGGTGCACCAGGTCTAACGATCCTACCGTTAGCTACTGAATTCAAATCAAGGTCTACTCCCATTTATACTTTCTTTGTAAATAATAGATATTCATATGAAAGCCTTTTTAGAATAGTAAATAGCATTTAAAATTCATATCAAATCATGTTACTTGTAAACTTGAATAAAACACATGTCAAAAATACATATTCCTCATGTAAGTGAAAATATTCACTGTAATAATATCATATCTTAAATAAGCATTTCAATATCACATCAAATAAAGGAATTTCCCCATGTACAATTTCAAAGTATTTCGTAACTCATTATTTCATCAAAATTAAGTATAAAATATGCAAGTTAATAAACACAAATTATGGTAAGATTGCTACTCCCAGTCCTCTTGTCGAAATACCAATTTGTCACCTCGAATGATTCATATCGCTTTCTTGGATCAAACCTATAATTACATCATATCCATTCTTGTATTAATTCTCTTATTTTAGACTAACTCATGATAAAATTAGACTACCCATCCCTCAAGCTTTCCTGATAACCTTCAATTTCTCAAACTTTGTATCCAAAACATCTTATTACCCAAAATTCTTGTCTTTAGTAACTAAATTTCAATATCCAAATCATATTAACTTGACTAAAATCATGATAGGGATATAAAAATGGGTTTACCTTAAGCTCGAAAGAATTTTATGATCAAGACCCCACCTCTTTGGTTGACTTTCACTGGACAAACAATCAATTCTGCATTTTCTGTGTTGAGTGTGTGCTTAGGCAGAACACTCTTTCTTTGCTAAAAAGGAAGTGTTGTGAAGGTAAATGGGCAAAGCCCTTACCTTGAATTCAATTTATATATAAAACAAAATTAGGTTCATGACCCTTTTTGTTTTTAATTAGGCGTACAAATGGCGTTGGCCCATTACTCTCTTCCTTTTTTCTTTTTCTACTTAATATGGGTTTAGCCCATTATCCTAATCCTTTATTTATTCATTTTCTTTTTCAACTAAAATTTGAGGTATTACAAACTGTGAGATATTATTACCACAAACCATCAACACAAATACAAATAAAGAGCATTTAATCACCTAACCACCTCCTAGGAGGGTTTCAGCATGGTCAAACCTCAACTAAACATCAACCAAATTTCCAAATAACTCTGTAAACTACACAAAAAAAACTCCTACTACTATGTGCTTTCTTTGATTCTATAAATGACTCTAATCTAATGCGAATATTTTTCAATCTCTATCACTGCATCTGTTGGTTGTATATACATCCCTCTAAACTGCTTACCATTTATTTCTCGCCATGTAGTATAATAGACATCTCTTCAAATTACTGCAATAACCTCCTTCATAAATTTGTTACGCTTCCTCCTTTTGATAGCTGGTAACACTTTCTTCACTTCACCATCCAAAACTATTATATTTATCCACTATTTTATTCCACGCTAACCTTTTTGAACCAAGCATATTGTCAGAACAAGTGATTGGTTGTCTCCTATATTTGACCAACACATAAACAACAATGGTCATCATTAATGGGAATATTCAACTCCTGCGTTCTAGCTTTAGTAAGGAGCTTGTTTTGTGTTACAAGCCATACAATCACTTTATGCTTTGACTGAGCCACTGCATTCCAAGTAAGTTCAATAGTTGGGAGCCTTTTCTTTGGTCCAACCAACTTCAAATAGCTCTTAGTAATTGAATAAACTCCATTTGTTTGCAACTGATATCTGTTATCAACACACTAAGTTTGCACTTTTTCCTTTTAAGGAATGAATTTTCCCTACAATCAGGAGGAACTTTGTGTGTACAAATTTCCTCATGCTTCTTTATATATAGATCATGCACCTACTTAATTTAAATTGATTCCTTGTTGACTATCAACTGTCATAGTTATTTACTTATAGATGCAATATTCCAAAGCCTACAGTTCTTGACATTAAGGACATCATTTTTCTTTGTATGACATACTACTTCCCAAGAAACAAGTGAGACTTTCTATTTATCTTATGTAGCTCCCCATAAGTACTCTCTACCTTTTCTATCAACTTCTTTCAGTATACTTTGAGGCAGTATAAAAACTACACCCCAAAAATCGTATATTGCAAAAAACATTGAGTTAATAACTTAAATTATATCTGTATAAGACAATTGTTTAAAGCATGACTTAGTATTCTAGTAGTGATTTTACCTACAAACTGTCGATATTCCAATTTACTCCATTTCTTGAATGACACAAGATATCTTATAAGAAACTATTTTCTGTAAATCCTATTTTTTTTTAAAATATGCCCCTTAACTTTATCAATAATACCTGTCATAAGGATGTTAGACTTACTCATATTTTCCACCAATCCTGCAACAACACTAAAGTGAGTTAAGCTATTCACTAAGCTTAAGATTCTTTTGCAAACCACCATTAAATCATTAGTAAAAAAAAAATGATGTGTCAAACCTAAATCATTGCACATAGGGTGATATTTGAAATCTACAGGACAACTTATAGTCCTTAGTGTACTTGAGAGATACTACATGACCAAAAAAAATAGATGGGAGAAACAGGATCACTTGTCTTAGACCTCTCCTTGAAGTAACATGACTCTCATCATTTACCTTCACAGAAAATTTTGTGGTAGTTACATAATTCACAACTAATTGCATAAGATTTATAAGTAAAACAAAACCCTTTAAAGCTTCTTCCAAAAAGTTTCAATCTACCATGTCATAAGCCTTCTTTAGATCAATCTTAATCAGGCAGCTAGTTGAAGTTTCTCTTGTGTAATGCCTCAATAAATCATGACAAATCAAGATATTTTATATTGTGGATCTCCCCTGAATAAAGGCATCCTGATTCTTTGCCATTAATTAACTAACAACATTATTTAACCTTTGACAACTCAACCAGGACACACACATGTAGATCACATTATAGCAAGATATTAGCCTGAATTGACTTGCAAACTCAATTCTGTCAATCTTTGGAATTAAAGCAGTACGTGTGGAGTTGAATTTATTCAATACCCTATCAATCTGAACAATCTCCATCATTGCATCAGTAACATCAGCACCCACTATTGACCATACAACTTTAAAGAAATCACTCACATAGTCATCATGCCCTAGACTCTTGTTACTATCAATGCTAAACATAACCTTTTTATATCCTTGTCAATGAAAGGTTATAACAATCTCCTTTATAATTTAGTGAGAAGTACAGGTCCTTAATGAATGATACTATTGAGAGTATTTTTCCTTGAATGATTTTCCTTCCTAACAGATCAGTGTAGTAATCAACAAATATATTATCTATTTCCTGAGACTCATGCTTTCAATAGCCTTGATCATTTCTTATCTAAGTTGTGGCCTACCAAAATCTTCTATATTTACTTACTTCATGAAAATACATAGTATTATAATCTCCTAGCTTCAGCCAAGTAGTTTTACTTTTTTGTTGCAAAAATATTTTAGCTATATAGGATGACTTTTTGGACTTTTGGTACTTTATCTTTTTATCCATCTGATACTCTATCCTCAGAGGATCATCTTGTAACATCTTTTGAGCATCTTGTAGAGCTTGTCTATTTTCTTATGCTTCAATAATTATGTTCTTAAAACGTTATGCATTTAACTTCTTCAAGGATATCTTCAAATCTTCAGCCTTTTCACTACTTGAAATAATTTACAACCTTGAATTGCCTCTCTCCAAATGTTTCAACTAGGTGCAAAAATTTAGAATGTTATGCCCATAAATTACAATACTTAAACAACTTCTTCAACCTAGGTGTATCATCACCAAAATTTATTTTAGCTGGACAATTATCACTGATTCCTTCTGGCAAGAATCTAACATTTGTATCACCAAAATTTATTTTAGCTGGACAATTATCACTGATTCCTTCTGGCAAGAATCTAACATTTGTATTAGGTATAATATCTAACTAGGCTTGATTTATGAACTTCTAGTTAATTTTTGAGAAAACATGTGGTTACTACCTTTATCATTCCAGGTAAAGGATTTATCACATGTCTCTACATATTTATGAAAATCTACTACTTCAACCCAAGCCACATAATTCCCACCCTTCCTATTTTTAGCTTTCAAGACAAAATTGAAATCACCAACTATCAACCAAGGCTTAGTACAAGCGGCATGGTGCCTGTCTAAGCCATAAGTCTTTTTTCTCCTTTTTTGTATTATGAACATACACAAATGTTAAGTGATAGGACACTTGTTTAGGTATGACGACTACTTCACAAGTGATCATTGGTGCAGACATACTAATAGGAATGCAGTAAAGTAATCAGGACTCCTTGTGGTCCAAATTCTCCCATTATAGTGACAAGATAAATTTGTGATATAAAGCCAACCTACAAAAGTGACAAGATAAGTTTATGATATAAAGCCAATCTCCAAACATTATTCCTACTGTATCCATCTTAATCATTTGATTTTTATTTCTTATAAAACTTGCCAAGCCAATATGTTTGTATTGCAAAGGTGCTTGGCTTCTGCTTATTTGAGGCATTTAATCCCTTCACATTCCAACTCAACATACTAGCCATCCCCACAATGAGGATGAGAACTACTTTCTATGTTATCAACCTTTCAATTTACACCTCCTACATTGGCTAAACAAATAATTGAACAATATGAATTAAGAAGAAAGATTGAATTACTCTGAGCCCCAATGCAGTTAGTTGACAATGTCAGCGGAAAATGAAAATTAGAAACACTAAAAATTATAAAGACTTACAAACTTATAGATCTTAGTATTATATGAGTCAAATTACAGATGGCACTTAACAAGACAATAAGACTTTATTTATAACAATACTTCAAGGAAAAGGATCGACATATTATGCCCTCATAAAGTCAACAATTGTCAGTTATCATTGTTGAATAACGACTGATGATGACGATCTCAAAATCTTGTGTATAGTTTTAAACATTCAAATAATTTTGATCCCACCTCTGTTTCATACCAGGTACCATGTCTCTGGAGCTAGATGGGCTTTTATCAGAACACTGATATATCACCAATGATAACCTGCCAGACCTTCAATAAGCGAAGCCTTTCTCCACCGGCCTTTCTAATCCAGCTTATGTTTGTTAGGGTTTTGTCCTAATTTTCTTACCAAAATGAAGTTTTACTTTTTCTTGTAAGGAAAATAAAAGTAACAATAAATACTTTTACTTTTCCTAAAAGGAAAATATAAAACTTTTTCATATTTGGCAAACTTTTTTCTTAGAGGAAAGGTTTCTGAACTCTATAAATAGAAGACCCCATTCTCATACAATAACACAATAAGCATCCATAATGCAGTTATTTACGAGTCTTGTTTAGGGAGATTTCTCCCAACATGTTTATATTTTTTCAATAGGTTTTAAGCTTTTCAATATTGTTTTTAATATGTAGGTCATTTGACCGAATCATATTAATAATGTCTTTTTAATATATATTTTATTTGTCATCTGAATTATCGTCGTTCTGGTTTGCAAACTATAAGCTTCCGCATGACATACTCCCGATTTTGAACCCAACAAGTGGTATTAGAGCCTATGGTTCAAAGATCCGATGGTTCGATTGAAGATAGTTTAAGGTCAAAGTTGCAACCAATTTGATGATAATGAAGATTTTTTGTCAAAATAAAATTACATGTAGAGATAATTGTCAATCATATTTTCAACAATCCTGTTGTCACATATTTGAAAATAAAGCTCACTTTTAACTCTGCAAAAGGGCTCCAATATTTTTAACTCGAAAAGGGCTGATATATTTTAACCCCAAAAGACTCATTTTTTAAAGCATGTCAAACAGCATTGATATATGAAGAATATGTGAAGAACGAAGACCATGCACAAGAAGAATAAAAGTAACCATAACCTTTTTCTTAGAGGAAAGGTTTTGAAACTCTATAAAAACTCTATAAATAGAAGACCCTTCTCATACAATAACACAATAAGCATCTATAATGTAGTCTTTAAAAAGTCTATGTTTAGGGGGAGATTTCTCCCAATAAGTTTAATGTTTTTCGGTATTATATTTTCATTATGGAGGTCTCTTGACCAAAACATATTAATAATATTATATTTTTGTTTAGTTTTTTTTGTTGTCTGATTTATCATCTCATGATTTGCAAACTTTAAGCTGACGCCCTCTCGATTTCGAACCAATAATGTTGACTCATGCGTGACCTATCACTTTTGCGCTATTTCACCTTCCGGCTCATAATTAACATTTATCGAGTTTGTAAAGTTCGAATATCTAAAAAGTTAGCAGCCTAATGCATACTTCTCGTATGCAAGGAGTCCGACAAATGTCGAATATCTAACTGTCAAAATATAATATTGACCTCTCCTTAGCACCCTACGAATGTCTGGTCACAGGCCAGCCATGGCAAAATAAGTTACAAGTATGATATCGTTGACCCTTTTGCCATGTGACCTTTCATTTCGTACGAAGCTTCAAAGATCAAAGTTAATTCTAACTTACTAACTAAATATAAACTAAGTGGCACAATGTTTTCAAAATATATTATAACCATTATATACATATCAAGATCAGAGACAGCCAAAAAATACATAGTTTTATCATAAAGTCTTCAAAACTCCTCTGTCCCTAACGTTGAATTTGAACTTCAACTGTTCTTTTTTTATTCTTTTTTCTTCTAATAGTCAGGTCATCAACAGAGTGTGTATAGAATAATGAATTTAGAAATAGAAGATGATTGGCAGTCACTTCAATTTTGTATTTTTTTTATTTTTTAAAACGTTTGTGTGTAAGAATAGCGATTGGAGGAGACTTAGATATAAGTGAATATAATAATAGTATTAGTTTGAAGACAAAAGGCTCCTTTGTGGAAGAATTAGTACTATAAGATACCCTCAAAGACTGTTAAGAAAAGGCCAAACAAAGAAAAGACTTCCAATTAAGCAAATGGAGAAAAATTTAGATAATTCCCTCTCAGGAGCTAGTGCAGTTAAAGAAATCCATAATCATGAAGAAGACGATATCAGAAAAGCTTTAAAGGTAATTCACAATCTCCGTTATTAACCTTTTTCTTCATTCTATGTGCCAACTATGTGCAAATAATTTTTAATGTGAGAGGTTTTGATTTTGAGCCTTATGAACAAAATTGATTTTGATGTTCTTTATTCTAGTTATGAGGAACTTTTCAACGTAAATCTAGTTCGTCAGTCGCTAAAGTGGGTATCAGACATGGAGGGGAACCAGAAAAATTTTTAGTTTCGCTTTTGGAATTCGACCTATATATAGTTTTGGCAGAAAATTCTTTAGTTTCCCAGATTTGTGTCGAGTCAACTATGATTTCTACCTCCAACAACTTAATTGCCACCCTTGTTTATGTCTTTTTTTTTTTTTTTTGGTAAATATATATATTTCTGCTTAGAGCAAATTAACTGTTCAAAAGAAAATTGTCATTTAAATACATTTAAACATGCATCAGTGATGGAGTTTGAGTATTAGACGCCCTAAAGTAACTGATTACCCTTCTTAATCAATGTAATTTAGGTACATATATATTGCCTTTCAACATGGACGGTCTCAGTTATTTATTTTTTTTGAAATGTTTCGCTGAATTGAGAAAAAAAAAAATTGTCTTATACATGAATTCAAGCGGAAAAATAGTTGAAAATTTGGGATTGGAAATCGTTATTTCACTTGAAATATATATTCTTCAATAAAAATTTTAATGATTCTATTATGAAATATAAATAAAGAACAATAACAAGAATAAATAGAGAGAAGAGGGACACTTCATTTCTCTTGAGGGATGAGAGATTATCTTAATTGAGAATACAATGAATAAAATTTCTCTATTTATAGGGGAAAATACTACTAGTTTATGACTAAAAGACAAATACTTCAAATACTAATAGATATCAACTAAATCTTGTTAGATCTTGATAGACATTCATTATAATGTAAATACATTTATAACACTCCCCTTCAAAGTCTAGATAGATAATGTGCCTCGTTAAAACCTTACTAAAAAAAATAATGGGAAAAAGAATATAGTGAAGGAAAAAGAGTACGCATCTCTAATAATATGCATATAGGTTGCCTCATTAAAAACCTTACAAGAAAAAATCAGTGGGACAAAACCTCATAAGGGAAAAAGAGTACAACGCGTACCAACTCCCCCTAATGAGAACATCCTTAAACCTTTGCATCCCAATCTTGTGCAGCATCTTCTTGAAAGTTGCAATTGCAGAAGATTTGGTGAATAAATCAGCCAAATTGTCACTTGAACAAATCTGTTGCACGTTAATATCACCATTCTTTTGTAGCTCATATATGTAGAAAAGTTTTAACAAAATGTGCTTCGTTCTATCTCCTTTTATGAATCCTCCCTTAAGATGTGCTATGTATGTTGCATTATCTCTGTATAAAATTATGGGTTGATTGTCATAATTTCACACCACATTTTTCTCGAATGAGATGTATCATGTATCTCAACCATACACATTCTCGGCTTGCTTCATGAATAGCTATTATCTCAGCATGATTCGATGAAGTGGCTACGATAAACTGTTTTGTATACCTCTCATAAGGTTTCATGAAGTGTTATGTCGTAGGATAATCAAGAGCACATTTCCTTCTAATTATGATTATTTGCTCCTTATTCAAGGATTATTTCATTTTGGAACCGATTGGTCTACCATGCTTCATGCTTGCGTAGACTTTGTCCTTAGGGACACACTATAGGAGCACTTGCAGCTTAAATATAAGATTAAATTTGAGTCAGCAAATGCTTCCGACATTTAACTTGAATTATCTTTTAAATGAGGATCTGATGATGATTCCTAACATACTTCATAATAGCTTATAATCTCTCCCATATGTTAGGAAAACTAACATACATCATCCATTTTATTTGAGGAATCCATCTTTATGTATCATGGTATATTCATTAATCATATACCGCACATTAAAATTATTAGATGGAATAGTTGGTTCCTGACCTTGGACCAATTTGGGGGAAGAGATAATCATAATTTATTGGTCTAATGCATAAAAGTGTTATTGTACGCAACATATCATATTTCAGACTAACACATGAATCTTTGTTCTCATTAATAATGGTTTAGCTATTTATTGAAGGCATTCAATGCCAAACCATCATCATCAAAATGAATTGTCTTGATTGCACAATTTGAAAGTTATGTTGTTAACTCAATTTTATTGAGCAAGCAACTTTATGAATGTCAAACTGTAGGTTGACAATGAATATACATGTGATCATCTTATTGATGCATCATTTCAATATATCGCATGATAAGTGAACAGGCCCATATTCACCTTTTATACTTTTCAGATTTTAAGGGATCCAACCCCAAAATTAGTTGGTCCAACCAACTTATCATGAGAACAAGCAACATTAAAGTTCATGAAAAAATTTCAAATTTTTCAATATATGTTTAATACCCAATATGCACAAGCACCGCACATAGCGATAGCTTTAGTACACCGGGCTGCCCTTTTTTTTTACCCAATATGCACACATTTGGGATGTCGCAATCGTTCATATCAATTTATGAACTTTTATTCTAGTAAACTTCAAGTTTACCATGACATGTAAGCCTTTAGTAAATTTTAGATTTACTATTACTTGAATAAATTTTATATTTACTACTTTAGAAGTAGATTTTAAAATAACTCTTCTCAATTATTCTGCCTCTTTTGGAGGTGAATTGTGATACCATCACAATCAAGTACATGTATGTATTGATAAGTTTTACTAAATATCATTACATTCACCCAGGAAATGGATCTATGATTATAACAATTAAAATTCTCATTCCCATGAATGAAATATAATCGTATCTTAAGACTATCAAATTGATACCTTATAACCTCTTTTATGATATTACTACTTCAAGAGCAAATCGAGGCATACATATGATTTAGAGAATTTTTCTCTAACATATATCTTATATCATAATATGCGTGTGAAAATATCATCACTTTTGATGATCATTATCATATTGTTCCTCCACGCGTATATTCGTGCATTCAATCACTTGTCTTCTTTTCAGACATATTATGCACTGTTATCACATACCTTCAAGAATGATTTTTTTTTTTAAATTGGGGATAGGGAAAGGGGAATGGGGGAGGGGATTACAATGTGGGTCATATTTCAGACTTATCATATATTGCCACCATATTCACTTCATGAAATGAAGCATATTCAATGGGACATATTTCATGATTTTTCATTAAAAATATATAATTTTGCCTTAACCATCATAATATCATCAATATGGTGCATTGAGATTCAAACTCAACGTCTTACCTATATAAAAAGGTCTTAGGCATAAATCGATGGGACTTAAACTCAACATATTATCATCTCTTTTGATAATATTGTTCTTGAGGAATAAATTTAAAATAAATGGTTCCAAACCAATTATTTTTTACAAATCCAATAATATATAACTATATCATTAGTAGCAAAAGACAAATAATATAAGGAATTACTAATCTTACCTTTAGATTTATAATCCCACCTTATTTGGCAGAGTCTTGTACTGATAACGTATTATAAAATATAAATAAAGAATAACAACAATAATAAATAAAGAGAAGAGGGACACTTCTTTATTTCTGAGATCATCTTGATTGAGAATACAATGAATAAAATCTCTCTATTTATAGGAAAAAATACTCTTAATTTATGACTAAAAGACAGATACTTCAAATCCTGATAGATATCAACTAGATCTTTTTAGATTTTGACATTCACTATAATATAAATACATTTATAACAGATTCATTAATATTTCAAATATTGAAGTTAAAGTATTTACTATCAGATATCAAACAAGACAATTTTTGACTGAATTGTACAATTGTGAATGTAGGATGATGAATTTAAGTCAGCCTTGGCAGAAGTGAATGAGGTCAAACTAGAGAACGCAAGATTAAAAATGTTGCTTCAACAAATAGAGAATGATTACAATTCTCTCCAAACTCGATTCTTCAATATTTGTCAACCAGATTTGAAAAAGAGTGTCAACCCAACATGCACTTCTGAAAAAATTGCAGATGAAGAAGAATGTGAACTTGTCTCGCTTCGACTCGGGCGAAGTCCGAGTCCAAGCGAGTCCAAAAAAGTTGATAAGAAAAGAACCAGAGAGGACTATCATTGTGTTCAGTCCAATGATGGGCTTAAACTTGGGCTGGACTACAGCAGTGGGGTATCTGAATCAGATCTTCTAAAACCCAACAACGATCCAAGCCCAGGCCCAACTAGTGAAGTTGTCAAGACAATGAGAAAAGGTGATGATGAAAGTGTCAAAAAGAGAGCTGGTGATGATGAAGTTTCTCAGCCTAATGTCAAGAGAGCTAGAGTTTCAGTTCGGACAAAATGCGACTACCCAACAGTAAGTACAAAAATTCCAACTACCATAACTTATTGTCTAACATATTAACGTCTGGCGGTCACATAATAGGCGTGAGTTCAATTCTTACTGTTTTCTTTCCTCATTCGCATGTGATAAAATTCTTTTTCTTCTTTTGATGTACAAATTTCTTGACTCGTGTCGGAGTTTTGATTTATAAGTTGCAAGTATATGTCAAAGAATTTAAGTTTCTTAAAACACAATTAGTTGATTAGATCAATTCCATCTTATTCATCTTGATCTCTAACTTCCAAGGATACAAATTCATGCTTAGGTACTAGCTAGACTTTACTACAATTTATTTTAAGCTTATGAGTGAACTTTTTCAACCCATGTATGAAATTTTAATTCACTACTACGAGGGAAAACCACTTGTTTCTTATGCTTTTGCTTTTAGTTTTCTTGTCGAGGCGAACTTAGTGGATAGGTTAAGTTAGAATACCAAAATTCTAACCTATAAAGTTCAAATTCTGAATACACTTTATTTTATTGCATGCTAGTCCATTTAATTTTGACTACATATTCATTTCCATGCCCTGTTTAATTCCTTTTTCCCCCCTTTCATAACATGTGGGGCTTATATTTCTTCTGTTTGTGGCAGATAAATGATGGTTGTCAGTGGAGGAAATATGGGCAGAAGATATCAAGAGGTAATCCGTGCCCACGATCATATTATCGTTGCTCAGTCGCGCCATTATGCCCTGTGAGAAAACAAGTCCAACGATGTCTCGAAGACATGTCTATATTGATCACAACTTATGAAGGAACACATAATCACTCACTTCCCATTGAGGCCACAGCTATGGCCTCAACTACTGCTGCTGCAGCTTCCATGCTTCTTTCTGGCTCATCGACAAGTTCTCAATCACCTAAAAATTTCACAAATTTGGCCAATTATTCGAAAACAACACCTCTCTATTTATCCAATTCTTCTTCAAATCCTTTTCCCACCATCACTTTAGACTTCACCGCGTTTCCAACTACTTCATCATTTACTAGTTTCAACTTCCCTTCCAATTTCCAACCCGGCTCGGGACTTCTTTCTAACAGCTTAAGCTTTTCCTCGCCTGAGTCGTCCACAATACCCAAAATCTTGGGTAGTGGATGCCTAAATTATGATTCTACAAGTACATTGCCATATCACAAGAACCTCATAAACATTGGATCATCCCAAAAACAATTTGACCAACCATTTATTGGAAAGAACAACACTAGTACTAGTGATAAATTGAAGGAGGATTCTTCTCAGCAAGCACTAACTGAAACATTGACAAAGGCAATTACATCAGATCCTAGCTTTCAATCAGTGCTAGCTGCTGCTATTTCATCAATGGTTGGTGCTACCAAAACTTGAATTGGAAATTGGATGAGCAAATTCTGTTTAGTGAATTAGAGATATTTTAAGTAGACATTTTTTTTGTTTTGGTCATTTGATATATAGCTTGATATATATACATGGGTGGAGCCAGTGTGTTGGTTATGGTTTCGATCGAACTGAGTAACTTTGATCCAAACTTTGCATTCGTGTTGGATGTATATGTACAATTTATTAATTTAGACCTCCGAAACTTAAAAAAACTAAAATCACGAAGTCATTAATTTCAAATTTTGGCTGCACCTCTGTATATCTGCACAAAAGTAAACTCTTTGACCATATTTTTACTTGAAAAATGACTTTTTGCTTCATTTTAGACCTTATTATATGAATGGTGCTGTCGGGCCTTGTTAGGCAGTTTTTGCACCTTTCAGGGCAAAAAGAAGTTGTATCTCTAGCTGGTGATTGGATGTTCCTTTTTCACTCATCATGACATAAAGTTGGCACATTTTTCTGAAACTATATTGATGAGCCTTCTTTCATGGTAATTAGCCGAGCAAAACATGTTGGCTTAAGATTTTAGCTAGATTTTCTTAGAGGCATTACTGTCAAATATTGCTTGTGAGAATGAGATGGCAAAATTTCAGAAATAGCTAATATCTAGGCGATAAATGAGGAGTCATAATCAAAGTTTGCCTAACAACTACCGGATGTAGTAACAATTTAGTGATAGTACGGGTCCAACATCAATAAAATTAAATTGTTGTTAGCTCAAATTAAGAAATTGCACAACTTAAATTACATCCTTCACTGGCTATCAGTGTTGCTCATTCAGGAAGAGTTCATTAGCATTAGTAAAAATATGTCAGTAAAGAGAAGTGGCTGCCAATGAAGAAGCAACATCATTTAACACTACTAAAAAAAAATAACTTTTCCGACCACAAAAAACCGACAACATATGATCTATTTTTTAAATTTTTTTAAAAAATAAATATAAAAAAAAAAGTGACCACAGGTGATCGTTGTTATATTTTAAAATTCCAAAATAATCATTTCAAGATTTTTTATATTAATTATTATTTCGCTTTTTGATTTTAAAAAATTACACCAGAAAATAATTTTAAAAAAGCGACCACTTGTGGTCGCTTTTATTTAAAAAATTTAATTAAAAACTATTTTTAAAAAGAGATCACTTGTGGTCGCTTTTATTTTCAAAATTAAATTAAAAATATTTTATAAAGCGACCACTTGTGGTCGCTTTTGGAATTAAAAAAAAAATTATTTAAGAAACCGAACACTAGTGGTCGCTTTTTGAATAAAAAAATGAAAAAATAAATTGAGACCACTTGTGGGCGATTTTCTTTAAGAATAAATAAAAATATTTATATAAAAGCGACCATTTGTGGTCGATTTTCTATTAAAAAAATAAAAGAAAGAAAATAATTTTAAAAAAGCGACCACTTGTGGTCGCTTTTATTTTAAAAATTTAATTAAAAACTACTTTTAAAAAGCGACCACTTATGGTCGCTTTTATTTTCAAAATTAAATTAAAAATATTTTATAAAGCAACAACAAGTGGTCGCTTTTGGATTAAAAAAATAAAAATAAAATATGTAAGAAACTGACCACTAGTGGTCACTTTTTGATAAAAATAAATGAAAAAATAAATTGAGACCACTTGTGATCGCTTTTTATTAAAAATAAATGAGCAAACAAGTAGTCACTTTTGATTAAAAAATATATTTTAATTATTATATGTAAAATCAAATATATTATTTTTTAAAATTACACTGATCACACGTAGTCGATAGCCAATATAATAATTAAAAAATCAATTAAACTTAGATTTTGTAACAAAATTATACTAAGAAATATATCAAATAAAATAAATAAATTACTTTAAACATAATTTTTATCTTTTACTTATGTTTCAATAAATAAAATAAATATTCTCCGTTGTATATATGTTAAACATAATCTCTGTATAAGGAATATGTCTATATCATACAGTTGAGGTAATAATATTATGCTACTGTTGAAGATATAATAATGTAAAGTACATATATATATAATCGATAATTCGATAATTCAGCAGAATATAATGAATGTGTTGTATTATGAGGTAATATACTTGTGGATGTGATCGATGAACGATGTAGTCAAAAACTAGCAAAATCTATCCAAACATATTGAATACCTTGATTTGAAATGATCGAAGTAATAATATACTGTACGTTGAAGTTATATTAATGTACGCTAATGAAATTAATCGATAACTCATCAAAGTATGTATATGAAATACGTCGCATTATATTACGGGGTAATATACTCGTGTACATATGTGATGTATATAGTACGTATTTAGAACTTGATAGTTGATAGTGTGTATGTGTGTGTGTATAGGTATATATATTTTATGCAGTGATGTACGTAATGCGTAGTTCGAAGCTTACATTTATATATATGTATGTATATCTCTTGTGTAGTGATGTACGTCTTACGTAGTCAAAATTAAAGCTAACAAAATATATCCAGTTATATATTGAATATACTGATATCATGCGAAAGATCGATCAAGATGATATATAGTATACTGTTGAAGGTATAATAACATAAGATAAACTAATCGATGTATATTATCGGGTAGTAAATCATGTATGTGATCGATGTATATAGTACGTATTTGGAAGCATGATAGCCAATCGAATATAAGTATATATTTGTATATCTCGTGTAGTGACGTATGCAGTAATCAAAAGCTAGATAACTGAATCTAATTAATCGATAATCCAACAAATTAACACGCTGTATTACGAGGTATATTTCAAATTTATTATCGGTAATTTTTATATAATATTATGTGACATACGTAATTTATTTGTAAGAATAGCAATTTTTATAATATTTTTTAATTTATTATTACTATGAATTTATTATTATATTGAAATAGAAGTCTAAGTTACTTCAATTATCTTCTCAATTTTATTTAAATTCTAGCCAACCTTATATCTAATTGATGTCAATTTTAATCTATTTTTGAATTCAATTTGGTTCATTTTTTAAATCAATTTTCAATTTCCTTTTCAATTTTAATCACAGCCGTTGATCTCATGAGATTGACGACTGAGGTTAAATCTTGTTTTCCATATAAAAAATATCCAAATACCAAAAGCCTAATCTAAATCTAAAAAACTGCAGTCGCATCTCTTCTCTCTGCTCTCTCTGATCGCCTTCACCATCCGTTTACAATCTCTATTTTACCTCTCGATGCTCCTCTTAGGCTGTTATTTTATTAAAAATTATTAAATTTTATCATTAATATTTTTTACGTATTATTTTGATATCAAATAAATAACGACATGTCACATCGATGATTTAAAATATATACAAATTATTTTTATAACTTTTTATTACCATTTTTTACGATTTATCAATTCAAATATAATATTTTATTATTTTTTCGTAAACATGCACACTCATAATTATTTTACAAAATACATTGTCTATTATTATTATTATTATCATCATTATCAACAATTTTAAAATAAAAATTCATAATTTATAGATGTCTATTTTATTTCGAATTATTATTATCATTGATTTTAAAGTAATATATTGTTTGTTGTATTTTTATCTACACAATTTATTCTTAACTAATCTGACAATAATTATATTATTTATTTTTTACTATTATATTATTTTATTTTTACATTATTGGTACATATATTAAATCATTTAATCTCAATCATTGATCAAAACTAATCCAACGGCTGAGATCAATTCAGCTCTTTCTTTTCTTTTAAACCAACAACAAACTCTAATCTCCCTCGTTCCAACAAAATAGCTGCATCTCTCTCTACAGTCTCTCTCTGCTTCTCTCTCTCTAACCGTTGTTGATGACGGAACACCACCACTGCTCCACCACCGGCGATTTTATCGCCTCTCTCTCCTCAATCTCTTCTACCACCACCACTCCACCAAGACGCCGCCTCCCAACATCACTAACCGAACAAAACCAGCCCCCACCGGCAAAATCCTCCACTGTCGGTGAGGATTCCACCAGTCAACATCGCCAACCACCGGCGAAACCACCATTGGGAGCAACTCACTGGCAAACTCCCCTACGTCGTCGCTGCCACCGACGAATTCCTTCATTTCTGCCATGTTCATCTCACCGGAGGTGACGACCGGATATATATTAAGGATCTCCTATGTTTAGAGTTGATTCACGTCATGATTAAGGATCTGCTAACTCATGGCTTTTCTCTTTTCAGCCTAATTGACGTTTTGAAACCCAGACCAAGATATGTTTAAGTATTTCTAATCATCATCCTGAGCATTGGCAACCGTCATGGAGTGGGAACTCGTCATTCTCTCTACCATTTTTGTAGTATGTTATATTTTGATGAATAATACACCGTGTTTTTCTCTTGAATTATATTATCAGACACCCTGTTTGTGTGAAAGTAATATAGAAGATCCTCTTATTTCAAATTTTAGGCAATGTATCTGCATAAGTTGGCAATGTCCTATGGTTCGTTGCTTTTAATCTGTGACTATGTTTAGATGAGTCAAAAATTATATGGTTCATTGCTTTACACTTGAAATTAGTAAAGTGTAATCAATTAAAAATGTGAGTTCATGACTTGAAATGTGAATTCATGACTTGAAAATGATTTAAGTTTAGTCACTTGAAATGTGAATTAGAGAGTTGAAAATGGTCAAGTGCAGTGTTTTAAAACGTTTACTAGTGAATTCAAAATGATCAAGTGTAGTCACTTGAGAAGTGGATTAGCGACTTAAAAATGATTTGGTATAGTTACTTGAAAGGTGAACTTGTGTTTTGAAATTAGTAAAGTGCAACCACTTGAAAATGTGAATTCATGACTTGAAATTGATTTAGTGTTGACACTTGCAATGTGAATTCAGGACTTGAAAATGATTAAGTTTAGTCACTTGATATGTGAATTAGAGAGTTGAAAATGGTCAAGTGCAGTATTTTAAAATGTGTACTAGTGACTTCAAAATGATCAAGTGTAGTCACTTGAGAACTTGTGTTTTGAATTTACTAAAGTGTGGTCACTTAAGAAGTGAATTAGTGAGTCAAAAATATTTAAGTGTAGTTACTTGAAGGTGAACTTGTGTTTTGAATATAGTTAAGTATGATCACTTGAGAAGTGAATAAGTGACTTGAAAATGTTTAAGTGTAGGTACTTGAAATGTGGACTTGTGTTTTGAATTTAGTTAAGTGTGGTCACTTGAGAAGTGAATAAGTGACATGTAGTTTGAACTTAGTTACTTGAAAGATGAACTTGTGTTTTGAATTTAGTTAAGTGTGGTAACTTGAGAAGTGAATTAGTAACTTGAAAATGTTTAAGTTTAGGTACTTGAAAGGTGAACTTGTGTTTTGAATATAGTTAAGCGTGGTCACTTGAGAAGTGAATTAGTGACTTGAAAATGTTTAAGTGTAGGTACTTGAAATATGAACTTGTGTTTTGAATTTAGTTGAGTGTGGTCACTTAAGAAGTGAATAAGTGACTTAAAAATGTTTAAGTGTAGGTACTTGAAAGGTGAACTCGAGTTTTGATTTTAGTTAAGTGTGGTCACTTGAGAAGTGAATAAGTGACTTGAAAATGTTTAAGTGTAGGTACTTGAAATGTGAACTCGTGTTTTGAATTTAGTTAAGTATGGTCACTTGAGAAGTGAATAAGTGACTTGAAAATATTTAACTGTGGGTACTTGAAATGTGAACTTGTGTTTTGAATTTAGTTAAGTGGTCACTTGAGAAGTGAATAAGTGACTTGAAAATGTTTAAGTGTAGGTACTTGAAAGGTGAACTCGTGTTTTGACTTGAAAATGGTTAAGTGTAGTTACGTCAAAATGGTTAAGTATAGTGACTTGAAATGTCAATTAGTTATTTGAAAATGATTTGAGTATAGTGACTTGAAATGTGTACTAGTGAATAAGTTATTTGAAAATTATTAAATGTAGTGACTTGAAAATGATTAAGTGTAGTTACTTGAAATTGAGAACTTGTGACTTGAAAATAGTCAAGTGTAGTCACTTGAAATGTGTACTAATAACTTTAAAATAATAAAGTATAGTCACTTGAAAATGATTAAGTATATTGATTTGAAATGTGAATCAATTAATTAAAAATAATTAAGTGTAGTGATTTGAAATGTGTACTAGTGACTTGAAAATATTTTAAGTGTAGTGACTTGCAATGTAAATTAGTTATTTGAAAATGGTTAAGTATAGCGACTTGAAGTGTGTAGTGGTGACTTGAAAATGGTTAGGTGTAGTGAGAAGAGGATGGGTGAGGCTGAGAATGAGGATGATGAGTTGTAGTTTTTAGTCTTTTGTATGTTTTGTAGTTTGGATTTGAAACCTTGCTAAATTTTGTTAGTAATTCGATTTTTAATGTTTGTATTCTTATGGTGGTTGATTGTATATTAAATGTTGATTGGTGGGCTGTATTATATAGCAGGTATCAGATCCGACAGGTGAGGCTAAGAATGAGGATGCGGATGATGAGTTATAGTTTTAGTTTGGATTTGGAACCTTGATAAATTTTGTTAGTAATTTAATTTTTAATGTTTGTATTCTTATGGTGGTTGATTATATATTAAATGTTGATTAGTGTGTTGTATTGTATAGCAGGTTTGATCGAATGTAGCATAGATATATGTTGTTATTTTTTTTTTACAAAATTACTAGAAAAACCAATCACATGTGGTCGCTATTTTGAATTTTTTTAGAAAAAAGCGACATGTGGTTGCTTTTATAAAAAATTTTCAGAAAAGCAACCACATGTGGTCGATATTCTGAAAATCTTTTTGAAAAACCGACCACATGTGGTCGCTTTTTATATAAATTTATATAAAAAAGTGACCAGGTTGCTATTATGGAAATTTTTTGGAAATTTTTTGAAAAACCGACCACATATGGTCGCTTTACTTAGATTTTTTAAAATAAATTATTAAATAAAAAAACCGACCACATGTGGTCACGTTTTATATAAACTAATTAATGAATTTCTATTAAAAAAAAGTGACCACATGTGGTCGCTTTTTAAAAAAATATATTTTTATTAAATTTATAAAAGCGTGTTTGTTTAAAATAAACTGATATTCTTTTTTTTAAAAATAATATTAAATTTTATATATTTAAAAAATTGACCACAGATGGTTGATTTTAAAAAAGCTATCACTTTTTTTCTGACCACGCCTTGTAGTCGCTTTTTGGTCGTAAAAATAGGAAAAGCGACCAAATGTTGTCAGCTTTTGTGACCGCTTTTCCTGTTCTTTCTAGTAGTGATAACACACATCATGTATATATGTAAAGGGCTTTATTTAAGTACTTGAATCCACTTTAGTTTTATCACGTCAGAAGTGGAACTATCTTACTACCAACATTTTACTATCATAAATTAAAGTGTCTCAACCTAATTCAGCTTAATATCACTCCAATAATGTTTAATACCATACTTTATACATCTATTCACAACATATGCAGATGACAAGAAAGAATACATTTTCTAGTTGACCATCTTCAAGTATTTTTTACACATAATATCTCAAAAATATAAGAACTGTTTGTATCTTCAAATACAACACAAGCATATTGTATCAATCTTAAAAATCAGTCTTCACCAGAATATGGGAGAATCAATTTATTCAATATATGTCTATGATTTGGTGAAAGGAATGATCTTAGTAATTTAGAAACAAAGTCTATTCGTTCAAGCATCTGCAGACTGTACACAATATCAAATCATCGTTAGAAAAGAAATCAAATACTAACATACACAGAATAACTTGTATCGTTCAAAAATAAAAAGGAGGATGCTTAAACTGTAGGAAACATTCTGCTTGTACAACCTATAGCTCAAATTCTAATGGTGTCGCACTGTTTTTTTTTTTGATAGTTCCTCCCTTGTTTGCATTATCACCACTCAATGCAGGCAAAGTAGTAACTAAGTATTGTTGGAAAATTTCTGCATGTACAAATATTATTAATAGTCAATAGTTGGCCCAACAAATTTTGATGCCCACTAAGGTTTTTCGATAACCTAACATTATCTTGTTTATTTGAATGCACTCTGCTAACCAATTAAAAAGTAAAATTTTTCATGACTGCATTAAACAAAGTATCAAAGAAAGGGGATAATCGTTGGATTCGACCTTTCTATCTCTTTTTTCCCATACTTTGTATATTCATGAAGTAGTGGTAAGGCCTGTGTGCACACTACCCTCCTCATACCTCACTTGTGAAATTTCATTGGATGTATTCTTCTTTTGGGAGGCAATGGAGGTTGTTTCTCCTACAAGTTTCTCATGAATGTAGATGATAGTCCAGCACCAAATTAACTTGATCCTATAGTGATCTTCCTATATTTTTCCTCTTTTTTTTCTTTTTAGATAATGTATGCAGTACAACTACACCTACAGTTCTGGAGCAATCAAATATACTTAAAAAGGCTCATCGCACATACATAAAAGCAATACAACGAATAATCTGAGCGAACCTAAATCCCGATCATATTGTGTGTCATTATCTCGATCATTCCATCCAGACGAATGGCTTTTCCATCTTCCACAATTGCCTCGTGAATAACTACTGGAATGCCCCACGAGTAGGTGGGGATGAACTATAGTCGGTGCGTCTATATCCTTGCAAAGGAAAGCTGCCAAGTATTCTTTGGCAGTCTTGTATACCATGTGAAGTGTCTTCAAATTCACTATTTAAATTGAGAAAATATAAATTATCAATATTCTCCACAATATTCAGAATACATGTTTTTGTATTTTCTTTTTAATAGACTGATATCAATATTGTATTATAGTACCTACATTTGTGAGTTGGCAAAATAATATCGTATGTTAAGAAAAGATATGAATACTCCCCTGCAATTCTTCTTCTATTGGAACACAGGATTCCCCTTTTCTGTGGAACTACCATTAGCGTCTGGGAATTTCCATAATAACGTTGAGAATATTCATTGAAGAAATTGTTGCTCGGTACCTTTCTTGAAGATTACAGTCATCCCTACTGGTATGCTGCCAATTCGATTTTCAAAATATTTAAGCGATATTTTCCAAGACACCTATTATCTCAAAGGAAAAATATATCACATACCATGTAATAATTTAATGATTTTTGCTAATTAACAAGATGAAGTAACTACATTTCAAAAGTCTAGAGAGTGAGATTATCCCTTAACAACTGCATGATAAGGGTGCTATCCAAATCAGTTCGCTACTCTTAAAAAAAAAATTTGGTAGTCATTTTTATATGCAAAAGAACTAAAAAAGAATAAAGTGAACTTCTTGCTGAACTATAAAGAAATGTCTACGTAGAACCGACATTTATCTGTTTTAGGCAATTGCAGGAAACACTAAAAGGTTTATGAGCCTCAAGTCTACGACTCAATTTCTAATACTGTTAAGACTTCAATAAGAAGCTATTCATCTAAAAACTGGACAAAGTTCATCATGCAATTGGAGAAAATGATTAATTCTACCCATACTTGTATTCTATATTCTGGTGCTTAAAGCAAAAGAATTAATGTGTGTGCCATTCATTGTTGATGTAGTATTCTGTTACCACAGCCACATGGTCAAAGATGCATACACTAAATTCACAAAGCTTAATAGCCGCCACAAATTTGTGCATGCTATTTTTAAACTATTTAAACAAACACCACTTAGAAATGTGACTTTTTCTGTTTTTAAGAAGTCATTTTTTCTTGTAATCATTAAACGAAAAAGTCATTTCTATTCTCAATTCACCGCTAGAACACATAATAATTATAAGCACCGCTAACTTTTAATGAATGGAGCATCTAATTCCACACAAAAGTGAGAAGTCTTTTCACTCTCATGATGAGATATTCACAACCACCCCAGGATGAAGCATCTCATACTCTATGCACTATATAGTTCCGGTATACTTGGGATTATTATTCATTTGCTACACTTTGACCTGAATGACCCTAACGTCAAATACTCAATAAACCCTGAACTCTTCATATGCACACTTTTTTTTAGAAGAACTCCACATTCATACTTCTGCAACACGAGAAAACACCAGAGGATCTTTGGTACTTTGCTCCATAGCTAAAAACATATCATCAAAACAAATCCTTATTATGGTTTAGATGATTAGATTGAGGGGTTGCTTCATCTGTTAATCAAATGGAGCACGAATGGACAAGTATAAGGATTTGAATCACAATCAGATCAAAGCATATTAACATGAGAAGATTTCTTCCTAGATAAGATTTATTTATCTTCCGATAACAAACTCTCGTTTCTTTGTTTTCTAATCGAAAGAGTTATGCCTCATATACTTTTTGTATCAAACCTGACCCAAAAAATAGATAAAAAAAGAAAAAAAAAATTCTGAACACTTTTAGCACACTAGAGCTAATATCTTCTGTTTAAGTACTTTAACTGGTTCCGATGGCATTTGTAGCTAGGATTCTAAGATGGATAGTAGCAATATATAAAATGTAAGCATATGCAGATATGGATACAATGCACAAAAAATCTGCGTGTAAGGTATGGCTATCATTTTAAATTGAGGTGTCATTACTGAAGCTGTTGTGTGAGAAAGAAGAACACAATAGAAGGAAAACAAATAACCTGCTTAGCCGTGCTTCATGCTTTTTCTGATGCATTTAGAATCTTATAGTAGAACCCTGAGAAGTTGAGAGCCAACTCAAGTCGTGTAGGATTGTGTTGCGGAAAGTTCCGCAAGAGCAATGTCCTAAATACAAACACAGTAAATGAACAAATAAATAACACAAATGTCGGACAACTTTCACTATATGCAGGTGATAGAAACAACTCTGCTACTAAAAAGTAACACAAATCAATAAGTTTCAAGTATCAGTTTATTAATATGAAAGATGAAATCTAAAATAGCTTATGAGAACATGTACTTACATTTAATGGCAGTGGTGTATCATATCCGTAAAAGATATCTGAAGCAATAAAAGACCAACATTTCTTGACATATTTAAGAGTTACTTCTCTGTCGCCACTTTGCATAAGTCACAATGCACCTACAGATGAACTATAAATAAATGTGAAAACTGCAAAATCATTCTAGAAAATAATAGAAGAGAACTAAATTACCAGGAGTTGGGAATACAAATGCCATGAGCATGTAAAATATTTTCTTTCATGTCATCCGTCAAATTGCATTTGGTTTGAGATAGTTGTATTCACTTTGCCAGTATGTTAGTCTTTTCCAAATCACTCTCTTGAAATTACATTGGATAATACTTACTCATCTCCATTTTTTTTTTTTATATAATATGCAACCACATTAAATTTTCTCTAAGCAAATAAAAACAATATAGAACCCAATTTGTATCATACACAATCTATATTTATCAATGACTAAAGGTAGAGTTTTATTTTTGTTGTGTAGTTCACTGTTGTTCTATGAGAAAAAATTGTTTTTGACCTTAAGAAAATGAGTAAAAGAAAGAGGAAATCGAGTCAGATAAATGCAAGTCAGTGCAACACATAGATGCATAAACAAACAAATTCTCAAATTATAAGTTTGGTAAATCATTATGCTTCCTTCTCTCTCTGTAACAGGAGGAAATTGTTTCCAACATAATTTAATTCATGGAAAAGAAACTTCAACCACAAATAAAAATATGAAGAAGCAACAGTTTTATTGATAAATGATAGGGTACAAATGATTCTTTTCTCATGATTTTCTCCATAATTCGAGGGTTGTCAGTAGCATATTTCTCGAATGTATGAAGATTTGGGTATGAATTTCTCTGTAATTCGAGGGTGGCGTATTTCTCGAACGTAGGAACATTTGGATTTGATCTACATGAAGTTGCGTCTCTTTTTTGTAGAGTCCATAAAATTTCAATGTCTACAGAAATCATAATAGAAATTTACAGACAAAAAGACAGAAGAGGAGAAATCGATGATCAATCCAAAATGGATAACAGATGAATGAAAAATTCAAATAAAAGAAGAAAGATCCTCAAAATAATAGTACTTACTTCTGAAAGATCTTGAGAGGAGCAGTGCTAGAGTGAATTTTTTGCTAGGACATTGAAGGAAGTGCTAAGCAGTTAATTGTTTCAGAAATATTATCAAACACCACATATGCATCAGTTTGAAAATCATGTACCAACATAGCATGCATATAGAATATCCAACCGAAAATCATAGTTCAAAATAAATATCCACAAATATTTCAGAGAATCAAAATTTATAAATGTATTGCATGCATATTTTACCTTTTCAAGAATTGTAAAAGCTAATCAAAATCTCTAATCATCGACTGTGAAATCTGGTTAAATTGTGGTGGTTGGTTGAAGTAAAGATGTGGTTAACAAATATCTGTGCAAAACTAAAAGAACTAACAATGACAGATACCATTGAAGTCTCATTAGCAATAAATTGATGCATTAAACGAAAAAATATGGACGAAAACTTTTTCTAAACTAAAAACTGAAGTACACATCGAGAGAAAAAAGTGGAGGAGAAGGTGAAAAGATTTAGGTAAAGATCCCAGAGAGAGAAAAAGTTCTAACGTAAAAATACAATACACGTATTAGGGACATACTAAATGAAGTTTACAACTATTCAATTACCCATTAAATGCACCCAAATTTGTAGTAGTACAATTTTTGTTTCTGTTGGTACAATTGACTTGTGCAGTGTTGGTCCTCTTGTTGTGGGCTTATATATATGGTTAGTAGATACAAATAAAAATTTGTTTTAGGAATTTGTATATGAGCTTCGAAATTACCCCTCTCCCCTTGAAATTATAAATTTATGTATGAGCCCAAAGAAATGTATATTTAACTATTAGTTATCTCATAATTCTTTCTTTTAGTGGTCATAGATATCTAAATATTCATACACATATTTCGTCTATTCGGTGCCGTATCTATGTTATGTCATCTGCTTCTGTGCTGTACTATGTGTTTGTGTGATATCTCGTGACTTGAGCCGGGGGTCTTTCGGAAACAGCCTTTCTACTTCATCAGAGGTAGAGGTATGGACTGCGTACATCTTACCCCCCAGACCCCACTAAGTGGGAATACACTGGGTTTGTTGTTGTTGTTGATATTTCGTCTATTCCACTTAAGTCCATCTATCTGTTATCGTTTACCAATATAGGTACAAAAACTTTTTCCTGCCATATTGAGGGCAAGTTCCCTGAAATTTAGGGGCACACATAGAACTAACGCTTCAACCTCTGAGTTATAAAATTAAGCAGTTACCTTTTGAGAAATAGTAATGTATTACTCCTAAAACTTAAAAGAACCTATTTGGGATACATACTGTTCTATAATGAGTATATCACATGAAAGACAAAACTTACCTATACATATTGTTCTATAGTACATTAAGGTATAAAATTCACGTAAAATGTAACATATTCCTTGACAAATTAATAGCTTTTTTTTTTAAAATAACCTTTTACTTTGTTAGTGTTTGGTCTTGAAAACTCAAAATCTAACTTGAAGTTGGATTGAAAATTTGAAAACCAACTTATAACCTGTTTTGACTCCATTTTCATAATTTTAAATAAAATGTCCTCTTCTCTGTCAAAAATAACCTCAAACAAAACTTATCATCAATTCCAACTTCATAAATTTCAAGTAGAATCTAAAAAGTGGTTATTCCATCTAACGCTTTCCATGCAAGATCTAAAAAGGGGTGGAGCTACCCTGCATGCTCCCAATTAGTTTAAATTTTATTTTTATCTCTAGAATCTATGGAATAAATATAAATTATGAATTTAAACTTAAATTAAGTAAGCATTTGGTCATGAAAATTAAAAAATTTAGAGTTGGAATTATGTTTGACCATGATACAATCCAAGGGCCCTTCAATCTATTCACTAGAAGTCAAGCTCAAGAGCTACGCTGTTTACAAGCTACGCTTGCCAAAGGAGAGACATTGGAGCTTGATTTGATGCAAACCAAGGGATGCGATAAGTTGAAGATTGAGTTGAAAGGCCAAAATATCGAAGAACACCAATATTTTGAAGGGACTAGAGCAGCGATGGCCCGCCACCTTGGTGACTAGCCGTCCCTAGAGCTACCCCAGGAAGCCCAAGGCAACAGCTCACTGGTTAAGGCGACTGGAGGTGGGAATGATCGTCCCATCCCTGACTGACCATCCCTATGGTCGTCCCAGCTGGACAGAATGGTTATTTTATGGGCTTTAATTCTTGTAACGCTTCGAGTCTGTACCCCGGACACTACACGGTTCTCATAATCCTGAAGGACCACAAGCTAAGCCATGAATGGTACCTGCTGCAATAACTAAGTAATAAATATTGTAATTATACAAAAATAGGCAAAAACATATGCCATAAGGTTTAAATCTATAAATAAATCCGAATGCAGTATCAAAATATCAAAACTGAATATAAATACTGAAAAACTGAACAACTATCTGAAAATACTCTGGTCTGAAAAAGCCTCTAACTGTCTGAAAATACTCTAGCATGAAAAAGTCTCTAACTGTCTGAACTGGGGAGTTGATGGGATAAGCCCCGAACTAACTCCATCTACTGAAATAAAACTGAAGTACTATAAATAATAAGCATATCCTTGAACTATGAGGATTCACCATTACTCTGAAAGCTGAGAATCTGAACTGCTAAGGGTGCTCTGGAGCCCATGCGTCTGAACTTATGAGATAAGATATCATAGCGCAAAGAAAAACATGTGTCAGTACTTTGAATGTACCGGTATGCTCAGTGAGGTAGTTTGATATACATGGGTTCATATGCATGCACAATAATGACTGAATAACATGAGTATGACTGAGTAAGATTACATGCATGAATACATAGACTGTAATTGAGATCGTGCTAATACTGAGTATTGATGCAGAATACTAATAACCGATATCTGTGTTTATGAATACTGTATTACTGATTATATGAATGATTGTATCTGACAATTCTATATACTGTGGAGCTATACTGA
>NC_061112.1:96679714-96698516 GCF_002878395.1 Capsicum annuum
TAGGATTTGGTGGGGTATTACATTATATCCCCTTTGGGAACATTCATCCTTGAATGAGACTGTTGAGACTGAGAATATGGAGGGACTGATTTACTTACTGGACATGAACATTTGGAACATGACTATATGACTGATATTACTGGTATTCTGAATTATCATACTGAACATACATATCTGATGCATGGATATAGCTGAACATGATTCATGAATGCATGACTAGGATTACTGATAAACTGAATCTATGTACTGAACATGCATATCTAATGCATGGATACATGACTGAACTGGCTAATGAACGTATAACTGAACATGCAATGGTAACTTATACCAAGTTTGTAACTGAAATATGAACATGGAACTGGTTAAGCTTGAGGAAATTATTACCTTGGGCTGAGTCTGGATTAGCGGATAATAGATGAGGATACTTGGTTCACATGTCTGCTTCTGCTTTCCAAGTAGCTCCCTCAACGGACTAATTCCGCCAAAGAACTTTGACTAGAGGAACTTCTTTGTTCCTCAGTCTGAGAATCTGATAGTCAAGGATTATGACTGGGATCTCTTCATAAAAGAGGTTGTTCTAAATATCTATGCCCTTAATAGGGACTACGACTGTTGGGTCACTTATGCATTTCTTTAGCAAGGAGACATAGAACACTGGATGAACTGAAGATAAATCTGAGGGTAACTCAAGCTCGTAAGATACCTTTTTGAATGACTGAAGATTCGGTAAGGACCGATATATTGGGGAATGAGTTTCCCCTTCTTGCCAAAACATTTTACTCCTTTCATAGGAGATATCTTTAAGTACACATAGTCATCAATCTCAAACTCGAGATCCTTTCTGCGCACATTTGCGTATATTTCTGTCGGCTCTGAGCTATCTTAAGCCTTTCCCTGATTAACTAGACCTTCTCTAAGGTATCAAACACTAAGTCAGGCCCTACCGCTGCAGCCTCACCCACTTTTAACCAACTAATGAGAGATCTACACCTCCTCTCATAAAGCGCCTCAAACAGAGCCATCTGAATACTAGAGTAATAGCTATTGTTATAGGCAAATTCAATCAAAGGCAAGTGGTCATCCCAACTACCTTTAAAGTGTATCACATATGCTCGTAGCATATCTTCTAAGGTCTGAATGGCCCTTTCTGCTTGACCATCTGTCTGAAGATGAAAGACTGTACTGAGATGAACTCAAGTACCAAAACTATTTTGGAATGCTTTCCAAAAATGAGAGGTGAACTGGGTACCTCTATCTAAGATGATGGATAACTAAACACCGTGCAATCTGACCAACTCCATAATATAGAGTTTGGCATAATTCTTGACTGAATAGAAGGTATGAACTGGAAAGAAATTAGCTGATTTGGTCATCCTGTCTATAATGACCCAAACTGAATTATGCTGACGACAAGTACGAGGCAAGTCCATCACAAAGTCCATGTTCACTTCTTCCCATTTCCAGGTGGGAATATTGAACTCCATGTATTTCCCGGTAATATCTGGGAGAAGATCAATTTTGAAATTAATTTCCCTTTCAGAAGGGACTCCAGGAAGGTCTTCGGGAAACACATCTGGGAATTCACATACAACTGATACTGATTCAAGAGTAGGGGTTTCTGAACTAGAGTCCTGGAATCGAATGAGATGGTAGACACGTCCCTTAGATATCATCTTTCTAGCCCAAAGGTAAGAAATAAGTTGACCCTAAGTGCTGAAGTACTACCCTTTCACTTTAGGACGGGTTCATTCGAAAACTGAAACTGGACAATTCTATTTCAACAGTCAACTAAGGCATAGCAAAAATAAAGCCAATCCATACCGAGAATGACATCGAAATCAGTCACCTCTAATTCGACTAAATCTGCTGAAGTGACTTTTTGAGATATCACAACCGGACAGTTCCTGTATACCAGCCGAGCTATGATAGATTACCCATTGGGTAGAGACTGAGAAGGGCTCTGCTAGAATTTCGAGACTGATTTCGAAATCAACGGCTATATATGGAGTAACAAAAGACAAAGAAGCTCCTGGATCTAGCAATGCGTAAATATGTAAATAGAAAACTTGTAACATACCAGTGACCACATCAGGAGAACTTCCCTGATCCTATCGAAACTAAAGAGCATAGAGTCTGGTTGGGCCCTTCCCACTGGTGGCACTGGAAGAGGCACCCTGCTGATTCGAGCGACCGAACTGAGTTGGGGGATGGTTATGCTGACTCTGTGAACCAACCTGAGGACATTTTCTGACCCTATGGCCTGTCTTACCACATCCGAAACACGCATCACTGCCAGCTCTGCAGATACCCTGGTGGTTTCTGCCGCACTTTTAATAAAGGGGATTAGTTCGGACACTGCTAACACTGCCCTGGGGTTTAGGGCCTGATGCCCTATCTCGGTTGCCATCTCTAAATTTCAGGCGGAATTAAGAATAATTCCTACCCTCTAACTTAGGCTACATAAAATTGAAACTACCTATTCTCGCCCTCTTATTCTCTCTCTCCTTCTCTTTATTCTTGGCCTCCTCTATCTGCTGGGCATGGAACATGAGCCTGGCTATGTCTATCTCCTTAATAAGCATTGTGGTCATACACTCCTTGACCATGCTGCTAGACACTCCTAACACGAACTTACTCATCTTCGCTCTGCTATCTGCTACAACATGCGGGGCATATCTGGCTAAATGAGTAAACTTGAGAGAATAGTCCTGCACTATCATATTACCCTGCTTCAGGTTTATAAACTCCAAAACATTCGCTTTCCTCAACTCTAACGGGAAAAACCTATCCAGAAAAGTAACTATAAATTCCTCCCATTTTGTGGGCCCTGCATCTGTAGCCCTTTCTGCCTTCCACTATTTGAACCATGAGTGAGCCACATCCTATAACTGATATGCGGCAACTCAGCGCTCTCAACAGCAGTCACTCCCATGATATAGGTAACCTTTTGCAGATGATCAAGAAATTCATGAGGGTCCTCATCTGACTTAGACCAGATAAATGATAGAGGGTTCATTTGGGTAAAGTTCTGAATCCTAGCAGTAGCAGTATTGGCCACTAGGTTGATCGGATCCACAGCTAGATGCTTATTTTGGGCTGTCACAGAATGAGCTAGGGTGGTAAAGGCTGCTTTAAACTCCGCGTGGGAGACATGTTCGCCCAAAGGATCTAGATGGATAGGTTGAGGGGGTTGACTGATCTCCCGTTCCTCTTCTCTGAGTCCTCTTTAGAGGCATATTCTGTAAATGAAAGAGAACCTAGGATAAAAAAGAGAGTATAACTGGAGCTCATGCTCACTCACAAGACATGAATACTGAAAGAAAGGAAACTTTTCATAAAACATCTCGTAGACTCTTGTCCATAAGTGTGGCACACAACACACCCATACGTAATACTCTACTAGATGTGTTTTTTAGACTTCCTAGGACTCTGTTAAACCTTAGGCTCTAATATCAAGTTTGTAACGCCCCAAGTTTGTACCCCGGATACTACACGATGCTTATAATCCCAAAGGACCACAAACTAACCCATGACTGATACCTTCTGTAATAACTGAGTAATAAATACTATAATTATGCAGAAATAGGTGGAAACATATGCCATAAGGTTCAAATCTATAAATAAATCTGAATGCAATATCAAAATACCAAAACTAAATATAAGTACTGAACAACTATCTGAAAATACTTTAGTCTGAAAAAGCCTCTAACTGTCTGAACTAGGGAGTTGATAGGACAAACCCCTAACTAACTCCATCTACTGAAATAAAATTGAAGTACTATAAATAATAAGCATGTCCTCGAACTATGAGGACTCACCACTACTTTGAAAGCTGAGAATCTGAACTGTTAAGGGTCCTCTGGAGCCCGTACGTCTGAACTTATGAAATAAGACATTATAGCGTAAAGAAAAACATGCGTCAGTACTTTGAATGTACTGGTATGCTCAGTGAGGTAGGCTGATATACATGGGTTCATATGCATGCACAATAATGACTGAATAATATGAGTATGACTGAGTAAGATTACATGCATAAATACATAGATTGTAACTGAGACCGTGCTAATACTGAGTACTGATACAGAATACTAATAACCGATATCTGTGTTTATGAATACTGTATTACTGATTATATGAATAATTGTATCTGATAATTTTGAATACTGTGGAGCCATACTGAGTTTCATACTGAGCTGAGTGACTATGTCTGATAGTCCTGAATTTGTAGAACTGAACTTAGTTCTATTCTGACACTTAGACTAGAACTGAAACTGTGGGAGGTAATTATCTAACCGACATGCCCCTTCTCTAACTAATTGGGGTCCAACCTGTAACCCTAGCTGGAAGGGTGTCAATATCGTGCCACGGGTAAGGACAAGCTGTGAGCTAACTCTCTCTGACAGAAAGCTCTTTCGTCAACCCTTGCTGGCAGGATAACTCAGATGAGAAGTATCAACCCTCATAACATCTGGCAAGAAGATACCTCAATCTACGCTGGCTACGTAGTTCTATAACGCAGGAATTACTACTAAGGGTCAAACCCTCTACTGATAGGAATGCCCCCATCCCTGGGTTAACTCGGTGCTAAATCCTACTCTCAACTGAATAGACACTAAACTGATTTCTAGTCTATACTAGGCTGGACTGAACGATTATTGAGATTACTGTTTAGCTTAACTGAACTGAGTTCACTGTGTTTTGTGGACCGACGGAATACTACTGAATTCTGTTAGCTGACTGAGTTTACCGAGGTCTGAAATAGATACTGAATTAGACTGGACTAATATGGATTCTACTGAGTTTTTCTTGAGTTCTGTAGCTGACTGAGAGTACTACTGATCGTGTTGTGACTGATACTATTCTATGACTGACCATGGCTCTAGGTAATCAGCTAAATTGTCGGGTACAAGTACCCTCAGGACTCGATAGCATAAATAAAGAGACATGGCATAACATAAAACATGTAAACTATGAGCTTGATCATTATTCATTTATTGGGGCATTTTGACAAACACTTGCATGATATAACTTGCACATAAGCTAACTTGACATGATTTCATTCTCTTAATCATTCACATGGACAATTTATCAAACACTTGGTGAGCATAGTATATGCACTTAGTATTGAAAAACAAGTGAGCATCTTAATTTATCTTTAATTTCACAAGTCAAGGGTTTATCATGGATTCACATGAATCTACACACATAATAATCAATTTCACATGATATATATATATATATATATATATATATATATAATCATGAATTAGGAACTTAATCTAAATAGCAATCATGGATACACTTTAATTCCAACCATGAAAATCATAAAATCAATTACTTAAAGTTCAAAAGAGATTCTTGGACTCTAAGGGTGGAAGGAACCCTTGGATGAACACTCCACATATCTTTGTTGAAGAATTTCTGAAAGTTTATGTTTGAATCTTGAGTTCCTGATTTGAAATTGAATCTTCTAGGGCTTTGTTCTTGAGCAACTTTGAGAAAGAATGACTATATTTGCTCTATAGGGGGTTTAATTTCGTGTTTGGGGGCTGAGGGTCGAGATAAAAAGACCTAAATACCCCCAAGAATGCGGTCTTTTAATGACTGAAAATTGGCCTGCCAACACGCAGGTCAACGCAGCGCGTCGATACCATCGACGCGATAGCCAACACGTCACGCCATGTTCGCATCGATTTACTGGAATTAGACATTGGTAGCTGGTAAAATATTAATCAACGCGCGCCAAGATCGCATTGATCCATTGTTTTAAAATTCCAAAGAAGCCTCAAATGACGTCTGAAAAATCCGAAACTTGATCGAAAACGCCTACGGACATTCCTGATCATGAATTAACCTAAACATCAACATTTAAGGGATGTAAAGGTCGCGAAATAAGATTGCCAACCTTCGTAGGCTAAAATGACACTAAGTCTGAGTACTTAGCTAAAATATTCTAAGTTTGGGACCCTTGACAAGCCTAAAGGACTGAATTAAGCGTAGGATTTGGCGGGGTATTACAATTCCTTTCTTGTCAAGGTCACTTTTGGGCCTTAATAGAGACAATAAATAGAAATTCCAAAGGTTATTTTCATAAGCTTGTTTTTATTATTGATGAACCAAGAACTTGATAGTGTGATTGGAGAGTTCTTGTTGAACGTTTGCTTAGAAACAAAGGTTGATTTGGTGTTTGATACCCTTTCGTTCTATGTAAGAGTTAGGTGTTTGTATTAGGATTATGTTTGAGGCTCATTGGTTTGAAATACCTTTGGTTTACTTATGTTTCTTATCTTGTGTCTATCTATTTATTATCTTTACTTTAATATCTTTTGATTTCCATACTTTATACTCGTTTTCGTATTTGGAAATTGTATCATTTGGTATCAGAGCCGAGCTTAGGATCATTCCAACGATTTTAGTCTTAGGTTTGTTATCTCGAAAATCACAAAAATAATTTCATTCACATTTTGGGTTAGTTTTGAAATTTGATTTTTTAATTTGTATGTTTTTTTTTTTTGCGTTTCTAGTGCTAGAATAACTTTCTCTAGTGCTATTTGAGTCATTATCTAAAATTTGAGCTTAATCGGATAAGTTTTGAGTGACCCACCATTGTTGAAGCTTAAGTTTGATGAAATTTCAAATGGGATCCAAATTTTGAAATTATTTGGTGAGTTTTGAGGTATAAAAACTATTGGGTTTTCTCGAAAGCTTGAAAGGAGCTTGGGTTTCAAATTTTAAAGAATTATGAGTTTGTTTAATTGAGAATCAAATTTTGGGTGTTCTTTAAGCTCTTTATATCTTGTTGAAGAAGAAGCTACAAAAGTAAGGGTTTGATCCAAAAGAATTGAAGAAAAGTAAGTTATACTTGTTTATTCCAAAGAATATTCTAAGAAAGAACAAAGGCCCCCCAAAATACTCACCTGGAGATGTGGGACAACCAGAGGGATGGCCAGTCACCCTCAGTGTCGGCCAGCCGCATCTCTAGTCGCTTGGAAGCAGCTCAACCCACTTACTGGATAAGGGGCAATGACCAAAGGGACGATCAATCACCTCAGTGCCAGCCGGCCGCACCTTCAATCACTCCGGAAAAGTTCCGTAAGCTCATTTTAGACTCTTAGTTTCATTTCTTTGATTCTTAAACATCTTTTATTTTATTCTAGCGCTAATTAACAACTAGTAATCCGCCTATTTAGTTGTGAATTAGCACTTGAAGTTTGTTTTCTTTCTTCGTCTCATTTTTTTGTGTGCTTTTCTAGTTTAATTTCGCCATAAATTCTTGGCTCAAGTTCGTAAGTGTTTCTTTGGGTCGTTCAAACAAAAACCCATTCTGATCGAGGGTAGCAATTGACACTTCTTCTATCATTGAAGTATAAGCAAGCCTTCAACACTTATGAATCCAAGTGTGAGGCAATACAAAAAGAGTGTAGAGATTGTGATGTTGATTTCTTAACTTACCTTGTTTGTTGTTTTTAATCTTATTTAGTATTTCTTATCAGGTATAATGGCATTGGGGGTTGATAACCAAAGTGCTCCGGGAGAGATAAACATGGAGACTTCATTGGCGGCTATAATAAGTGTGAAACAAGATGTAAATCAAAGATTGGAATTGATGGATACAAGAATGAAAGGCATAGAAAACTCTCTCAGAGATGATGGATACCTTTGAAGTCCGTCTAGATTCCACCACATCCACTCCTTAAAACCAACATGCTTCAACAAGTGTCCATGCTCATAACACCTCCGCTACTATAACTCCAAAAATACTTCACCCAATGCTCAACCAACCGGGGCAAACACATGAACCCATCATCCAAGCCATTACTTACCCAAACAACCGAAATCCCGTTCGTCCACTACAACCCCAATTCAATCAAGTAAACCAAGAAGCTCTACAAAATCAACCCCTTAACCAAAATCTACCGCTTCAAATCCCAGCTAACCAAAATCAAATAATCCAAATTAAAGATATGGAGGGAGAGAAACATTATGGAGGAAATTGAGAGTTGAATGAAGCGGCCTTATTTGTAGAATTTATGTGGAATAGACAAGAAGCTCAAGAAGGAAGAGAAAAAGGAGCTCATTGAGCTGTATCACCCACGGAAGAGGAAACTTGGTAAACCGAGCCCAAGTTCAAAAAGATCATCAATGGGATCAAGAAGGAAATGTAGGTCGAGACACGAGTCTTAACTCCATCAAGATCACCCTTCCTACCATTAAAGAAACTAGTGATCCATCCATTTACCTTGATTAGGAAGTACAATGGAATAGGATCTTCCAACTTTATGAGTTAACTGGACACAAAAAACGGCCTATGTAATTGCTCAATTTAAAGGGTAAGCTTCTACTTGATGGGCGACTAAGAGAGTGCAAAGGGAGAGAAATAGTAATCCCGACCTTTTGAATTAGAATGAATTGAAGACACTTATAAGGGAGAGGTATGTAACAGAGAGGTTCAAACATGAACAACTCACCAAGATTTATAATTTGTGAACAGGAGGTAGAGATGTAGAAGACTACTATAAGGAATTCCAAAACTTGAGCCTTCATCTTAACATTGTCCAACCACCAAATCATTATATAGGTAGATTCAATGGTGAGTTGGACTATGACATTGTTTCTCCATTAGTTGTTCCTAAGTTTGAAAGTATGGAAAATCTTGTTAAAGCGGACATTGAGGTTGAGAGGAACAACAATGCAAAAGAGTCATTAAATAAAGGCTATATAATTTCTAGTTCATTCGGGTGGAACAAGAATAAGGATTTCAACAAGTCCTATGAGAAAAAGGCCTGTTGAGAAGGCTACTCCAAAGTATCCACAAATGGTTGAAGGTAATTCACATTCTAACACTCCTAGAGGTATTGTTTGTTTTAAGTGTCAAGGTTGGGGTCATAAGGCAAGTGAATGTCCCAATCGAAGAAACATAGTTTTGGTGTGAGGTGATTCCTACTTTACTGGGGATACGGTGAACCAAGTAATTAATGGTGAGGAAGACTTTGAGGATGAAGGTGAAATTATGAAAGGTGAAGGGGAACTTAGTGTACCCAATTGTTTAATGAAGAAAGTTCCACATGGGGATGTTTGGCCTCAAGAAGGAGAGATAGTGAATCTCAACCTTATGATGAGGCAAATGATGAGTATTAGGGCCTTGGAAAACCCAAGCCAAGAAGAGGACATGAACATGGCAAAATAAAGGGAATTTTATGCCCATACTAAGTTCTTGATGTTCGCTAACCATGGTAGTAGCACTTTGCCTAGAACCAACACTTCTCTTTTGCAGGATCCGTATTTGAAGACGAATCCTTTTCAAGAAGGAGAGGATAATACAATCCAAGGGCCCTTCAATCCATTCACTAGAAGTCAAGCTCAAGAAATACAAGGTTTACAAACTATGTATGCCAAATGAAAGACATTGAAGCTTGATTTGATACAGACCAAGGGATGCCATTTTATCCCTTTTCAAATTTTTAAGAAAATGCTTTTGAACTTTTCAAACTATTCACAATAATTTTAAAAAAATTAACAGAGTCGCCACTTGATTTTTTATCAAAAACATCAAGAAAAACTTTAAAGAGATTTCGAAGATGTAAAATAGAAATAAACCTTCAAAATCAAAGAAACTGAGTAAGGGTTCAATTAACACCCTAAGAAGGTTTTTACGGGACTTAGGAGCGTTCGTTTTAAAACGGTTCACCAAAACACTCATTTTTTACTAACTTAAAAAAGGGTGACCTAACTTTACAAAAAGGTTAAATTTTAAATAGTAAAATTATTTATCTACACATCTAAGAATGACATTTGTTTGAGAAATAGTCTACTTGAATTTAGAAAAAAAAAAAAAAAAGAGTTACAACGTGTTACTTAACCAAATATTAATTTTGAGAAAAAATTACGAAATGATTCGCTTGGTTCATGATTAATTTTTTTTTGAGAAAAGATTAAAAAATTTCTTCTTTACTTGATTCATAATTATTTTTTAAGAAATTAAAGTTATGAAATGTTTACATGAGTTAAAAAAGAAACTTATCTAAACTGGATTGCATATTTGAATTTAAAAAGGAGATACGTTGATTTTTATGGAAAAGTGAGAATTATATGATTATTTATTATTATTATTATTACAGAAATGGTCATTTTATTATAACCAACACCCTTTGAAAAAAAAAACATCAAGTATCATGTTAAAAAAAAAACTTTTTATCAATTATGGAAAGTTAGGATTTACAAGAAAGGAATTAACTAGTTTGAAGAAATTGTTTTGTAACCAAAGTAGACAATTAGTCATATGAATGAAACAAGTGTCATTTTTTTCTTTTTTATGAATTACGTGGAAAAAATTATATAATAAATGAGAATTTCGAGATAAATGAAATGGCAATGTGGGAAATCATTAGGTTAATTAAGTAAAATTAGTACTAATATAAATAGACAAGCAAAAATTGTAAATTACAAGTAAATAAGAGGAAGGGCCGGCTTGGCTCAGCGGTAAGCTTGCTTACCGTGGGGTGCCAGGTCCTGGGTTCGAATCAGCCCTCCAGCGAAGCTGGGGTGAGGCTGCCCAGACATCCCTTCCCCGACACCCACGGAGTGGGTATGAACCGGGCCAACCCTTACAAGTAAATAAGAGATTAAAAGAGATTAAAAGCTGCCCAGCTTGGGGCTTCCCTTATGGACTTTAGGTCTATTTTCGCTCTGTATATCACAACTCTCTTTCTCATGGTTTAATGTAGATCCTGTGTATATGTGACTGTATTTTAGTCAAATATACATAAATTTAATCCACCAGCCATGAAATCAGCTTCCTTTTCCCACATCCTCCATTTCTAAACCTGTATATTGGTGTATATCTTTTGTATACCAGCACAAAACAGTCCCCTTAGGACTTGGACTTGAGGTTTCGACTCAATGTTGGGTGATTTCATCCCAAGAAAATGAAGGGGGGATTTCACATGCATAAGATAAGAGAAATAAAGATTAGGATCTAACCTTCAGTATAATTTCAAGATAACGTAGCAATGTTACTAATTGTTCATGGAGGCATGAATGAAAAAAGATAAAAACTCAAACAAACCATGTGGGAGTCATGAACGCTATCATCTAAAAGCGGAAAAAGAAAAGATAAAACACATGGTTTTTTATTTTTTTAGTTCCACTAAATCAATGCCCACATAATAAACTTCTTTATCAAAACAAAGAAAAATCACACCATGAAAAACTCATCAAGATCAACTTTCTAAATAGGGCACACTAGAATGGTGTTACTAAATCCAAATCTGCCCATATTTTAAACGTATCAACTAATTGGCAAATGCACAGTTGGTCTTAATATTATCAAGATGACAACATTAGTCCTCATTATAGTGTGTTCAAGGCAAAACGACATTAGTCCTCATTATATGTTTGCACATAGTATCCTAGACTCAACACTATAAAGAAATTGCAACATATCTGAATGTTTGGAAAAGAAAAAAATGCATATTTAATCACATAGTCATTAATTTCTATTTTTTGATAAAGCTAGCTAAAGGTATGTCCTAGAAAAGCAAAAAAGTTAAAAAGACTTTTAGGCATGCTGACCTAAAAGATTTCACAACACATATAATTCGTTCGTGAATAATTTATATGCGAGTATTAAAACAGACATATTCACCGTCTTTCCGTAACCCCAACTCATCTTAATAAAAATAGTTATTATGCACCCAAGAAACACAACAAATAAGAACCTACTAAAAACCAATTCTTAAACCGACATTCATACATCCCAAATAAATCAACATAAATTCGATGCCTTAGTTTTCTATAAGCACGACATAGTAATAAACATATGAAAACAGCATAGAACAAGTGCACAATTCCATAAAGCTCAAGGCTTTTCGACAACATGCTATCAAACTAATTTCAAACCTTAATATTAAGACCGCCACTATATCAGACACATAATCAACAAGACCAGTCCATGTATTGAATTAAATTACTCATTACGTTCAACAACAAATCACGGCGGTGCTACAAATTACAGTCACACGATTTGAAGACGGCAAATATTAAAAAAATGAGTTTTTTACCTTTTTCGAAGCAGCGAACTGGGCAACGAGTTGCGACCGACAACAACTTCCACCGTTGGAGTTTGAATCAACCTTGTTCGAAATTCTGCGATTTTAGCGAAGTTGAAGATTTCTCTTTATGAGTTTTTGGTTACGTGGGATTAGAGAATTGCTCCTCCAGAATCCCCAATTTTTTCCCAAAAATCCTTCTCATTTCCCTCATATCCCCTATCACCTATTTATAGAAGCAAATGGGGGGAGTCCACTAGGGTTTTGGATTTGAATTCAATGGATTTCAAATTCGGATTGAGCTGATTTATTTAGAGATTTGAGTTCCACAGTAGTACGAAAAACCATTAATGGTATTTGTACGTCAAGATCAGTGGAAAAAGAGAAAAGAGCAGTTGGTTTTATGGTCAATGAAGGTGAATTAATGGTTTCCCGAATTGGTGAACCACACACTGAAAAAGATGAAAGATTTTCTGATTTTTAGCCATGAACGACTATCTGAGAGGGCAAAACGGTAATAGGGGCAATTTTGTATTTTGCTGTTGAATCGTTGTTGGTTGTTGTGCGTGTTGTTGCTGGTTGAGCGCTGTTGTTACAGCGTTATGGGCTGTTCTCGATGATTTTGTTGTTGTAGCGGTCGTACGCAGCCGTGTGCGTATGTGTTGGTCGTTGTTCGTGTGTTGCAATTGTACGCTGTTACTGTGTTTTGTTGATTGTTGTGGTTGTTGATAAGGGAGAAGGGGTATATGGGGTGTGGGCCGAGTCATGGCCATTTCGTTGGGCCTGGATCGGTTTTGTTGGTGGGCTAAGTGGGAAAAATGGAGGAAAATTTTAGAAATAGCAACTGCAGGGCCATAATTATAACTTTTATAGTAACAGTTTCAAAATTACAAAAAATAGTAATATATATTTTGTATTTTAGTAAAAGGTTGCCATAAAAATATATATACAAATATGTTAAAAGGTTTCTTATTAAACTCTAATTAGTTAGAGTAATTTATGGTATAAAATTGTTCCTTATTTTAAGCAAAAAATAATTAACAGAAACCTTTTCCATTAATGACTTTTTTTTTTTACCTTAACCGTTAACACACAATTTGAAATTCAAATATCGGTTTTCATATACATCACGTAAAAGCATTTTAAAAAAGAAATTAAGATATTGAAATATCATTGATGAACTTTGTATTTTACGAAGAATATTTGAATAATCAACTCCACGATTACAGGTCTGGCTAAATAAACTTTTTAGATCATGTTTATGGAATTGGAAAAATATTTTGAAAGTTAATAACAATATGGGTTAATGATCATGAAGTTGAAAATTTTATATATTGTATTTTGAATTTTATAAGTTGTGGGTGAATTTTTTTTTTCTACTTTTTTTCTCAAAAATCAAAGATTTTCTTTTCGTTATGTATGTTTGAAACTAAATTAAACTTCTTAAATGCTAAATTTAAATTGTAGTAGATGATACAAATTATTCTGATGAAAAATTAATTTTCCATGAGAATTTTATTTTGTTTGTGTATATACAAATTATTAATTGTATGCAGTAAATATTATATAATTGAATTTGTATTTAATATTTTATAGTGTTCTGGACCTTGACGATGGGAAGTATACCTGTTCTCATTAAACATACTGGTAGTATGAACAACATTGAACAACAATATGAAGATTACATCAGTGATGCAATATTGTTGAGCATAAACGCTTCATACAACCAACTGCGTGAAGCACTAGCTTTGCACATGGATGTCGATTTGATATGCAAAAGCATTCAAATTGAATATCAGGTAACAGATATTGAAGGTAAAATACGTATACGTAATGACATGGGTTTGAAGGTCTACATTATGCAGAAAAGGGAGGTAAAGGCAATGAGTGTTTTGCCCTTCTACATAAGTGTTTCAGAAAAGGATAGTTTCAATGAATTCGTTAGTTCATCAATATGTAACGCTGTGAGTATGAATCTATCTATCACTGCGCGTAACGTTGTGAATACAAGTACTGAAAGAGCATTGATAGTTACTAATTCAAATGAATGTTTAGATTTATTGGATATTGATGCAACTAAAGTAATTATCTCAGACCTACATTACAAACATATTGAGGTTGAACAAGTTTATATCTCTAAAAGGGTGTTAAAATCTATGATGAAGGATTACACGATTCGAGAGAAGTTTCAATCACGATATGTTAGATCAAGTAAAACTTGGTAAGTTTGTCATATATATAAAATTTATTGTTTTCTTTTTGTTAAATTGTATTACAGTATATGTATTTAAAAAATACATATAGATTAATTTTTTTTTTACCTGTTGTAAATTACATTTTATCTTTTTTTTTTGTTTTGCAGTTACACATTAATATGAAAATCACGTAGCTGTGATTTTTTATTCCGTGCATCTGATATCAACAAATCAAGAATGTTTTGTGTTAGAGAATTCTTACCCAAACACACATGTCCGATAAAGGATAAGATTTATCCTAAGTTTCATGCTACTAGTAAGTTGATTGGAGGTATGGTGAAACAAAAGTTTAAAAACTATAAAAGAAAGTACAGTGCGACTGAAATCAGAAGTGACATGAAGGAAGACCTTAGTATGGATTTGACGTATATTATGTGTTGGCGAGCTAAGAAAAAAGCAGTTGAAGATTTGAGAGGGAAACCGTCGGCATCATACAAAAAACTACCTGCATATATTCATGTTTTGAACACTACTTACCCAGGTTTACATATACAAATGAAAAAGCATGAAGATAATGAGTTTTTGTATATTTTTGTCGCACTAACTACATTCATACAAGGGTTCGATCACTGTAGACCTGTGATAGTTGTTGATGCAAGTTATCTCAGAGGACTGTACAATGGCACATTTGTAGCTGCATGTACCATGGATGGAGCCGGTAAGCTATTCTCGAAATGTATTTGACTCTATGAAAAGATGTATGTGTTTATAATATATATATATATGCAGCATATTTATATTTTTACTATTTATTTGTTAATTTTTAGATATATGAATTTATATTAAAGTTTTGAATAATGTTTATGAAATAAATTTCATTCACATAATCGGTAAGTTATATGTTTTTATAGAGTACTTATTCAATTTTTTGTGGATGTTGATTGGAAGAAGGATATGGTTCCAGATATATTTATATGTATTATAGGTATGAGTTATGTTTATGTGTTAAATTCCAGTTAAACTTGTTTACAGCTGTATCTATTTGAAAAATACATATGATTTTTTTAATGTCTGTATATATCGTACTTTTAATGTATTTGTTTCATGTTCAGGCCATATATTTCCATTAGCATATGGAATAGTAGATTCTGAAAATGATGCATGCTGGACATGATTCTTTCAGAATCTAAAAGAAGCATACGGTGAAAGAGAACATATGTGTGTAGTTTTCGATCGTAATCCAAGCATTATAAAAGTTGTAGCTGGTGTGTACAATAATGTACCACATTATTCTTGTATGTGGCATCTATGGGGTAATGTGAAAAAAAATTTTAGGAAGTCACATGATTCATTGTCGGAAATCTTCTATACCATGGCGAAATCATACTCAAAGTCTGAATTTCATAATTTAATGGAGAAAGTGAAGGTAGAAAATGTTAGGGTGAAGAATTACTTGGAGTTGGTGGGATACGATAAGTGGGCTAGGTCATATGCAACAGTTCATAGGGGATGGACCTTAACATTAAATATTGCAGAGTCAATTAATGTTGCACTGGTATCAGCTAGAGAACATCCAATATATGATTTTTTAGAGGAAGTTAGATTGATGTTTGGCAGATGGAACTGTGAAAACAGACAGGAGGCAGTGTACACACGCACGAATCTTATTGAAAAATTTCAAGCAATTCTCCAACAGAATAAAGCAGAGTGTACACGTATGAAAGTATGATAAAATAGATATAATCATTTAGTATTATATCTTCTTGAATTTTGATATGTTGTATGAAACATATCTTAATATACAAATTATTAAATTTATAACAAATCTATGTGTTGTAATGAAAAAAATATGTATATATTCTTTATACATATTAATATGCATTTGCTGCTTCGAAAAAAAAATACATTTGCTAATTTGTAGCAAATTTTACTGAAATATTTTTTTTCTATAATAATTTTTGTGTATTAATATTTTCAGGTTATACCAACCTCAGAGTACGTCTATACTATCCACGATAAGGAGAAACATTTTATAGTTTGTCTAAAGGAAAAAAAGTGTTCTTGTCATGTATTCCAATTGGATGAGATACTATGTGTGCATGTTTGTGCTGTACTTGATAGCAAGAATCTTGAAAAAGGACCATATTGCTCTAATCTATACAAGCCAAAAACAGTAATGAGAACGTATGATCTTCCTGTATATCCTCTACCACATAAAGATGACTGGGTAATACCTCAGGAAATTTTAGACGAAGTAGTTTTGCCCTCAAAATACAAGCGGGCCCCTGGAAGACCTGCAAAGAAGGAGGGTGGTAAATCAGGAAGAGATATGTTTGGAAAGAAAAGCAAAAATTATTGTAGTTCATGCGGACAAAAAGGTCACAATAGGCGTTCATGTAGGAAATACAACAAATGATACATTTGATCATGTTTTTAGTGAAAATTCAGTTGCTTTATTTTTTAAAAATTTTTTTTTTGAATTGTTTCATTTTGAATTTTGAACTTTTTATTGATATTGATAATTTGTTAGTGTTCAGATGTTGCACTTTTATGAAGTTGAAATTATTAATTTGTTATAGTTCAAATGTTTAGTTTTATATTATATATGTATATATATACATATATTTTTTGCACTTAAAATATGTTTGAATATGGAATAATAGGAGCCAATGTTATTTTGAAAAATAAATATGTTTACATTAGACGTAAATGGAAATACAATCTAAAACGAACATTAGTATTAACCATAATGTGTATCTTTCAAAAAATACAAATGGAAATCTGAAAAATACATATGTCTGAATGTGTATTAAATAGAAACGTATATATGGAAATCAAATAAAAATACATATGTATTATAAACGATTATGTTCAGTTTAATGGTATATGTATTTTAAATATACATTTGCTCACTGAAATTATAAAATTTATGTTAATAAAATACAATTGTTAAGTGGAATAGTATATTTATGAGTAATATGTATTTTAAAAATATATATCTTTATTGTCATGGTGATATATATCTTCACTGTAATGGTAATACGTATTTTGCAAAAACATATCTTCACTGTATTGGTGATATGTTCATTTCATAATTGATTTGGTAACTGAATGTTCATGTAATGGTAAAAGTACAAATGTTAACTGGAATAAGCATATGTATGTTAAAAATATATATGTTCACTAGAATAAGCATATTTATTATTACAAATATGCACATAGACATATGCTAACCATGAAAAACTGGTAATTAGACAATTAAAAATCAAAAAGTTAACATAACAATAAAGAAACATTAACATCCCATCTTTGACCATTAAAGTAACATATGAATCCCATAATATATTCAAAAAAAATATCCACCTAATGTTAAATGTTGTTAACTTCAACAAAATAAAATACAAATCAAATATCAACCACTTCAGTGCCTTCTGTTAACTCAGTGATCCGAAGAGGCCTCATTGGTGCTTCATCATCACTTTGTGCCTTTGGTTTTGCTTTCTTAGTACCATAATCCCACAACAGTGAAGCGTATTTTATGCGAATTAGATCTGGGTCAAAGTCAACAGATGGATTCACCTTCACCAAAAGTAAGACACTCGGCATACGTAACCATATATAAACCACAATCCCTGCAAAGACATACATTAATAAGTAAGAATTTGTTACAACGCATATGTATATATACAAGTAATATGCATACTAATTACTTATAAGCTGCCACTTGGTTGTTGAGGCAGATTCTCCACAATTGAAACACCAAACGGATCTATCTTATCATTCAATTTGTAATTAGGATGATTGTCGATGTCAATACCCTTATTCTCGTAGAATTTACATTCAATGAGACATATAGGTATAACCTTAGCTAACTTTTCAATTTCAGTAAGCATTGCCGCATCATAACCAGCAGCTGATAAAGAATCATATACGTATATGCACCTATGATTGAAAGATATAACTGCAAGAACCCAATGATGTTTTGACTTTATGTGAACAGGAATGAACATATGATCAACCCGTATGCCATGGCACTGTAGCATGCATGCGGAATCCACTTACATACTCATTCAGATGATATTTCTTTCCACCAGCATTAAAAGTTGCATCATTCAATTTATACACATCAAATACACTTGTAACAATGTTCATGAAATTGCAGTCTACAGTGCTGAACTTATATGAGATATTGGGATCATACTTGGACTTCTTTCACAGATAGTACAAGCATACATCAATTTGCTGCATTATAAATAAATTTCATACTTAATATTAAATAAACAAATAAAAAAAATCAAACCTTACATATGAAAATATCATGTACATATCAGTTAACATATAACCTACTTCATATGTATATACAAATATACATTTTCAACTATAGCAAAATAATCAATTACAATTATTCATATTTAACACAGAACTAATATTTATTCCAATATACAAATTAACGTAATAATAAATCACTTACCTCACTGACCACCTCTGGCTAGGAGTACCCATAACGTAGAACCAATTCTTGTCTTCAACAGATAAAATTTCAAAATTGATAACTGGTAT
>NC_061112.1:96698616-96841562 GCF_002878395.1 Capsicum annuum
TACTTAATATTAAATAAACAAATAAAAAAAATCAAACCTTACATATGAAAATATCATGTACATATTAGTTAACATATAACCTACTTCATATGTATATACAAATATACATTTTCAACTATAACAAAATAATCAATTACAATTATTCATATTTAACACAGAACTAATATTTATTCCAATATACAAATTAACGTAATAATACATCATTTACCTCACTGACCACCTCTGGCTAGGAGTACCCATAACGTAGAACCAATTCTTATCTTCAACAGATAAAATTTTAAAATTGATAACTGATATTTTTGCCTTTCCATTCAAATAATATTCTTCTTTGTTGTTCCTGTTTATTCATTATACATATTAGTCTGTAATTTACATAATCTTAACTTTCAAAAGTTAGTACTATTAAGTTGTGTTCTGTATACCTCTTCGAATGATATTTAAGAAGATCCAAAGAAAACCAGTCATGAACTTGTTGGTGACCTTAGTATCTTCTGTCGCATTAACTGGATGAGATGTGAAGGGATGCTTCTGATCGAATGTTCTCCATTGCTCTTCCGTGCTTACTTTATTATTAAGTTATGCAATTAATTATGTAAATATAATCAATTACATAAGATAATGTAGTATTATAAGTAAAAATAAATACGTTGCTGAAACAAAAGTTAAATCATATGTCTCAAAACTGCAACAAATGTATTTCTGAAATACATATGAACAAATCCAGAGTAAAAATATCTAAACTATCCAACTTTAAAATAAAAAAAATAATCTTCAAAATATAATCATATCTCATTAAAAATATTTACAGTTGTTCCAAAAATACAACTGAATAGTAAAAAAACAAATTCATACTTCACTATCCATTAGGAAAAAAATATAAAGTAAGCAAATTTGTTAACTAAAAAAATTATGTTAAGAGTACTAACCATCTGCTGAACCAAATTTCATTATGAATGGTGACTCATTGTATCTAGATGGTCGCCTAATCCTTGAAACATGCGTTGGCGTTTGTTATGCTTGATTTGCTGATGGATATACAATTATACTTCGTTCAAGATTGACATACGCATTAAGACTGGGAAGAAGCTCATCCGGAAGAGTGATCTGAGAGTCAGACAAATCTTGATCAGCATTGCTTTCATCATTTACTCCCGCAGGAATGTGGACTGCACTCTTATGTTGCTGATCTAACTTTGAATTATCCACATCATTAACCTCTGACTCATATTCCTCTGGTGTATTTACATTCATCTCGATCACACCTTCTTTGTTCTGTATAAATTTTATAAAGATCTAGTAAGATTGCATTTTCCAACAAATTAAAAATAGAAATCAATGCACGTATTCTAGATACCTTAAACTCATATTCAACTTTAACATTGGCTTTTGTTATGGAGTCAAGATCAATGCTTCTAAGGACGTCATCTGAAAATGTGAACTGAGCTTTTGATATTTGTTCTTCACCAATTCTTTCGTCAATTGATTTTGTGTTCTACACATGTTCATACAAATTAAATAAAATAATATTTATGAAGAACTAAAAAACTAACCTATATGTATTCAGCATACCGGAGCCACACATACATCTCTTTCTTCATGCACATATATATCAGTTTTTTCCTTTCAAAAATGAAACAATAAAAAATTAAAATAAGTGTTATTCATCAATATAACTATACCTAACCAAACAAAAAATGCTCTACCAGAACAATGTCATTATCCTCATTATACCCATCAATCTCATTATACACATCATTCATACTGTTGCTTTAATATCCTGCCATCTCTTCGACAACCTGCTTTAATATTATTTTTTATAATGATAAATTACAACTGTATATATAAAATTAGTTGAATATAAATGTACGAAATTTACTTACCAATGTGCCTTCAGGATTCTTATTAAACTCATGAACAAATTTTGTAGTCGCGTGATGGGGTGATGTACTCTTAACATTTTCATCCGCTGGTGGCTGATCAGATTCGCTGCCTTTTGTTTGTTTCTTCGCGTTTAAAACATGAAAATATAAATCAAAAACAAATAGTAAATAACAACTTAGTTGTGAAAAAATACATATGCTGTAAATTTATATATGTTGTACCTTATTTTCATTAATTGTATTCATCATATGATCAAACCTGGAAGACACTAGGCCGCGGATATCATTAAACTCTTGTCATACCTGAATTATAAAAAAATTAATTAGAAATGGAAAAATAAATTAATCAAAAACTTAAACAAAAATTACCTTTTCACAAAACTTATCAAAGGCTTTCTTCGAGACAACACCGTCTTCATCTTCAGAACTGAACGAAGACGGATCAGGTGACTGAACCAGAATAGATTTTTTACTGTCAGGCCAGTTTATGTCTTTCCTATTTCCACGTAGCGTAACTTTTATTTGAATTGACTTGTGAATTGGAGTTCTGACAAAAGGCATCTTTGCAGCACGGGGTGGAGGGGTCCGTTTTGATGTCTGCTCATCTACACCTTTAGGATGTGGCTTCAATTTTTTTTTACAAGTGAAGTTGATGAATCGCCATGATGTTTTTTATTTATGGTAAACTGATTTTATCTTTGTGGAGGATCCTGAAAATCATTATCCGAATCAATGTCATCTTCATTATGACTAGCAGAGTCAGGAACAAGCTTCTTCGGTATATGAAAAACTGAAATCTCCTTTCTTGTTGGCTCGATATTCTTAAAAACAACCTACAATTTAAATAACATAATGAAAATAATAATTTAGATGGTAAAATTAATTACATTATAAATCAGTTAACCATGATCCAAACCCAATAATGAATATACAGTGACAAATGGTATGTTGTATATATACATATACCAGATCAGAAAATATATTTACAAAATAATCAACATCACATATAAATTTTTTTTGTAAAACCAACCTTGTCATCTGTATCATCAAACATACTTCCCATAAGAGTTTCATATCTTGGACAAGGATAATTTGTCTTTCAATTCAAAATATGTGGGATTTGAGAATCCACCTTGGAAGCAACATTACGATGCACGTTTGAACAATACTCGTACAACCAAATTTGAATGGCCAGTGGCATTCCAAGAAGCATATAGAACTTTTCTTTCGGCTTCAACTTTTTATGCAAGCTTCTAGCTAATTCTTCAAATGCAACCAATCCCCACGGATAATAACTGTAGCGACCACTCTCAATCAAATCAAAGTGGAGGCGTGGAATAGCTACGGTATCAACTGACGATAGTAAGAATGCATGAATAAAATACAAACTGACAAACTTTAACGCATCTTCATCGTTATCATTCTCCCAAATTTTATCAGAAACAACCGCAAATAAATTTTTTTCTGTACAAAACTCTCACCATCAAAATATTGATCAATAATTCTATTTGGGCGCTCCTCGTCAAACACAAATTCATCCTTATTTGTAGGACAATTCAAACCAGTCACCAAAGCAAACTCTCTAATAGTGAAATGGAGAATTGTGCCCTTTGCTCGAATGACTATGACACTTGTAGAACTTTCCCTAGTTTTGATTTTGAATTTGACCAATTGAGATATCAGGAAACAATATTCTCAATTTCGACATAATGCATCTCCCTAACTGGGCTTGGACGATACAATATTTCTTCTTTATGAAGAAATCAAAAATACTTTTAGTACAAAACATCTTTTACTGGCTCTTCGTCAACATTGTCTTAATACGATCTTCAATGTCATTGACCGTCTGACATCCTATATGAGGAGCAAATTTGGGCAATACCTGTGCTATGTATATTTGATCACGAATGACCTAAACAACAAAAATATACATTTATATGACAAAACAGTCTCTTATATGTATTTATGAAATACATCTTAAAACTAGTTTATACGAAGTATCTTATATGTATTTATGAAATACATCTTATAGTTATTTTATAAGATGAATAATAACAAATACAACTATGCATGTAAAAAATACATTTCAACAAATAAGAAATACATACCACATTAAAAATCTAATGACTACCAAATACAACTTAACATCGAATAAAAATCTTAGAGGTAACATAAAAACACATATCTAAATTGTATGTATTTTCATAATACATATTAGAATTATATTTCAACAAAAACATTATGTATTTTGTGAATACATGATTTGTACAAATTTAATTAATAAGAGAATAATATAACAACACATATACAAATTATAAAACAAATGTATTTTAATAATACATATTAATACAAACATTCTTTTATATGTATTTATGAAATACATCTTATAATAATTTTATAAGATGAATAATAACAAATACAACTATGTATGTAAAAAATACATTTCAAGAAACAAGAACTACATATCACATTCAAAATCTAATGACTACCACATACAACTTAACATCGAATAAAATTCTTAGAGGTAAACATATAAACACATATCTAACCTGTATGTATTTTCAGAATACATATTAGAATTATATTTGAACAAACACATATGTATTTTATGAATACATGATTTGTACAAATTTAATTAAAAAGAAAATAATATAACAACACATATACAAATTATATAACAAATGTATTTTCAGAATACATATTACACTTCTACATTGCTATTTCAAAAAAATTCCCAAATATATATATATATATATATATATATATACAGAAACCTAATAAATACAAATATCTTACACAAAATTTAGATATGAAATACATATTTAAAATATATTGTATATAGCATATACAATTCATATCAATAACAAGATTTTCGAATAGTATCATACCTCCTCCACTTTCTCTTGTTCAGATTCAGAATCTCATGCAACGGGACTTGCAATTTTACTATATTCTCCTTTTACATCCGACTTTTTCCTTTTCACTGATTTTTGAAATTTTGTGGGAGATGAAGTTTTTGTCAATCCTTTCCTTTTCATTATTTCCACAATCCTTTCGGGATCGTTACGGTGCTTAGATCTCAACTCTTCAATGGTAACACCTTTCTTAGAGAGAACATTAGTAGAACCCAAATTAAAAACTTCGTCTTGTGTTAAACCAAGACTAAACGATGGTAATTCATCGGTAAGTAAATTCTTCAGTTGATTTTCTCTAATTGAACAACTTCGATTTTCTTGTTGAGCCATTATAAATTTTAACAGAAAAAAATTATCCGAAACATACAATTTTTTGCAGAGTAATATTGAAAAAAATGGCGACAATAAACACATTAACAAAAATTAAATGGAAAAAAATAACATGCATTAACTAAAAGAAAAACTTACCTTAAAAAGTGGAGATGATCTTTATCAAGATCGTGGGAGAGATACGCGGAAATTGCAAAAAAAAAAAAGAAATGGAAGTTGGAGGGAAGTAAATTGATAAAGTAGAGTAAAAGTAGGGATGTGAAAAATTTGAGGTGATATCACGCGCTTCTCAAAAATATTAATAAAATATTGCTATTTTTGTTATTAGTTGTAATTTTATCAAACTATTGTTTTTTCTTATAATTAAAGTCTTAAGGTTGCTAGTTTATGTAATTTTTCCAAAAATGGAAGCAAATGGGCTGAGGGCAAGAGAGAGATGTTTGGGCTGGGTTGTTGGGTGTTGTTATGTTGGCTGAAGAGGTGTATTAAAGGTGGGCTGGATCGATGCAATTGAGCCTAATTATGGTGAATTTTTGTTGGGTAGGTTAGGAATTGGGGATTTAGGGATTTTTGCTATTTTTTAAATAGTCAACCAATGAAAAAAATTAGACAATCATATTAAATTTTAACCCAATTAAAATTCAATTGACCAATTGTATTAAAATTATAGCCGAATTGATTTCTACTAAGGTTCAATTTAATAAATTGACTAAATTAAAATCACATTTGAAATAAATTAACAACCAATCAAATCCCAAGCTCCTTGATCCAATAAAATCAAATAATACTTTTTCAAGTAAATTATTTTTGAGACTAAATTATATTTAAATCAAGATTTGAATTAATTTTTTCTAGATAACCCTTTATTTAAAATTTAATTTTTCATAAAATGATTCATTAAGTAACGAAATTACACAATCTCGTATGTATGGACACGAGAACATATAATCGTTACTTATAATGACTAAATTATCTAGATAAATACTTGAAAGAGTAATTATCCGGATAAAATAAATATTATACTTTTATTTAAAAACGAAGAAAGTCAGGGCTAAACTTAGTCATGAGGGCAAAATTAGGTGTCAACAACCATGAGTTGAAAATTAAGTTGGGAGGCCAAAATATCAAAGAACACAAATGTTTTGGAGGGACTAGAGGAGCGACGGCCTGCCACCTTGGTGACTGGCCATTCCTAGAGTCGTCCTAGGAAGCTTAAGGCAGCAGCTCGCCAGTTAAGGCAATTGAAGGTGGTACTGACCATCCCACCCCTAACTGACCATCCCTGTGGCCATCCCAGTTGGACAGAATAGTCATTTTGTGGGTTTTAATTCCTTTCTTGTCAAGCTCACTTTTGGGTTTTTGTAGAGACTATAAATAAAACCTCCTAAGGTTATTTTCATAATCTTATTTTTATTATTGATGAACCAAACACTTTATAGTGTGATTGGATAGTTCTTGTTGAACGTTTTCTTAGAAATGAAGGTTGATTGGATGTTCGATACCTTTTCGGTCTACGTAAGAGTTAAGTGCTTGTATTAGAACTACGTTTGAGGGTCATTGGTTTGAAATATCTTTGGTTTTCTTACGTTCCTTATATTGTGTCTATCTATTTATCGTCTTTGCTTTATTATCTTTCAATTTTCATACTTTATACTCATATTCGTATTTGGGAATTGTATCATACCATAAGTAAATTGGCGTTGTATCTGAATTTTTGTAAGAGAAGTGGATTGAAAAAAGTGAAAATGGGTTGAGACTTATTTTCACTTTTTCAAGGAAAAAGCATTATTTTTACCCCTCTACTATCAGAAAATAGTTATATTTACCTCTGTTTATACCTTTTCAACAAATTTGGTCTTTGTCATCCAACTTTGAGGGTTATATTTGCCCTTTTCATTCAACTTTTAACTCATATTTGTCTTTGAGTTGTTAAGTCTCATGACCTCACTTATATGATTCTATGTAGCATCTATGCGGTGCTTATGTGGATATCATTTTATGTCAATTTAAGATTCTCTCTAGATTACAAACACTTTACCCAATCAAAAAAGAGAAACACGTCCGTTGTATCTAGACGCTACGTAGAATCATATAAGTGAGGTCATGGTCTTGACAACTCAAGAGCAAAAATAAGCCCAAAGTTGGATAACAAGGACAAAAATGATTCCAAAATTGGATGACAAGGGCAAATTTGTTGAAAAAGTATAACAAGGAGTAAAGTGAAAAAAATACTTTCTCCATATTATTTTATGTGTCATAATTTTATCGGGCATAAAATTTAAGAAATAAGTAAAGACTTGATATTTTTTACCAAATTATCCTTTATTAAGATAATGTACTAATATTATTTTTAATTAAATGGGCCTTATAAGTGAGACTAATATGGGTAAAGGTAGAATTGTGTCTTTATATAATTATCAAATAAGAAAAAAATAATATTCTTTTTGGGATGGACAAAAAAGAAATGATTGAGACAGAGGAAATATTTCTTTGGCCAAAAGGACCTAAAAGAATCAATATATATATATATATATATATATATATATATATATAAAGAAGAACCATAGAGGAAGTGATGTGGCACCTCTCTATGGACTCCATTCATATTTATTTTTTTCGTGATTTTTTTAAATTTTTCTTTCATTTTTTGCATTGATCAATTTGTTCAAAAAATTCTATCACATTTATTTATTTAATTATATTTCATAGGTTACAAAAAACCTCCATCTAATTATATTCTCCATTTAAAAACATGTCTCTTAAACTTCCTTCTTTATGGCTCAACTAATCTATAAATAGCAATCATGAAGTGTCTATATGTATGCTGTTATTTATCAAGTATTTTATTAATATTACTGGTTTACGTAATACCTGATTATTTTGATTTATTGTTAATCTTATTTAGTTTCATTGTATTCATTCTTGTGCTCTAACCATTTTTATTTGTTGGTTGCTACAGTTGAAATTCAAAAGGAGGAAGAAGAAGAAGAGAACAAGGATTTGTTTACATAAATATTTGTAGTCGACGAGAAGGGAGAGAAGTCAAGAACACACCTCAAGTAATTAGGCGCAGGTATTGACTTCATCATTATCGAAATTCATTATGATGTAAACAAATTTTCTCCTTTTGTTTCTTTGAATTCCTTTAGTTAAATCAAGCTTTTTCGTTTCTCGTGTTAAATGTTTATGGTTTCACTTTTGCTTGGGGCTAAGGACCAGTTCTTTTCTCCAACTATTTACTTTTATGGAGAATTGTAAAATGTTAAAAATTTCTAGATGTCTTTAAGAGGTTTCTATCAAGTATTTCTAGATCTTCACTTCTCATCAGATTGTTGATAATTTTATTTGTGCATAATCGCTAACCTTTTGTTGGACGACTATTTATGTCAATATTATCAATTGTCTGATTTATAAAAACCATGTGTTGTTTTGTATATAAAAATTATGCCATATTTTGTATTTTAATATACAGAAAGCATTGGTATGCTTAGCGGCTAATTATGTCAATTTTAATTATTATTATGAGTCTTTTGTTTCGATTAGAAACGTGGGTTGTCGACTTTACTTGATCCATTGGACTGTCCTCCTTCATATTTGATTTATACTCTTGATCTCTTCTAATATGAGTCAATCAATGAAAATGTAAAATTTTGATTCAAGTTAACAGTAGAGAATTTTCTTCCTTTTTCATTGTTGTTTAAGGTCAATTTTTCAGTTACAATGTAATACAATGTTCACGTATGAAAGAATATGCTAAGTACTAATTACACAATGCATTTTGAATTTATCAGAAGGGGAGTTCGTTTATCTTACTCCTTTTCAATTTGAGTTGTAGTTTAATTCTTGAGTTGTTTTAACTTATTCTATGTTATGTTAGTGACATTCAAAGGAGAACAAAGATAGTACATTTTTTGTTGATAAGAATTTAATTTAGATTTCAATGCTTTTGTATTGAAGTAGAAATAACTAAAGGTTCGACAACTAATCTAAAAACATGCACATGAATTTGATAATGTTCGTAACTTTAATTTCTCCTTTAATCGCTACCTTTATTGATTTTATTTTTAATGATTTCGGAATTGCCAACTTAATCTCTCATGTTGATAACCTCCAAAAATTAATGTATAATTTTGAGATATTTTACTTCATGAAAAATATATATAACACTCTATTACATTTGAAAATTTTAAATGGAGAAAATGAGATAAAAAGGTCAAAAAAAGAGATATTTCATGTAGTTTTATTAAAGTTTGTATATAGTATGATATATTTAGATTTTGAATATACATATATATACACACACATTTAATAAAAAAATACTAAATTGTCACTATTATTTCTTGTACGTTATGATGACTTTTTCATTTTACTGTAGCAGTTACTGTATCCTTTTTAATTTCTCTTCTCTTTGTTTTGTTCTTAATGATACCCATAATTTTCAACTGACCCTTAAGCGCTAGAACTACCCCTTTATTCAAGGACTGGTTTATTTGGAAACTGAAAATGAATAATTTTGTTTCTACAATCAACTGAGGCATAGCATGAATGGAGCCAATCCATGCCGAGACTGACGTCGAAATTGGTCATCTCTAACTCTACTAAGTCTGCTGAAATTACTTTCTGAGATATCATAGCCAGACAGTTCCTGTATACCTGCCGGACTATGATGGACTGACCCACTGGGGTAGAGACTGAGAAAGGTTCCGTTAAGATTTCTATTCTGACTTTGAAATTAACTGATATGTAAGGAGTTACAAAAGACAAAGAAACTCCTGGATCTAATGAGGCATAAATATGTAAATGAATGATCTGTAATGTATCAGTGACCACATCAAGAGAACTTTTTTGATCTTGTCCGGACTAAAGTGCATAAAGCCTATTTTGGTGTTGCCCACCAGTGGCACTGAAAGCGGCACCCAGCTGATTCGAGCGACCGAACTGAGCTGGGGGCGCAGGTACTGTCCCTGTGAACTTGAATAAGGATAATCTCTGATTCTATGGCCTGGCTCGCTACACCCAAAACACAAACCACTACCATCCCTACACATGCCCTGATGATTCTTACCACACTTTTCACAGAGATAATTAGTACGACCACTCTTTGGCCTTGACGTTCTGGCCCTCTTATTTTTTCTCCCCTTTTTCCTACGCTTCTCCCCCCACTATGCAGAGCAGAGGTTATAAGCCTAGATAGGACAATAGCCAGCTGATTCCTCTGAGCAACTACTGAATAAGCTAAGGCAATAAAAGTAGCTCTGAATTCTGTGTGAGAGACGTGCTCATTCAGGGGATTTGCCTGAACGGGCGGAGGTGTCGGTTGATTTTCATTCCTTATTCCATTAACTTTTCTGGGAGGCATGTTCTGTAGACGTAAGGAAGGAAGGAATTAGACTGAGAGTTTAACTTGAGCTTATGCTTACTCGCACGACATTAATACTAAAAGAAGGGAAACTTTTCCTAAAATATCTCATAGCCTCTTGTCCATACAGTGGCGGATCTACATACAATTAGGGGGTTCATCCGAACCCCCTTCGTCGGAAAATTATACTATTTTTACATGGTCAGAAAATTTTTTATGTATATATAGTAGATGTTGAACCCTCTTTGACTAGTCCGTATATTTACTTCTAAACCCCCTCAGTAAAAATTTTGGCTCCGCCACTGTGTCTATAAGTGTGGTGCGCTGCACACCCATGCACAAGACTCTACTTGACGCGGCTTTCAGACTCCCTAGGACTCTATTGAACCTTAGGCTCTAATACCAAGTTTATAACGCCCCGAGTCTGTACTCCAGACGCTACACGATGCTTTCAAACCCGAAGGATCACAAAATAATCCAGGACTAGTACCTGTGGTGAGTACTGAATAATAATACTGAAAAAATACGGAAGTTAGGCTGAAATGCCATAAGGTTCATACTCTGAATACTGATATGTAAGACCCCGCAAAATTTCTAAGCTTGATTTAGTCATTTAAGCTTGTCAAGGGGTCCTAGACTTAGAAAATTCTAGCTAAGTTTCTAGACTTAGTTTATTTTTTAGCCTTCGAAAGTTGGCAATCTTATTTCGCGACACAAATGTCCTTTAATGGTCTATATTTTTTTTAATTCATGATCAGGAAGGTCAATAGGTGTTCCCAGACAAGTTTTGAATTTTTTAGACCTCGTTTAGACCATATTTGAAAGTCCAAAATAGTGGACCAATGCGATCTTGACGCGCTGCATCACCTATTGCGTTGGTTAATATTATTACCAGACTGCCAGTCAAAAGTCCCGAGGCACGGTGTGATTATGGCGTGACGCGTTGAGTATCGCATCGATGCCATTGACGGGTTGCCTTGCTGAACGCGTTAGTGCCCAGTTTCAGTCATTAATTGACCGCGTCCTTAAGGGTAATTAGGTCATTTTTCCCGACCTTCATCCCTCATAACACGAACTTTAGCCCTCTTTTTGCTAAATACATTTATTATTTCACAAGTGCTCAAGAATGAGAAACCCTAGGTGATTAATTTCAATTCAAGAACTCAAGCTCTCTTCCATCAATCTTCAAGAAATTGTAAACCAAGGTATGTAAAGTGTTCATCCAAGGTCCCTTTCACCCTTGGAGTTCAAGAAACCCTTTTCAAAATATGAATTTTGAATTCCATGTTGTGGGTTTTATTGTACACATGTTTATGTTGTGATATGATTTTCAAGATTGAATTTTTATTGAATTCTCATGACTTTATGTTAGTATGTGGATTGAAATCCTTAAATTTGAAATGCTTGATATAGCAATGATGTATCAGTTGTTGATCCATACCTTAGAAAAGGTTATGCCTTCCATGTGTTTGTAAAAATGCATAAGTGAATAAGAATTATGTATTATGACCTATTTGTGATCTCAATGATGAATTCATGATGTACCCACATGTTCAAAATGACTCCCATACTACAACTATGTCTTGTAATGATTTGGTGGAATGCTCATAAGTATGGATTTGTGAAATTATGATATGTTAGCATGCGTTCCTATTCATCTGTAAGCTCGTGACTTGCAATGCTTCATGAAATCCCTCAATGATAGTATTATGAATTGTTGACTATGGTCATGTGTTCAAGTAGTGTCATGTCTCATTTATTTTCATGCTATAGAGTCCTGGGGGAATATAATACCCGATAATTTAGTTGTGTGCCTAGAGCCAATATCAGTTTTTAAGATAACCTCAATCAAGCCACGATCAGTAGAATTAAGTCAGTCTGAGAATTTAGGAAAACTTAGTAGTACTCAGTTCAGTCCTCAGTAACTCATTCAGTTAATAGAATTCAGTAATATTCCGTCAGTCAATAAAATTCAGTGAACTCAGTTTAGTTTAGTCCAATATACTCAGTTCAGTGTCTATTCAGTTGGGAGTAAGATTCAACACTAAGTGAACCTAAGGATGAGAACTCACTTGCCAGCAGAGGGTGTGATTTTTAGAAGCAGTACATTCCAAAACTACGTAGCCAACGTAAGTTAAGACATCAAAATTTGTCAAATAAGGATTGATGAGGTGGCTTAACCTGTCAGATGAGGGTCCCATAATTTTCGTTAGAGTACCTTACAAATGAGGGTCACTCACAGCTTGTCCTTACCAGTGGTGCGGTATTGACACCCTTCCAATTGGAGTTACAGATTGGACCCCAACTCAGTTATAATATCTTATTTGGGGCATGTCGGTTAGATAACTACCTCCCACAGTCTCAGTCTCAGTATTCAGTAAAGAACTCAGAAAGTTTTATGGATTTCAGAACTGTCAGATACAATCACTCAGCTTAGTACGGAACTCAGCTAGTTCCATTAGAATCAAGAATGTCAGATACGGTCACCCAGTTATCAAGTATATTAGTTATTAGTAATCTATGTTATCAGTAAACTCAATTTTCAAAATCCTTATAATTTTAGTTACAGTTATGTATTCATGCATGTATCCTCACGTAGTTATGTTCATGTTATCCAGTCAGTTTAGTTCATGCATATAAACCCTTGCATTCAGCCTTACCTCACTTTGCATACTAGTACATTCACGCGCACTGACGCATACTTTTCTTTTATACAATGACATTTTATACCATAGGTTCGTACACTCAGGTTTCTGTTCATGCTTAGTAGCTCAGATATCAGTAGTCAGAGTCAGTGGTGAGTTCTCATAATTTGAGGACATATTATTTCATTCTTTTAGTATTTCACTATTTAGTTATTTTCAATAGATGGATTTAGTTGGGGATATGTCCCATCAACTCCTTATTCAGACAGCTTAGAGGCATTCATACTATAGCATGTTCAGACAGTTATTTCAGTCTTGGTATTATCATACCTTGTTCAGACGTTGATTTGTTCAGTATTATTTAGTATTTGAACCTTATGGCAAGTTTTCTGCCAGATTTCCATATTTATTTATTCAGTTATATTGTTATTAAAATATTACTATTAACCAGTGCTCAGTTACAGATATCAGTCATTGGTTAGCTAGTAATCCTTCAGGATTGTTACCACCATGTAGCATTCGGGGTACCAGACTTAGGGCGTTACAAACTTGGTATCAAATCCTAAGTTTCAATAGAGTCCTAAGAAGTCTGAATGCCGCATCTAGTAGAGTCTTGTGCATGGGTGTGTAGTGCACCACATTTATGTATAGGAGGCTATGAGATGTTTTAGGAACAGTTTCCTATCTTTCAGTATTCATGTCGTACGAGTGAGCATGAGCTCCAGTTAAACTCTCAGTCTAATCCTTCTTTCTCTTCCATCTATAGAAAATATCTCTAAAAAGAACTCAATAAAGAAGAACAGGAAATCAGCCAGCCTCTCAGCCCGATCAGTCTAATCCTTTAGGCAAATATGTCTCTCATGCAAAATTCAGAGCTGCATTCACTACTCTTGGATATTCAGTTGCTGCCCAGAACGAACGTCCAACAGTCGTTCCGGCCAACATAGTGGCTAATTCTACTCCAGCTAGAATTTGGGACTTCACCCGAATGAATCCTCCTTTTTTTACCGGGTCTAAGTCAAATGAGGACCCTCAGGAGTTTCTTGATCAGGTGTAAAAAATAACTGATATTATGGGAGTGACTGCTATATAGAGTACTGAGCTAGGTGCATATCAGTTCCAGGATATGGCTCACACTTGATTCAAATAGTGGAAAGCAGAGAGGGCTATAGATGTAAGTCCAATTGATTGAGAGAAGTTTGTCACCGCTTTTCTAGATAGATTCTTTCCCCTAGAGCTGAGAAAAGCTAAGGTGTTAGAATTTATCAACCTCACGCAGGGCAATATGACAGTGAAAGAGTATTCCCTCAAGTTTACTCGACTAGCTAGATATGCTCCTTATATGGTGGTAGATAGTAGATCCCAAATGAGTAAGTTTGTGTCTGGAGTAAATGATAGCGTGGTCACGGATTGTAGGACCGCCATATTTATTAGTGAGATGGACTTATCTAGGCTAATGATCCATGCTCAGTAGATAAAGGAGCAAACGAATAAGGAGAGAGAAAAGCATAATAAGAGAGCTAGAACATGTAGCTTCAATTTCAGTCATCCTAAGTCAGACAGTGGGAATCGTTCTTAGTTCTGCCCAAAGTCCTCAGTTCTAGCTCCTTCCTCAGGCAGTGCTTCAGTTCCTGAGTTCAGGAATGGAAACAAAGATAGGGCACCATGCCGTAAGTCTCAGGGCAGTGTTAGCAGTGCCCGAACTCATCCTCTTTGTTAGACTTGTGGCAAGCACCATCAGGGTATTTGCAGAGATAGCAGTGATGTTTGTTTTGAATGTGGCAAGCTAAGCCACAGAGTCAGAGATTATCCCCAGTCAGGTTTTCAGGGTTAGCCTAACCATTTCTTAGCTCAGTTCGGTCGCCCGAATCAGCAGGGTGCCACTTCTAGCGCCACTAGTAGGCAACGCCCAAACAGACTTTATGCTCTTCAGTCTCGATAGGACCAGGAAAATTCTCCTGATATGGTCACTGGTACGTTACAGATCTTTTATATACATGTTTATGCTTTGCTAGATCTAGGAGCTTTCTTGTCTTTTGTTACTCCTTTTATAGCGGTTGATTTCAGATTCAGTCTCGAAATTCTAGTAGAGCCCTTCCCAGTCTCTACCCCAGTAGGTAAAACTATCATATCCCGATGGGTATACAGGAACTGTCCGATTATGGTATTCCAGAAAGTCACTTCAGCAGACTTAGTCGAATTAGAGATGACTAATTTTGATATCATTCTCGACATGGATTGACTTCATTCCTACTATGCCATGTTCGACTACAGAAATAGAATTATCTAATTTTAGTTTTCAAATGAACCCATCTTAGAGTAGAGGGGTAATATTTTATCCTTCAAGGGTCAGGTTGTTTCCTACCTAAGGGCAAGGAAAATGATATCTAATGGGTGTGTCTATCATCTTGTTTGAGTTAAGGACTCTAGTTTCTAAACTCCAAGTCTTGAATTAGTCCCAATAGTGAATGAATATTCAGATGAGTTCCCAGAAGATCTTCTCAGAATTTCTCCCAAAAGGGAAATAGATTTTAGCATAGACCTTCTCCCAGATACTCAGCCCATATCTATCCAGCCATATAAAATGGCACCAGTAGAACTTAGAAACTAAAAAAACAGTTGAAGGATCTCCTAGACAAAGGGTTCATCAAACCCATTGTGTCCCCGTGGGGTGCACCAGTTCTATTTGTATGAAAGAAAGATGGTTCTCTCAGAATATGCATAGACTATCATCAGCTCAATAAGGTCACACTCAAGAACAAGTATCCACTTCCCAGAATCGATGACTTATTTGACCAACTCGAGGGTGCTAGTTACTTTTCTAAGATAAACCTCAGATCAGGCTATCATCAGCTTAGAGTCAGAGAATGTGACATTTCGAAAATAGCCTTTCGTACTCGATATGGTCACTTCGAATTCTTAGTAATGTCATTTGATCTTACCAATGCCCTAGAAGCTTTCATGGACTTAATGAACCGTGTGTTCAACCAGTACTTGGACATGTTCATCATAGTCTTCATAGATGACATTCTTGTTTATTCCCATAGTGAGCATGATCATGCAGACCATCTCAGAACAGTAGTGCAGAATCTCAAAAAACATCAGTTATTCGCCAAATTTAGTAAGAGAAAATTTTGGCCAAGGTCAGTAGCATTTCTTCGTCATATCATTTCTGGTAATAGCATTAGAGTTGATCCTCGAAAGATCGAGGCAGTAAGAAACTGGCCTAGACCCATCATTCTATCAGATATCAAGAGTTTCTTGGGTTTGGATGGCTATTATAGACTGTTTGTTGAGGTATTTTCATCTATTGCATCCCCTATGTCCAGATTGACTCAGAAAAAAGTCAAATTTTAGTGGTTAGATTTATACGAGAAGAGTTTTCAGGAGTTGAAGACTCGACTCACCTCAGCTCCAATTTTGACTCTTCCAGATGATCCAGATGGGTATGTCATGTACTGCGATTCATCTAGGGTAGGTTTGGGTTGTGTCCTCATGCATCATGGTAAGTTCATAGCCTACGCATCCAGATAGCTTAAGCCCCATGAGAAGAATTATCCGACTCATGATCTTAAGTTAGCCGTAGTAGTCTTTGCCTTAAAAATTTGGAGGCACTACTTGTATAGGGTGCATGTAGATGTGTTCACAAATCAAAAAAGCCTCCAGAACATGTTGTCTCAGAAAGATCTTAATCTATGCCAGAGAAGGTGGTTAGAGCTCTTGAAAGATTATGACATGAGTGTTCTTTATCATCCGAGCAAGGCCAATATAGTAGCTGATGCTCTCAGTAGACTGTCTATGGGTAGTGTTGCTCATGTTAAGGACAGTAAGAATAAGTTAGCCTAGGAAGTTCATTAGTTAGCCAGACTAGGTGTACGCTTAGTCTATTCAGCAGAAGGTAGTGTGGATTCAAAATAGTTCAGAATCATCCCTAGTTTTTGAAGTTAAGAAAAAGCAAGATAGAGATCCCAGTCTAGTCAATATGAACGAGTTAGTCAAAGATCATAAGGTAGAGGTTTTATCCCAAGGGGGATATGGTGTTTTACATTTTCAGGGTCGTCTGTGTGTGCAAAGTATTGATGACTTAAGGCAGCAAATTCTTGTAGAAGTGCATGGTGTTCATTACTCTATTCATACAGGGGACACTAAGATGTACCGCAATCTGCGAGAGATCTATTGGTGGAGTGGGATAAAGAGAGATATTATAGAGTTTATGGCTAAGTGCTCAACATGTCAGCAAGTTGAGATTGAGCATCAGAAACCTAATGGGTCCATGCAGGAGTTCAATATTCCTACTTGGAAGTGGGAAGAAGTGAACATGGACTTTATGATGGGTTTGCATCGTACTCGTCGTCAGCATGATTCAATCTTGGTCATTGTAGACAGAATAACCAAATCAGCTTATTTTTTTCTAGTCCATACCTCTTATTCAGCCAAGGATTACACCAAACTCTACATCAGAGAGTTGGTCAGATTGCACAGTATTCCATTGTCTATTATCTCAGATAGAGGTATCCAATTTACCTCTTATTTCTAGAAAACATTCCAAAAAGGTCTTGGTGCCTGAGTTTACCTCAGTACAACCTTTCATCCTCAGACCGATGGTCAAGCAGAAAGGACCATCCAAACTTTAGAAGATATACTGAGAGCATGTGCAATTGACTTTAAGGGTAATTAGGATGACCACTTGGCTTTGATTGAGTTTGCATACAACAATAGTTATCATTCTAGCATTCAAATGGCTTTATTCGAAGCTCTCTATGGTAGGAGATGTAGATCTCTAAACGGTTGGTTCGAAGTTGGTGAGGCCACAGTGGTAGGGCCTGACTTAGTCTTCAATACCTTAGAGAAAGTTTAGTTGACCAGAGAGAGGCTGAAGACAACTCAGAGACGATAGAAATCATACACAGATGTGCGCAGAAAGGATCTCGAGTTTGAGACTGGTGATTATATGTACCAAAAAATCTCTCCCATGAAGGGAGTAAAGAGGTTTGGCAAGAAGGGAAATCTCATTCCTCGATATGTTGGTCCCTTCAAAATTCTTTGTCGTTTCAGCAAAGTAGCTTATGATCCCAAGTTGCCTTTAGATCTAGCTTCAGTCCATCAAATGTTCCATGTTTACTTACTTAAGAAGTGCATAGGTGACCCAGCAGTTGTAGTCCCTGTTGAGAGCGTAGATATTCAGAACAACCTCTCTTATAAGGAAATTCCAAGTGAAATCCTTCACTATCGAATTCACAGATTGAGGAACAAAGAAGTCCCTCTAGTCAAAGTTCTTTGGTGGAATTAGTCCGTTGAGGGAGATACTTAGGAAACAGAAGCAGACATACAGACCAAGTATTCTCACCTCTTCTTCGCTAATTCAGAATCAGCCCAAGGAAATGTCTTTCCTTTTGCTTATTCTGTTTCATGTTCGGATTTCAGTTACAAACTTGATATTCAGTTTCATGTTCAGTTTTACATTTCAAACTTGGTATCCTTTACCATTGCATGTTCAATCGCATGTTCATAAGCTAGTTCAATCATGTATTCATGCATCAGATATGCATGATCAGATTATCAGTACTTTCAGTCATGCATTTATTTATCAGCTTAGTCATGAAATCATGCAACAGATATGCATGCTCAGTATGAATCTCAGTAAATTAGAAATGTGATTCATATAATCATGTTTCAGTTGTTCATGTTCAGTACGTTCATCAGCTTATCATTTCTCCCATCTCAGTCAGTCTTATTCGAGGACGAATATTTCCAAGGGAGAGATATTGTAAGACCCCGCAAAATTTCTAAGCTTGATTTAGTCCTTTAAATTTGACAAGGGGTCCCAGACTTAGCTAAGCCTTTGAAAGTTGACAATCCCATTTCGCGACCCTAATGTTCTTTAATGGTTTATATTTTTGTTACTTCATGATCAGGAAGGTCAATAGGTGTTTTCGGAAAAATTTTGCATTTTTCAGACCTCATTTAGACCATGTTTGGAAATCTAAAATAGTGGACCAACACGATCTCGATGCGCTGCGTCGCCTATCGTGTTGGTTAATATTGTTACCAAACTGCCAGTCAAAAGTCCTGAGACACATCGCGACCATGGCGCGATGCATCGAGTATCGCATTGATGTCATCGACACATCGCGTCGCCAAACGCATTAATGCCAAGTTTTACTCATTAAATTACCATGTCCTTAAGGGTAATTAGGTCATTTTCCCCCGACCTTCAGCCCTCATATCATGAAATTTAGCCCTTTTTTGGCTAAATACATTCATTATTCCACAAGTTCTCAAGAACAAGAAACCCTAGGTGATTAATTTCAATTTGAGAACTCAATCTCTCTTCCATCAATCTTCAAGAAATTCTCAACCAAGTTATGTAAAGTGTTCATCCAAGGGTCCTTTTCACCCTTGGAGTTCAAGAAACCCTTTTCAAAATATGAATTTTGAATTCCATGTTGTGGGTTTGATTGTACACATGTTTATGTTGTGATATGATTTCCAAGATTGAATCTTTATTGAATTCTCATGACTTTATGTTAGTATGAGGATTGAAATCCTTGAATTTGAAATGCTTGATATACCCATGATGTATTAGTTGTTGATCCATGCCCTAGAAAAGGTTATGCCTTCCATGTGTTTGTAAAAATGCCTAAGTGAATAAGAATTATGTAACATAACCTATTTGTGATCTCAATGATGAATTCATGATATACCCACATATTCAAAATGACTCCTATGCTAAAGCTATGTCTTGTAATGATTTGGTGGAATGCTCATAAGTATGGATTTATGAAATTATGATATGTTAGCATGCATTCCTATTCATGTGTAAGCTCATGACTTGCAATACTTCATGAAATCTCTCAATGATAGTATTATGAGTTGTTGACTATGGTCATGTGTTCAAGTAGTGTCATGCCTCATTTATTTTTATGCTATCGAGTCCTAGGGGTCTATAATACCCGACAATTTAGCTGTGTTCCTAGAGCCAATGTCAGTTTTCAAGATAACCTCAGTCAAGCCATGATCAGTAGAATTCAGCCAGCCTCAAAATTCAGGAAAGGTCAGTCCTCAGTAACTTAGTCAGTTAATAGAATTCGGTAATATTTTGTCAATCAACGAAATTCAGTAAAATCAATCAAGTTTAGTCCAGTATACTCAGTTCAGTGTCTATTCAGCACTGAGTGAACCTAAGGATGAGAACCCACTTGCCAGCAGAGGGTGTGATTCTTAGAAGCAGTCCTTGCATTCCAAAACTACATACCCAACATAGATTGAGACATCAAAACCTGTCAGATAAGGGTTGATGAGGTGGCTTAACCTGTCAGATGAGGGTCCCACCATTCTCATTAGAGTACTTGATAGATGAGGGTCACTCACAGCTTGTCCTAACTAGTAGTACGGTATTGACACCCTTTTAATTGGGGTTACAGATTGGACCCCAACTCAGTTATAATATCTTATTTGGGGTATGTTGGTTAGATAACTACCTCCCACAGTCTCAGTCTCAGTGTTCCGTAAAGAACTCAAATAGTTCTATAAATTTCAAGACTGTCAGATACAGTCACTTAGCTCAGTACGAATCTTAGCTAGTTCCATTAGAATCAGGACTGTTAGATCCAGTCATCCAGTTATCAAGTATATCATTTATCAGTAATCCATGTTATCAGTAAACTCAGTATTCAGAATCCTTATGATTTCAGTTACAGTTATGTATTTATGCATGTATTCTTACGTAGTACTGTTCATGTTTTCCAGTTAGTTTGGTTCCTACATAAGAACCCTTGTATTCAGGCTTACCTTACTTTGCATACCAGTACATTCACACGTAGTGACATATACTTTTCTTTTTTGCTATGGTGTTTTATACCATAGGTTTGGATGCTCAGGTTCCCGATCACACTTAGCAGCTCAGTTATCAATAGTCAGAGTCAGTGGTGAGTCCTCATAATTCGAGGACATGATTATTTCATTCTTTCATATTTCAGTACTTAGTTATTTTCAGTAGATGGAGTTAGTTGGGGACATGTCCCATCAACTCTTTATTCAGACAGTTTAGAGGCATTCAACTATAGCATGTTCAGACAGTTATTTCAGTCCTGGTATTATCATACCTTGTTCAAACATTATTTTATTCAGTATTGTTTAGTATTTGAACCTTATGGCAAGTTGTTCGCCAGATTTTATTTTAGTTATATTGTTATTACACTAATACTATTATCCAGTGCTCAGTTTCAGATATCAGTCATAGGTTAGCTAGTGGTCCTTCAAGATTGTTAGCACCGTGTAGCGTCCATGGTACCAAACTTGGGGCGTTAAATGATGATAATAACATCTGATAAAAACATATAAAATCTAAATATTATCTGAACTTAGCCTAGTCTGAAAAGCCTCTAACTGAATTATCTGAATACGGAGTTGATGGGACAAGCTCCTAACTAACTCTGACTACTGAAATACTGAAATAAAAACATATCCTCGATAGATAAGGACTCACTATTGAATCTGTTACGGCTAACTGAATCTGTCTAAGCGCGGTTAGAAGCCTGAGCATCCGAACCTATGATATAAGATATCATAGCGCAACGAGAAAGTATATGTCAGTACGTAGAATGTACTGGTATGCTAGATGAGGTAAGGCTGAATGCAAGGGTTCATATGCATGAACAATAACTGACTGAATGATATGGAATAACTGAATAAGAGTACATGGATAACTGAACTACTGTAAGTACTAAGTAGGCAATACTGCGCATATAAATATATACTGAAACAGATACTGAGTTCTGATAACTGAGTAACTGATATCTGAGATTTCTGATAACTAAATTACTAATATCTGATTGACTGTTTCTAACAGTCCTGATTCTATAGAATTGAACTGAGTTCTATACTGAGACTGAAACTAAAACTGTGGGAGGTAATCATCTAACCGACATGCCCCAGATAAGGTAACTGGGGTCCAACCTGTAACCCCAGTTGGAAGGGTGTCAGTACCTCGCCACGGGTAAAAGGACAAACGTGAAATGGACCCTTGGCGCGACGCGACACCATCGCGAAGTCTTAATGGATTTTGATAATAGGAAAAATAGCTATTAACGCAACGCATCGTTATCACGATAGCGCACTAAAAAATGATGAATTCCATTTGGCCCCTCACTGCGACGTGGTGCTCCTCCAGTTGGCACACTGTTTTACAAAAAATTCTATAACTTCTTACCCAATTATCGGATTTGGGCAAATTTTATATTGTTGGAAAGCTGACTGAATTTTATACATAATGGTTGGTCTTAAACTAGAAAATTCTAAGTATTTTAAAATTTTTATATAGAAACACTCTACTGAGAGCTAAACTGAACTAGGAAAATAGGGGTATTACAATAACCTCCAAAAATTGATCTGTAGGTCTATGATCTCTCTCTGTAATTGTCAACCTTTCACTAATTTAGATGGTTCGATTTGAAGCTATAAGTTTATTCACCTATTTAGTTTTTAAAATATTATTAAAAATTACTTTTTAGTTAATATTAAAACTTAATTTGCTTCTTTGCATATTGCATTTGTAGAAAAAAATAATTGTGAAATGAATAAATTGTCTTTCTCCTTTGTCGAAGAGAAGTGAGAAAACATTTTTATTACATATTTTGATTAGAAAAATATAAAATGTATAAGAAATAAGTAACTATAGGATAATGATAAAGTTTGATCTCCTAATAGATTGAAACTATTTTTTAAAATAAAATAATATTGTAGGGGAAGAAAAAAGTTAAATAGATATCTTAGAAAAATTTGGGGTTCTTTAGAATACAGTACATAACAAAAGTGCTCAAAAATAATACTTTCTCCATTACATTTTAATTTGTAATTTTACTAAAAATAAATGTCTCATATTAGTTGATCACTTACTAAATTAGGATAGAATTAATCATTTTTTCTCATTTTATCCCTAAAATTAATATTATACCTTAAATGTGAAAAATTATGCATAATTTCATTTTCATTCTTTTTTATATGTAATATAAATGTGACAATTAATTGTTAAATAGTTATGTGTAAATCATTGATGCTTTTCTTTCAATTATTTTAGATTTCATGAAAAATATATTTTTGCTAGATCAAATATGTATTAGAGCACGATGATAACAAAGTAGAATCAATTGACCACAAATTTACAATATCTTAACACTGAAAAGGTTCACATTATACTTTTAGGATGAAAAAGGTATTTAATATTAATGTATACAATCAAAGTATTTTACGATTGAGCTTCACAATTTAAGGTTCTTTGATTATTTTTAATACATTAAAATAGATTATATTTAAGGTATCAAATTCAAAATCATATCTATAGATGTAATTTCAAATCATATGGTTGTGGTACACTGATGCAAATAAGCGTTGTGATGGTTTCTCTAAGTGGACAGTTCCGCCATGTAGTTCTCTATAGAGTTATGCACACTAAATAAATATATGAGAAAGAAGCTTTTATAAATTGGTCTAGGTGAAAAACAACTCCTGTTAAAGTAGTTTTTCAAAATTTCAGCTTTAGCCTAGCATAGGGAAATTCAATGAAAGAAAAAGTGATAGAAAATATATAGAAGATAGTGGGGGCTTTGAGCTGTAGGTGACAAAAAAGTTTGAAAATGAGGTATAGGTGACTCAACTCTTAATAATTGAGTGTATGTGACAATTACTTTGTTATGGATTAAGAAAGTTGGGGAAGTTTGAAAATAATCCACAAGTTTTGAATTTACACTTTGATCCAAATGTTAGTTAATATAATAATAAACGGAGGAAAAAAATGTGTGTTTCTCTCTCTTCTCATCCGTTGTTATTTTCTCTCCCTTCACAGTTATTGTTGTTCATTGTTGCTGCTGTTTTATTCATCATCTTCTACTTCATTATCACCATCTTCTACTTCATTATCATCTTTATCTTCTTCTTGTCGACCATTGTTGTTGTTGTTGTTACCGCTACTACTGCTATCTGACTAGTTTCTTAGGTCAAATTTGGTTTTCATACATCACTTTCCACTTCGGCATTACTTCATAAGTGACTTTGGTAAGTAAAATTATGAATTTTAGTCGAATTTGTCTTCTGGGTACATAACTACTGCTATTTTTTTCAACAATGGATAGAACCTGATCATGAATCCAAGTAAGTGCCCACAATTTAAATAGATCACTCATCTGTTGCATTAAATGAGTAATCTGTTGCAAAGAAAGAATCATATGTTGGATTCATATTTATGGTACTATAGTGGCCATAATATAAATCAAATAGATGAGTAATCTGTTGCAACAGAAGAGTTATCTGTTGTAACAGACTTATTATCTATTGCATCAAACTGAATATTTATTGCATCAAACTGATTATCTATTAAATCAGACTGATTATCTATTACAACAGACTATTTATCTGTTGCAACAAATGAGTAATCTGTTTGGAACAACACAAATTAGCTCCTGGCACAAACCCAACAGATAACCAATATGTTTCAACTCTTGCTATTGCTACTGTATTTAAAATTATTGCTTACATCCAATCGTCGACATGTTTGTTGAGAAGATAGTAGAAAGAATGAAAATTAAATATGAATTAAAACGTCAAAGCCGATCAAACATAATTTTTTATTAAATAAAAACAAATAAAAATACACAGACTAAAATAAAAAAAATCTATTATTATTATTATCATCATCATTGTTGTTATTGTCAGCCGGGCAATCTTCAACCGATAGCAGTAGAGACCTCCTCAGCCTGCAGATCTCTCGGAGCATCCTTGCTCTCACTGCTCCCAACTCCCACTACAAGTCACAAACCTGCATCAAAAGTTCATTCACGGCGTCTTGCAGCAAAGCAACGCCCCACACTGGATCATCCATATCTAGAACACAAATGAATTGACAAAAAACATAAAAACAAAAGTAAAGAAAAGAATCTAAATGTAATACAATATATACTATAAATTGGGTATATTTACACACAAAGCAAGAAAAAAACTTACCTGAGTCAGGGAAGAGAGAGTAGTGGAAATTGTAATATGAAAGACAAGATTCAATAAATAAATAAAGTGTAGTAGAATGAACGATTGAGTAAGGAGGGACCTATTTATAGAGGATTGAATTTGAAAGAGTTAGGCAAAAAAGCACGACTATTCACCTCCATTTATTATTTACATTTTTTATTACTGTAAAAAGTTATGTCTTAATTAAATTAAGCAATATTATGATAAGTCATAACTTTCCAACTTATTACTATCAATTAGTTCTTTCCAAGAACCATTTTTATTGAGTTAAGACAACAGATTCTATATCTGTTGCATCAGATAACTCATCTGTTGCAATAAATAGACAACCTGTTGCAATAAATAGACAACCTGTTGCATCAGATAATCTATCGGTTGCAACATATAATCTATCTTTTCTTTAATAATCATCATATCATTAATCCAAATTTGATGACTTTTTTTATTATATAAATTAAAAATATAGATTTAAAAATAAAAATAGCAAAAAGTCACTATTTGTCGTCTATTTAATATTAAAATTAATTATTCAAATTAAATAACTATTTTTTTCAATTATAATTGTGTTTTTCATTTATTTCCTTATTGTTTTCTATGAAAAAAATGACTTAATTAAATCAAGCTGGTGAAAGGTTTTTATTATTGTAGACAAGTCATGACTTTCAGCTTATTATTATTAATTAGTTCTTAAATTTAAATAACCTTTTTCTAAATTTAAAAATCAAAGATTCAATAATCGTTTCTTTAATAAAATAATAACCATTTTTATTGAGTTGTGGCAATAGATTGTATAGCTATTCCATCAGATAACACATCTGCTGCATCAGATAACACATTTATTGTTTCAAATAACCCATCTATGGCAACAGATATACCATCCGTTGCAATAAATCAACCATTTATTTGCAGAAACTTTTTTGATTTCTTCTAACAGTTAATTCATAAGTCGCAACAGATAGGAAATTTGATGCAGCTGGAACATTGAATGTGGTAGACAAAAAGTCACGACTGTTCAACTTTTTTTTAATAATTTCATTATATACCTTAATTAATCCAATGTTGTGAGTTTTTTATTAGGTAATAAATAAATAATTTTAAAAAACAGATTTAAAAAAAAACGGTGAAAAGTCACGATCACTTATTAAAATTAAATAATCGTTCTTTTATGGTTATAAATTGTGTTTATCATTTTTTCCTTATTATTTATTTACGAACCATTTTTCATATGAAGTAATTAAAAAAGTCATCTTTTCACCCTCTAAATAACAATAACCCTTTTTTTATTAATAACCGTCTATTGCAACATATGATCCATCTGTTGCATTAGATTAACCTCTATTGCCACAAATTCTTATCCCTACCTCCAACTGTCGACATGTTGAGAATAAGGAATAAATAGAATGATAATTAAATATTAAATAAGAATTAAAAATTCAAAGTCGACCAAACATAGATTTTTGAATCCATTATATACTAATATATACAATTAAAAAAACATACCCTTCGGTAGATTCAATATTAAAAAAAAACATACGCTAAAAGAAAAAACATAACCTAATTATTATTACTAATATTATTATTATCATTAGTAGTAGTAGTATTAGTATTAGTAGTAGTATTTGTATTAGTATTAGTATTAGTATTAGTATTAGTATTAGTATTAGTATTATTGTCATCCGCCAGCAGCAAGGCCCTCCCCAGCCTTGCTTTGAAGTCACCCAACTCCCTTCGGAGTTTATGAATCTAACTGTCAAGTTCCCACAAGGACTTGAGATGAATCACTGCGAACAAATTTGGATCAGTCATATCTAGAAGTGGAATAGAATGAACGAGTGAGGAGGCACCTATTTATAAAAAATTGAATTCGAATGGGTTAGTCAAGAAGCCACGACTGTTCACCTCTTTTTAAATAAAATTTTTGACTTTTCAGCTTATGTAAATTTAAAAAATGGATCTAAATACAACATTTTATCTTTATTGTATTTCAAAAAAAAATTCTTTAAAATAAATCTAACAGATGGGTAATCTGTTACAAAATATATTCCATCTGACAGATAATTTACAACATATTGACAATCTGTTGCAACAGATGGATATATATGTTTGATTTTTCCAACAGATAAGTCATGTGTTACAACAGATTGATCATCTGTCGTAACAGATATCTATAATTGTTTGAGAATTTAAACAGAAGTGGCATCTGTTGCAACAGGTTAGCCATCTATTTATTCAATTTAAGCCAAGATGGGCTAGGAAGAATAAGGTGCGTGCAGATGGATGGATTTAGTTTCTAGTGTAGGTATTAAGTATACTGATAACGTCATCAGGATAATACACATAAAGTAAAATATTTTTGTGAATACAGTTTTTAACTAATTAGGCACTAATCATTTAAACAATATCTTGCCTTGTACAGTTAAGTTTGATAGGTTTGAATTGATAAGGCTGAGGCCCCATAATAATGGTGTTGATACCTTATTACGAATTACTGACGGTTATTGCTCATGTTTATGTGTGTCAAGTTTTGAGAAGGGATCAATATTTGGTGTTATTGCAGAGATCTAATAGCGATTAGACTTAACTTTAAGTGTGCATTGGACTCTGAGAAGGTCTTTGAAGCCTCGCACTGCATCAAACAAGAATAAAAAACCAATAGAAATTCCCCTGGCCCAAATTTGTACGAGGGGAATTTCTATTGGTATTTCGTTCTTGGTTGAAGCAGTGGGAGGCTTCGAAGGTCATCTCAAAGTCCAATGCATACTTAAAGTTAAGTCCAATCGCTATTGGATCTCTACAATGAAACCAAATATTGATCCCTTTTCCAAAATTGACACATAGACACAAGCAACAATCGTCATTAAATCTTAACAGGGTATCAAAACTATATTCATGGTCCCTCAGCCTTATTAGTTCGGACCTATAAAACTTAATTGTAAAATTGCAGATATTTTATTTGAATGATCAATGCCTATTCGATAAAAAGTAGCACACACGAAATCAGTGTACTCTATGTGTGTCTTCACAATAACATTATCAGTAACACATACCTCCTATATATGAAGTGGCTCCATTTGCAAGCAGTTTATTCCTCCAAACCCATTTTTACTGTAGCCTCTTATGTTGGTCGGGCAAAAGTTGATCAATATTTATTTCCTTATATCTTCAAATAAGAGAAAAATAATTCTTGTTAAATATGGGAAGAACAAAAAAAACATCATCCATCTGTTGCAACGGATTGGGCAATAGATTACTAATCTATTGCAACAGGCTCCACATCTGTTGCAACAGCTTCCCATCTGTTCAACAAATTGCAGATCTGTTATAATAGATGTGGAGGCTGTTGAAAAAGATGTAGAGTCTGTTACAATAGATGTGTAAACTATTGGAATACATCAAACTAGTCTTGGTAGTAGTTTGATTTGTTCCAACAGTCAACAACAACATCAACAACAAAGAAACAACATCAACAATAAAAAAATGACATCATTTGTTCCAACACCATCAACAAGACCACACCATAAAGTTATAACAATACCAACCTCACCAACAACATCAATAACAGTATCAACAACAAAGAAACAAACAAAATATATGCCAAAAAAATGCGCCAACAAGGTTTTTAAACTTTTTCAAATAGATGACTTTTTTTTGTATATTTTAATAATAACAACGGTTCGTTCATTCAAGACTTAAAAGTAAAATTTTCTTCAAATTATTAAAATAAATATGATATGGGTAAAGAATAATCAAATTAAAAAAACAGATTTAAATAACTTCCATAGAAGAAGACGAAAATGAAAGAGCAACAGTGAACTATACCTGCGTGACAAAAGCAAGGGGATCTAAATAGCAATTTCAGTCGAGAAAAGATATAGATCGGTTGAGATTAGAAAGGATCATTATTAGAAAGAGGAGAGAAAAGAGATTAAAAAAAAAGAAACACGGTTGTGATAACCCTAAAGAGGACAGAAAAAAAAAAGAACTAAATAAATTTAGGACTGAAGGAGAGATAATTCTAAACATAGGTTTGAATATTCATTAATAACTTGAGGGGCTCGAGGAAAATGGGTGACATTGAAAAGACAAAATAAGACTATTCAAGGGGGAGATTTTTTAGTTATCGTACAAATATTTTTTACCTCCTTAGTAGTATTAAAATTAAAAAAAAAAGATTTTTAAATAGATATGTCATCTGTTGCAACAAATATCAATACCTGTTTGAAATTTTCCAACAGCTCAATCATCTGTCGCAGCAGATGCAAATGTCTATTTGATAATTAAATCAGATAGGTTATCTGTTGCAACAGATCTCAATATCTGTTTGAAAATTTCAAACAGCTCAGTCATTTGTCGCAACAAATACAAGTGTCTGTTGAAAATTTCCAACAGCTCACTTTGAAAACATAATTTGAAGAATACAACTTTATAAAAAATATAATACGGTCCCTTTTTTATAATTGTTTATTTTTCAAACATTTATTAAAATCATTTAATAAATTCAAAAACTTTTTTCTCTCCTCAAATCCTCTTCTTCTCCAATTTTTTCTTCATAGTTTTCAAAAAAACAAAGTTTGGGCCGGCTCTTACTTCCCAAGTCAAAATTTTTCAGTTTCTCCTGCTCAGGTAAGTTTAATCTTCTTCCCCGATCTGTTTAGATCCATTTTAATATATTTTTTCTTTTCTCTTTGTGTTATAGTTCTTTTAGTCAAAATTTGAGTTTTTTTAGTTAACATTGTCGATTTCGCATGTTTAATCGTGTTTTACTTTGGATAATGACTAAAAATTTTATTTATTTATATTGCATATTGATTTTGAATTTGTTATACTAAATTGGATCCATTTTAATGGTGTTCTTGTTGTTATGAATTGCACTAACAATATTTGGAGAAGTTGGAACAAGATTTGCATGTTTGATCCTAGGCATTTTCTCATTTTTCTTAATAGACCAGTTGTCGATAGATCGACCACTGCAAATTTATTTTTGCTGTATTTTTCTATTTTTATTAATAGACCAATGGTCGATAAATCGATCACTATAGATTCATTTTTGGTTGTATATCATAAATGGTGAGAGTTCATCATGAAGTTAAAAGGTCTGCTTCCACTGCTTCTAGAGTTCGTGTACATGACATGTACTCTAGGACTTGTTGGGAAAGCAATAACTCGGGTTATGCGAATGCTGACAGATATAAAGCGATAACACATAAGAGAAAAAATTATAAACATGTAGCACGTAGGCACTCAATAATAATAAAACAATAACACAAACAAGGCGTCTATACACCTATAGTGTCACACTAAGCCGATACAACTCAAAATAAAGCTCGAATTCTAAAAATTCACTAGAAGAGTTTTTTTTTTACCAAAAAGAATTCATTTTAAGTTTGAAAAGGGTTTTATTATTAAGTGACAAAAGAAAATAATTTGCTCCAAAAAGGACTTTTAACAATCAAAATTCATAGTCGCCACCTCATGTAATCTGGTGTGCCAAGTCACCTTTGGAAATCCTTTTAAAAATAATTTTGACTCTTTCAAAACTGGCCACGAACAGAGATTCCAGTTAAGGAATTTTGTTGACTGCAAGAAAGGTGTTAGGCACCTCTAGATTCCATAGTTCGACCACGGTCGCTTCTGAAATATATCGGCTAGTATGACACTATAAAATGCATAAACCAAAGAAAACACACAACAAACTAAAACAAATAATCAAACAAACAAAACCAAAAAATAGTGTCCAGTCCAATTTATTATAAAATGAAATAGAAATGCTGAAATTAAAACCTAAAATATTCTAACTATCCTAAACTATGCTTTACCCGATGTCTCAGGTCTTGATCACGATCGGTCTTTCGAGTATAAAATATCGCAGGGTATTCTTCGATAATAAATACAATGTATTGTAGGGCATTCCCCGACTGAATGAATACAAGAAATTTAGGTGCGATGAAATAAATGCCATTTAACACATTCAAACACTAAATAATCCACAATCCTAAGTATTGCCTACCCAACCTAAGGTTTGCTTATAAATTTTTGGTCTAAGGCATGATACTATCGGATTTGACAAATTAACACTTATTTCAAATCAACCAATTAATCAACTCAAGACAATATGCAATTTTATCAATTTCAATCCCTACCCCAAGTTTCATCTTCAATCATTGATCAATCAATTCTCAATTATTAATTCAAAGCTTCCCCTTTCGAGTTTCATAATCCAAATCAAACATCAACGACATACACACCACAAGAAATCAAACCATACTAAGCATACTGGTTATTCACACCCACAAAGAATTAAAATTCAAGATAAAAGCAAAGAATGAAAGTAAGAAAAATGGACCTCAATTGAAGCTTTCAATATACCGAAGATAGAAACGCGTCCAGGAAACACGATTTAAACCTCAATAACGAACTCCGAAGGGATATCGATATACTCTCTTTGTTTTATTTTCTGCTAACTCGAACCAACATCGTGAAGTAACAGATGAACACCCGAAATCGAAATTGAAACTTCAACAAAGAAAACCAGAACCCCCATGTAACAAATTGCACCAAGACTTTGTCGGAGTCAGCCTAAAACAGTCGATTTAGATGACTTGGTGTCTGAAACTAATATTTTTAGTGATATTTCGTCGGAAAAATCAAGGGATGTGGAGAATTTTTAGGGATTTCAGGGATGAGATAGATTTAAAGCCCATGGTACCTGAACCCGACCAGAAACAACTAGTTCTGATGAAGAATTTGCCAAAAAACTCAAACCTAGTTGAACCCCCTATCGATTTTCGTTCATCCTCCTTAATTTCTTTCTGTTTTCTCTCTTTTTTCTCCTAAATCTTACTGATTCTATGAGTATGTGTATGCGTGTATTCAGCTGTGTGCGAGTGCATAAATTTTAGGTCCTTTTGCTATATAAAATGGTGTGTGTATATTTTGAGAGATGCCTCCTTTTTATCCGTATATGAGAGTGTGTATATGTGTGCATGGGTGATTTTTTTTGTGTGTGATATGTATTTATGTAGTGATGGTGTGTGTGTATTGTGCATATATGAGAGTAACAAGATATGAGCTCTGTGTGTGTAAAATCCGTTAGGGTATTTTTTTTGTAAGGGAAAACGTGTTAGGGGTAGATATAACGCCCCAAAAATCTGTCCCGAGAATTCACACGGTGCTTGGAACCACAAGTGATCCTAAGCTAACCCATGAGCTGACATACTGTTAAGAAACTAAATTATAACATAAAAAATAGCCGTTCTGCTGTGCAGAAACATAATCATACTAAATATCTAAAATAGACACAATACTAATAAAGCTTTACAATCTGATAAATCTGAAGGATGAAACTGAAATTTACATAACTGACTCTGACTGACATCTATGAAGTCTCTACTATACTGACTATAGATAGTTAGGACATGCCTCCAACTACCACTAATCAGTATACATGGAAAATAAATAAACTTTACATGAACTAAAACTGTCTGGAGTTTTCAAAGTAGGAGAACTCATCACCTGCTGGCTGAAATCTGCAACTGTCTGATCGTGATGTGCGGGCTATGATTAGTACCTATATTATGAAACAATGTAGCCACACAGACGTATATGTGGATCGGTACTTCTGGAATGTACTAAGTATGTTGGGGTGAATGCAATAAGTAAAACTGACTTTATACGTAATCGTAAAACATGCATGCTAAGTGTAAGTAGACTCACCAATAGGCTGGAATAAATTGAAAACTAATATATCTTAAAGCATGAGTGACAAACATTCTTTGATAAGATGGTGAATCTCTACACTTAGTTTCTGTAAAACTTTACTTTAATGATATAAGTATAACTGAAGCTGAATACTAGGCATGTAAAACTGTACTATACTTAGTCTGGATAACTGGACTGAAAATATAGAGTATTATGCATATGAGAAAGGGACTGACTGAGTAATATGAGGTAACTGATCATAAATTCATGAAGACTGTATTATCTGAGAATGCAAGACCAAGCGCATAACATAATTCTGAAATAGTCTATAAACTAAGGTATTGGAATACTGATAACTGAATAATTGATAACTATACGCGACGGTCAAGCAAACCTAAAACTGAATTGAGTTACTGGTCTGAATACTGGACTGGGAATAGGACTGAGACTGTAACTAAGACTATATTCTGAGTTCTAATAACTGATTAACTGATGTCTGAGTTTACTGATACTATATTACTGATAAATGGGAGACTATATATAACAGTCCTATTTTTATGAAACTTTGCTGAGTTCCATACCTGTAGAACTAAACTGAGTTCTGTACTGAGTTTGAAACTAAAACTGTAGGAAGTAATCATCTAACCACCATGCCCCTTTCTAAATGATTTGGGGTTCAAATTGTAACCCTAGTTGGAAGGGTGTCAGTATCGTTCCACAGGTAAAGATAACTGAAGAGATACCCTCATCTGCCAGGTACTCTAATGAGAATGGTGGAACCCTTAACTGATAGGTTAAAATACCTCATTAACCCTCATCTGGCAAGTTTGATGTCTCAACCTATGTTGGCTACGTAGTTCTGGAATGCAAGAATTGTTTCTAAGGATCACACCCTCTATTGGTAGGTAAGATCCCATCCTTGGGTTCCCTCAGTACTAAATCCTACTCCCAACTGAATAGATACTGAACAGATTGCTAGACTGTATTGGGTTTGACTGAACCATTACTGATTGTGTTAACTTAATGAACTATTACTTTTTGTACTATTTAACTGAATTGAACTGTGTTTACTGAGTTTCGTGGATTGATGGAAATACTACTGAATTTTATTGACTGACTGGATACTACAGAGGTCTGAATCAAATACTGAATACTACTAAGGTCTGAACTGAATACTGAAACTACTGAGGTTTGAACTGAATACTGAATGGTACTGAGGTCTGAACTGAATACTAAATGCTCTGAGGTGTGGAACTAACTGAATACACTGAGTTCTGTTAACTAACTGAGTTTACTGATTTCTGCTAACTGACTAAGTTCTGTTGAGTTTTGTAACTGACTGAGAATACTACTGACCGTGACGCGACTGATATTGCTCTGTAACTAACACTGGCTCTAGGTAAATAGCTAAATTGCCAGGTATTAAATACCCCCAGGACTCGATAGCATGAAAGTAAAACATCACATGATCATAATAGTATAACAATTGTCAATTGTTCACAATTCATTCACTGAGACTTATTATCAACCACTTGGAGGTTATGAACTTGTACATGAATGAGAAGACATGGTAACATGTCATGATTACTCTATTCAATTCACATGGAGATTAATACTTGGACATGGGAATATCTTAAAACATGGGAGCATAGCATGGTTCCTTAACCAAAATCGTGAATTGGGGGAATTTACATAAAATTCACTTAAAATAAGGCATGGATATTTCGTCACAACATGTAAGGATCAAACACGTGGAAAACATGAACTTAAAACATGAAAATATTTCTAATTATCTTTAATATAAGATCCACTATAGAATCGAACTAAAATCTAAGGACGTGATATGTAAGCCTTTGTTCAAAATCATTCTTGTAGGCATTTCATCAAACACTTGTAATTCATGATTTAGGCTAAGCATGGGAATAGTTAAAATAGTAGTAATAGCATGATTCCACCTCTAAAATCACTATATAGGGTATAAATTTAGCAAACAATACCATTCAAACATGTGAGGTTTAATATCACCCACAATTTTATGGAAACATAACGTAAGCTTGAGATTCATGAAAACTTATAAGAAAAATTCATGGGAACATGTAAAGATCATGATTTTAAACTTGAAATTTGAGTTTTGGGCTCCATGGGTGAACTCCTACATACCTCAATTTTTTTTTGAATTGTGAAGAAAGTTTGAATCTTGGAATCTTGAATGATGAACTTGTGAAAGAAACATCATTCTTAATTTTTTTTCTTGAAGGTTTATTGAACTAGGAAACTTTAATCCTTGGATTCTTGAAGAAATATTGAATTCAAAACTTAAATCCTTGAGTTCTTGAGAGAAAAGTTAAACTTCGTTCATGGTGGAAAAAAAGGGAGGGTTTACGTGAGTTTTGATGCTGAAAAGTGGGCAAATAGTTCCCTTTGGGGTGTTATAAATCGTCCATTGGACGTTTGGGGTCGAGGGGAAAGGACCAAAGTGCCCCTTGACCCTTAAGAAGCTAAAACTGTGGGGGAATAGCCCCCACGTCGCGACCCCTAGTTGGGTCAAGTAGCCCTCGTGAAGCGCCCCTATTTGGGTCAAGTAGCCCTCACGTCGCGAGGCTATCACGACCCCTTACTGCCTCACATAAAAAACTACATAACTTTTCGCTCGAGTATCAGATTTTGGAGAAATTGGTATCGTTGGAAAGTTAATTCAATTATCTATAATTTGGTGGGTCTTGAGCTAAAAATTCTATGTATATAAAAATTTATACACATTTAAAGTTGACCCTTGTAGAATTGAATATCATACTTTGGACGAATCAAAGGATCTTAGCTCAATTTGGCTCTAAATGATTTCTATGAACATTTTTAAGCTCATGAGCATTTCACACACTAGTATAAGGATCATGAAACTTATATTTACATGCGAATAACTCAGATTGTAACTTATACACGTAAGAACGACGGTTTAAAAACTAGCCTAAAAATGTGGGGTATTTACAGTAGGGGCCATGTGGGTAGGGGTAGAGGGTGGGATAGGAAGTTTGGGTGGTTAGAATAATATGAGGTGGTTAAATTTGATGGATGGGGGTGCTAATTTGTTATGGGTTTGTTGTAATTTTGTTATTTGAGATAAAGATAAAAATAATAATAAGATGGTTGTGTATTTTGTTTTTCTTGTAGAAAAATTACCACATGGATGGGGTACGTGATAAGGTAATCGAGTTGAATTGATTTTTGGGATGGGGCAAAATTACGTGTCTACAATGTGTACGCACTTAACTCATAAGCAATCCTTCTTAATGGCTAGTGCCCATAATTTCCTTAGTATTGCTGTCATATTCCATCTACATAAATACAGCAAATTGAGACCACCAACACCCCTAGGTTGACAATCCTTTCCCCAAGAGACCAAGGCTCCCTTGGACTTTTCACTAGAACCTGTCTACAAGAAGGTTCTACAAACTTGTTCAATTAACTTCATGATCTTTTTGGGTAGGCTGAAAATTTGGGACCAATATATTTGCATGCCAAACACCACAGACTTAATAAGTTGGAGCCTTTCATCATATTTAAGAAGCTTAGAAGTCCAACATTTCATCTTCCCTGTAATTTTGTCCACCACTGACATACATTGACTGATTATAAGTTTTTTTGGATGACAAGGGGACTCCCAAGTATTTAAATGGTAAAGTGCCTTCATTAAACCCTAAGAGATTGAGTATATCCTGCTTAACTTGTGGCTTGACCCTGAGCTCTTGTCAAAGTTTGCTTGCAATTCCAAAGCACTTGAAAACGTGTCAAAAACTTGCTTAATCATATGCACTAAACTTACCTCAGCGTTGCAAAACATCAATAAATGATCCAAAAAGCAAATATGCTAAACACAGCTAGTTTAGGTGTACGCGCCTCGCGCGTGTACCTCACTTTATTGAGTTCAAACGTTACATTAAATAAGATATTTATTTAAATAATAAATATGAATACAATAATTAAATACAATATATTTTTGGAGAATTTATTTAATTAAATTTAACCTTTATCAAAAAAAATTGTTAAGCCGATCGACATTCATCTACCACCTGTAATCTATAATAAAATAATAGGATAACAGAGATATCAAAAGAATTCAACTAAACTTAACCTTTACACAAAAATATTTTCAAAAAAGAGATATAAATACAATACAATTAAATCTAACCTTTATCTAAAAAAATTTTCAAAGTCGATTGACATCCATCTACCATCTGTAAACTACAATAAAATAATATAATAGTGATCACAAAGCTTCAATTTTGATGAAAATAATTCTTGTCTGAACTAAAAATTTGACCTTAACGTTGAATTTTATTATGTTGATAAAAACAGTGAAGAAGTTGAGGGCATCCATCTAGACATGCAACCGAATCAAGTTAAATAAGCACCAATCATATTTTTTCAATAAGTAAATTGGTTTCTTCTCTAGTTTAACATGCATCTCAATATTTATAGAAATATTTTTTTAATAGAGTCCTAGTTTAAGAGTATTTTTCTATTCTATTTTAGGAGTATTTTTGTAATTGGTTAGTACAAGAAAATATTAATTGATTCTCCTTCCATATATTTTAGGAGTCTAAAATAAATTAATAAAATAAAAATAATTAAATAATAAATTGAAAAAAATAGTGAAAAGACAGTTTTGTATAAAAGTTCAAATCACTTATATAGATTACATATATAGATATAGATTATAAATTATAGATTATAGATATTGATTATAAATTATAGATTATACATATAGATTAAATAATATATATTTAATAACATATTTTATGGCTAAGTTTCCTAGTTACAATAGAATTCAAAATAAACTTTATTAGATTGGATAGACTGAAAGGGCGTACTCCATATATACGATTACAAGGGCACATATAACCGCTCGGCAGATTATATATCACGCAAGACGTAAATTCTGTGTGTTTAAGTAGACGATTGTTCATCAGGTCGGCCGATTATCTTTCAAAGATTATTCCCGCGTTTGCTCTCTAAGGTAAATCAATCTCCCTCCTATGTTTTCCTGTACCAATTCACGTGATTGGTTTATGTGCTCTGCTTTTTTTTTTTTCCACTAGTGAATTGACATTTTCTTTTCTTTATGCTCTATACTCTTTATTACTTATTGCCATGATTGTTAGTGCTCCCTGCATTGCATGGATGGAATACTGACTCGTTGTTATCTTTGAAATCTCTTTACGGGGATCTACAACTCTTCTCGAGTCCCCTCTGTTTGGGGAAGATTTTATTATGTGCCTACTTGAATGTAAATTTTTTTAACGAGTTCTTTGGTATATTAGTTGATGAATCTAAGGAGGCCTGTCATAAAGAACAAATAGCCCTTGTTTTGCGGTATGTCAACAAAGAAGGGTAACTTATTGAGAGATTGTTGCTACTGAATTCAGGAGTACTTATTGTTACTGCATTGGATAGATCGAATACTCTTTGTTATCTTTGAACTCTCTTTATGGGGATATAGAGCTCTTTTTTTCGTCCCCTCTGATTGGGGAAAATTGTGGGTTTTGGCCAAAAGAGGACAATATCTTTGGGCTGGTTCAGCCCAAAACTCCTTTCCAATTTGCCTAATATAGTTTAACTAACAGAAAAAGTTTGTACCCCACCTAAATATGCACAACGCACTTGAAACTCCTGGTAACAGAAAGTTTATTTTGTATCCATGGCGCATTAACCAAGTACATTTGGTGATAAACGGGAATTTAAACTAAGTATAACAATAACAATTAACATAATACAAAGTAAAGTAGATTTGAAAAGGAAATACAATAATGCAGAATTAGATAATGGCGAAAATAAGAATAATAAACTTAAATATTACGATCCCGAAACAAAGGGAACAACAGATAATAATAAAAATCGAAGGAGGGCAAACATCCTCTATCCCATCAAAATTTTATAGCGGGTTAAGGCATTGTTAACGAATTTGGGATATATGTGGGGGACAGGTTGAGATGATGGAAATAATACGTAACAGTCAGCCATGAGACGAGAGATGAGAAGACTGAGATTATATATATTCATTGATGTGAAGTTTCGTTGAAGTAGTTAAAACCAAGTATGTTACAAATATTGGAAAGGTGCATTTTCTAAAAAGATACAACAACAACAACATACCCAATGTCTTCCCACAAGGTGGGGTTTGGGGAGGGTAAAGTGTAGTTATACAAAATCCATATCAATTGTCATAGAAAATCTACAGGCTCAATTTTTAAGTTTTTTAGCTTTAAACCCACAATATTATTTTACGGTATGGGTTCATATCTACTGGTTATTATAATTTTAGTAAACTTTCACACATCAATTTGTACTCCAGCCATGAAATTACTGGGTTCATATAAACCTGGTATCCTAAAGCTACATATGACTCTGAGTGCAGTGGTATTCTATAGCCACTAGTTTAATATCTTGGATATGCCTATTGCCCACTGAGGAGAAAACATCTTATGCTTCTTAGCTGCCTTTATGCTCTTGGAAAGTAAGGTTCTTTTTTTGAGTTTTTGTGCTCCTGAATTATAATTTATTAATTAGGTGATGAGGATGTCGACGCCGGCGAGGAAGAGATTGATGAGGGATCTTAAGCAGTTACATCAGGATCCTCCTGCTGGCATCAACTGTGCACCTTATGATAAGAATATAATGTTATGGAATTCTGTTATATTTGGGTATGACATCTGGAATTGAATGAAAATCATGGTTCCATAATGTTTTGGACTTTGGCGAGTGCTCTCTTCCCAAAGTGTTGTATCTTTGTACTTACATCTTTTTTTTTTTTTTTCTTGATATGCAGTCCTCATGATAGTCCCTGGGATGGAGGTGCGTAAACATTGCTTAGTGACTACCTTTGGTTTGTGATATGAATTGAAGCATTCTTGTTGAGAGTATCACTCTGTCATAGCTATGCTTCCCAAGACGTAGTTATGTCTTAGCAATAGCTGTTTCTTGCTTTTATTTTGTATCTGTATGATTTATGAGCAAATAAAGTGCCTTTAACTGTGGCATATCAGAGTGGTAGCTGCATCTATGAAAAAATATTGTGTGGATAAGGTCGAACCTGAATTACAAAAATGTAATTCAGGAATCTTTGTATATGTTCTTTGTGCCTTTAATTTGGGATTTTCTTGTTCTATCATCCCAGTAAAGAAGGTTTTCAAGGATTGGTGTTGGTTCATGACCAGTGCCCTCTGCTGTCCTAAATACTCTTATAGCCTTATGCAGATGGTTAGAGTAATTGGCCCTCTTTTTATTGCTCACTGTTTCTTTAGTAGCTTTCTAGTTTCACGTTGATCTTTGTCATCTTTACCTTTTTTCTATTTCCTTTTCATCTTCCACAAACTTCTTCCAATAAAGTAGAGCATCAGAGCTTTGGCTAATTTGTTTGGACAATTGCTTTTACAATTCGCAGATATATCCATCCAGCTTTGACTGTTCTGTTATAATGTTACTTACAGGTACATTTAAGATGACACTTCAATTTTCAGAGGATTATCCTAACAAGCCACCAAGAGTGCACTTTATCTCCAGAATGTTCCATCCAAATAGTAAGTAGCACAAGTAAAATCTTCCCCCTCCTCTTATCTCTACTCCTCTTTCTTCCTAATAGAGTTGTAATCCTTGGAGAGGGTAATAACACTATATAACTTCTTATGAGAGGATAAAATCTATTTACATTCTCTCTTTTGTATACATATATATGCGTGTTTGTGATCTGTTACTGTTATGTTTGGGAAGGCAAGGCTGGTTTTGAAAAGCAACAATAATGAAGCCACAAGTTCAAGCTAGTTGAGATATGCTATATAAATCTTTACTATCCATTTTGTTCCATTTAGACCCGTCTCATTTTAATTAAGGCTCTCAAACCCCAGAGGTACTCTCTCATTTTCTATTGATGTACAAATCATTCAACAAGATCAAAAGGACCCCTAACAGATATTGGACTAATGTGATTATACTAACAAAATTAAGTCTTGATTGCAACCAGTTGGTATTGCTGAGAAAGATCTTTTTCTTCCATTGTACTGTATTTTTCACTAAGTTTCATGAATTCCAAATGATTATTAGTCCTTTGAAACAACTTCATGTGAGTTTAGGTCTATCTCATCCCCTTTAACACTATCGACCATCATGGTTTCATGCCCGAGCTGCAATTTTGAAGACATGACAAAACCATCTCAAGCGGTTAACTCCAATTGTTTTTAGTTTCCATCTGTTTTTGCACATTCATTTAGCCTAACTTCTCCAACTCCAATCTGGTTTTTGCCCCTCTCTTTTTTTTTTTTTAAAGTAGTGCAAATTAGCTTGTCCAATATTTTTTCGTATTGCATGCAAGGTATAGTTTTGCTGATCTCTTATGCCTTTGCTTATTGCTGCTCAGTTTATGCTGATGGGAGTGTTTGTTTGGACAGCTTGCAAAATCAGTGGACTGGAGCATATGACATAGCTGCTATACTTACCTCAATACAGGTATTATAAGATGTTCTCAATGCAACTTCATGCCTCCGTTCTGGTGGCAGGTATTATTAGTTCATCACACTATTGAGGACAATGTCTTTCGTTGATCAGTAGGCTGGTGCCACTGCTGCTAATGAACACACGGACGCATACATTTTGACGAGTTTCCTTTCCTTTACCATTTTGATGGATTAATTGACATGCATGCAAGTTTGTCTAGACATCACCTTTATAAAATTAAAAATAGATAAATAATTTGGACATATGAATAGAGGAAGAAAAGAAACATCACTAAATGCTCTAAAGCAGTCTGGTCCTTGTTTTTTGCCCTTAAGATAACATATATGTGTCCCCAGGTGACACTATTTTCGATGTCGATCAACAAGTTTTCAGTTCTCTGTTGAGATTATTAGTAGGCAGTGGCGGAGCCAGGATTTTCGTTAAGGGGGTTCAAAAGTAAACATACGAACTAATCGAAGGGGGTTTAACATCTACTGTATATACATAAAAAATAATTTTAACTATGTATAAATAGTAAAATTTTTCGCTGAAGGGGGTTCGGATGAACCCCGTCGGCCAAGTGTATCTCCGTCCCTGTTAGTAGGGTAAGAATTTTATATTTGAACAAGCGCATGTAGTTTTGATAATCTAGTCCACAGAGTCAAGTCTTTCTTCATTTTCTCTAACTTTATTAGTTATAAGCAATTTCATGCACAAGTTGAATTATCCCTGTAAGAAATACTCTCAATAGTTGCAGGTGTTTACTTGATTGCTGTGTGATTTTTCCTTGGTCCATTTTATTTGCCATATTCCTATTTATTGAGTTTCAATAGTTTTTTTCCTGCTGTGATATTTTAATTATGTCATCAATTTTAATTCAGAATTGGTGGTTATATTGTTCTCATTTATTTTAAATATAAGTATAAAGTAAGTAGATTACTGCTGATGATAGACCAAAATAAATCAGTTCATTTCTTATAATTAACTGGAGCAAAACAATTTAGCCTTTTCTCAGCATCTTCAAGGTGTGAAAGGAAGTGTTCTGTGCCAGTATAACCATTAGTAGCATTTATACTGGCAAGTCCCTGATATATGAAATTTGCTGGTGCAGTCTTTACTCTGTGATCCAAACCCTAATTCACCAGCTAATTCAGAAGCAGCACGCCTATTTAGAGAGAACAAAAGCGAGTACAACAGGAAGGTGCGTGAAATAGTTGAACAGAGCTGGACTGACTTCTCTGTGGCTAAACACATTACATGGCATTCTGCTGGTCAAGTTGTCTGCATCAAACTAAGATGGTTTTTTCAGTGTATTTGCTACATCATTAATCAATGTAGCACAAAGTACTTGAAGTCACATTCTCTCTGAATTCTAAGTGAAAGGCCTGAAGTACAAAATAGAGTATGAACACTGCCAGCATTGTTCGTTGTTTGTTCCATGTGCAGAAGCAAATCTTTCTTTGTGTCAACTCTAGTGAATGTTATAGGTCTGAATTGTAGTCTCTTATCAGCTTTCTTTGAAGTGTTTAGTGAGGTCAGACTTTGTCTAAAGTTGTTTTATGTGTTTTTCACCTCCTCGAATATTTTTTTTTTTTTTATATTAAATACTTATAGTTGGTTTGATATTATTTAAAATATTTTTTTATTTTAATAAATTTTTAGTTTAAAAATAAATAACTAAATAAAGTTAATTTTGGGACATTTTATTTTATTTCTAATTCTAATTTTAAAAATAATACAAAAATTTTTTTAAAAAAATATTTTTAAATTTTAAATAAATTAGTAGTTTTAATACTATCCTGATTATATTTGTTTAAGGATATTTATAATTTTTATTATTTTTTTAAAATAAAAATTAATTAGTTCTATTTATATTTATTATTATTATTATTATTCTATTATCTTATTTATTTAGTAGTTTATTTTTATTTATTATTATTAATAGATAAAAAAAAAGATTTTTATTTTTAAAATTCAAATTCCCTCTTCCTGATCTGTAACTGCTCCCCCCTTCAACTTTCCCCCCAAAGAATCCGTCTATTTAAGGACTTCTCCCACCCCCCAGAAAAAAACTTACGGACTTGGATTAGAAAAAAAAATAGGGAGTAACATTGGAGAGAAAGAAAACATTCAAAGAAAAAAAAAATACAACCAAGTGTACTTCCTCCTTAATTTTCCAGCAAAACAACCCAACAAAAAATTACAACAATCAAAAATTCCTCGCATCTCAAATTTTGAGGTCTGTTTGCAGTTTCAAGTTTGTGGCTTCTGAATATTAGCTATTGAGAAATTAATTTTTTCAGGAGGTAATCTTTAATTTAATCTTCCTTTAGCTATTGAGAAATTAATTTAATCTTCCTTTATTATGTAGTTTAAAACAATTGTATGAAACTTGATTCCAACATTATGAAGTTTCTCAAACTCACATGTGTTTTAACATATTTTAATTTTTGATGTGATAATATGTTGTACTTTTAGATTTTAATATCATAAAGGTAAAGTAAAATTGATTGTAAACATTGTACACTATATGAAGAGAACAAGACACATACGCAAAAAAAAAAAAAAAGACGTTGGAAATAAAAAAGTTAAGGATACGAAAAAAAAAAAAAAAACGTTGGAAATAAAAAAGTTAAGGAAAATGAGAGAAACCTGATGAAAAGAAAATAATGTTGGAGAAGTCACATGGATATTTTGGATGTTCCTGTGCATTATAACCAAAAAGGATTCATGGCATTGGGTCAATCGATGTATTTCTTTTAAGTTTTATATATTAAAGATAAGAGAAGTTATAATTTAAAAATTGGGGGTAAAGGAAATTAGTTTTTGTGCATGATATATTTATGTTATTTTATTAACTGCTCTATCTTTATTCTTGATATGTTTGATTTCGATGCTTAATATGTTATATGAATATAAGTTAGTTAAATTTATGTGTCAATACTGTTCATGTATAGTTTCTTATTGGTTTAGAAAGTAATATGAGTGATAGATTATTTGAACATTATAAGCTCTCCAGAATTAAATTTCAGGCCAAGACATTCGTTTGAGGCTTAATTAATTAACTAGTGTAAGCTTGAGAGAGATGGGTTGCGATTTTGATTCAAGATCCCTCATAATTGAGAAAAGAAAAAGAGAGGAAAAATCAATTGTAAAGGAGCGAAGTGAGTCGCGAATTAATTCAAAACTAATTGCAAATTTGAAAGAAAAGAAGAATGAGGGTAAAATGAATAGGAAAAAGTAAGTTTAGATGTCTTGAATTTATAATAGACTAACCGATACTTTTGACGTTAGGCTAATTTTAGGTATGTATAAAATATTCGTCTCAATTAAGAATGCGGAGTACGTATCTTTTTGAGATATTTAAAATTCAAGGATGCAATAATGCACCTTGATAAATATGTTCTAAAATTAATTTTTCATCGATTTATTTAATATAAGATAATAGATGAATATTAGGAATTAAAATGAGCGAATTTAGGCCTTGACATAATTTATTTAAATAGTTAAAATCAAGTCTAAGTTGATAAAGCGATCGTGCTAAACCACGGGACTCGAGGGGTGCCTCACACCTTTCCCTCGGTCAACAGAATTTTTTACCCGGTCTTCAGTTTTCGCAAACCAAAATAAAAGAGTCATTTTCTTTTGACTAGGGATTCAAAAAGGCGGCTTGGAACACCAAAACTCAATTCCAAGTGACGACTCTATAATTTAGCTAATCTCTATTCAATACCGTCACTTTAATTGAAACAATCCTTCGACTTGATCTCTTCAAACGAAAAAGGGGTGTGACAAAGGGTAGTTCGAAAACCCTTTAGGAACTTAGCAAGAGCTTAGGGTAGGTCCTTAGGATTGCTGGGTAATCCAATTTGCCTCAGTGTTTTAGTGACATATTAGGAAGTACTGCTTGTGGAACTTTTTTAAAATAGAGACTTGGTATCACAGGTCATAGTAGTAGGCAGAAAGAGTTGCTGATATAGAAAAATGACATTCCCCAGTAACCACTCTTTTTCCCTTCCCTTCTTTGTTGCTTTTGCCTTTCCTCACTGGTAATCTGCAACTTTACTTGTAGTACTGTCAAAAGAAGCTTCTCCACAGTTATACAACAACAATTATTTCAGTGTATTTCCATAAAGTAAGGTCTGGGGAGGGTAAAATGTATGCACTCCATATCGCTACCTCCGAAGAAGTAGAGAGACTGTTTCCGGTAAACCCCGGCTCAAGATAAAGAATACCAAACAAGGGGATGGATGACATAATAGAAATAAGGAGTAAGAAATGATAAAATAGAAATCAAAGCAATACGAAATACGAGAAATAAGGGCAACACGAAATAAGAAAATAGGAACTAAGAAATAAGGAATAGGACACCCACCTAGTAGTAACATACACTCACAAACCAAAGATACCTATGTACACAGTCGTAGGATTACTAATTCGGCTACACACGGTCTCTCATGACTGCTAGCTACAACCCACACACTCACAATAGCCTTCTACCCTTATTCGGGACCTCCACATCTTCCTATCTAGGGTCATGTCCTCAGTAAGCTGCAGCTGCTCCATGTCATGTCTAATCACCTCTCTCCAGTATTTCTTCGGCCTACCTCTGCTCTTCCTGAAGCCATCCAACGCTAGCCTCTTACACCTACGAACTGAGGCATCCGCGCTCCTCCTCATCACATGCCCAAACCACCTCTACTCCTCCTGAAGCCATCCAACGCTAGCCTCTCACACCTACAAAGTGAGGCATCCGCACCCCTCTTCATCACATGCCCAAACCATCTCAGCCTTCCTTCCCACATCTTGTCCTCCATTAAAGTCACTCCCACCTTCTCCCGCATCTCTACAGTTATCTTCATACAATTTCTTTTTACGAGGCGCACCCACCCCCCACCCCACCCCAAAAAAGATTCAATATATTTTTAATTTTATGTGGCACTCTTTTCTTTTTGAGTTAGTACTAATGTGGAAATAGTTTAACCTTAAATTTCATTTTTTTTTTACCATTAATTGCATGCTACTCCTATTATATATTCAGAGAGATGTCATTGATGTTCAAGACCATAAGTACAAAAGTTTTCATTACCTTCCCATTCAGTTAACCAACAGAATATGTAAAGAAAAAGAAAGCAACATAAAAAATTACTTATAATGTAAGGAGAGAATCTTCCCTTGTTTCTTTTCCAAATTGTATTAGGTTATGGACCCATAGCCAGAGAAGTTGACCCCATACCACAAGCTCCTTTATATTACTGAGAACATGAATCCTTTTTTTAATTATCTAAGAGACATTATTATAATCTGTCCTCCCTTGTGGTCCAACCTTGCAAAAACAAATTAAACAATATTGCTTCTGTCTCTCTCAATTATGAAAACCAACATACTAATATCAATTTGCAGTTTCGTGATAATTCTGGTACGACAACATATGCGCATTTCACTACACACAATGAATTATGAACAATTGCAATAAGTCCAACAACAAAAAAAAATTGTTTATTTTGAATAAAAAGTTCAGTAAAAATGTTGCTGCACTGGCAATGGCCAATAGTTTGTTTGATCTTCGACGACATTGTTGAACAAGTTGCAATATCCTTCTTCAGGGACATGAGTTTGTTCTTCTATTTTATAATTAGCTGACGTTGGGAAGACATGATCGTGGTTGTTATTGTTGTTGTTGTTATGTGGGCTGTTTGTTGATGATGTTCTTGTTGTAGTTCCAAGGTTTACATCTATTATTGTACTGTTCTCATCACCACTTCCATTATTCCAATTTGACCCTTCGTTTTCTTTGTTCAGATTAAACAAAATAGTTGTGCCTCCTCCTGCTGATTCTCTGTTACTCAGAGTCAGTAACTGCAACTGCATGCCACCACGAATAATCAATGCAAAAATATAGTAAATAATAAAACATTGGGAATTGTGATACGTACCAACTAGTCAGCCAAAAAAAGGGAAAGTCGTTTTTTACAAAAAAAAACAACAACATAAAATTACATGCAATAAAAGGTATTTATGATTGCATGAAATAGTGCATAATCTGATTAATAAAACGAAATCAACTTGTTATGAGCGGTTAAATTACACTAATAGATTAACAGTTCTTTATGTTATTGATGTATTATTGATGTATTAACTTTATTAAGTTACATAAGCTGATAGTGCAAACTTTTGTAATTCCACTAGTGTAATTTGATAGGTTATTATTTAATTTAATACCAATTTGTAGATTATTTTAGTGATCAGGACACAAGATATAAACTCAATTTAATATCCCATCTAGCTTATTAATTACATGAAAACCATATGTATGTTACTGATTGTGGTGTAATTTCTATAACGTCAATGATCAAATACAAGAAATCAATTTCAAACTGATTTCAGCTAGCCAATTACAATTCTTTATGCTATTAGTGCATGTAAACTTTATTCCACCATTAATCTGATAGAGTTATAAGTGATTATGATTTAATTTCCAAAACGCCAATAATCAAACACCATATCAATCTTAAAAATGATTTCGGCAAGAAATCTTGGAAAATTTATCTAATTATGCAATGTGGAGTGACCTTACATATTTGATACTCCCTCTGTCTCACTTTATGTGTCGTAAAGTTCCGAATATGTTAAAGGTCAAAATAGTTATTTTACTGTTAATTCAAACATAAAATCTTTAAATTGAAAGAGTACACTTACCTCGGAGTGAAGTTGCTTGTTTTGAGTCTTGAGTGCATCATTATCAGATTTAAGTTTATCACATTGTCTTTTCAATATTTCATAATCTTTCTCTAATTGCTTAGTTTTACACCTAGCCCTTCTGTTTTGAAACCAAATTGCAATCTGTCTTGGCTTCAACCCTAATGCTCTAGCCAATTGCATTTTCCTCTCAGGTTCAAGTTTGTTGCCAATCTCAAAACTCCTCTCGAGTGCTTTTACTTGTTCCATATTAAGCCTCCTCTTCTTCTCCCCAAGCAATTGTGAAGAGCCATCGTCATCCGACATGTCAATATCGTCTGCTCGCGAATCTTGATGGTCGAATGACATGGCTCTCCTCATTAACACCGATGAAATTCCTGCATCCCCCACATCCACAATAAATTAATTTGTCATCCTACTACTTATCATCTCACATAGATACATAGTGGCGGATCTAGACTAGACAGTAGACACAACAAGTAGAGTCCAATGAATTGAAACATCATTAAAATTTCAAAAGAACATCAAAGTTTAAACTCATAATTGAAAAGTGCTATGGGTTCAGTGTTTAGAAATTTAAGGTTGAATACATCAAGTATAAATTCCGAATCCGCTTTTGCACGGTGCACAGAATCGACAGAATCCCCTACATTTAGCGGCTAGCTTGGACTAAAATTCCAAAAAGTAAAACGATTCTGATCTGACTATTTAAAAAGTGCAATGTGCTCATTGCTAAAGAATGAAGGTTGAAAAACAAAGTACGAATTCTGAATTCGTCTTCTGCTCTATGAAATCATTAGAGTTCTCTCCATTTAGCTTGGACTATGTAAAATGGTGCATGTATAAAGAGCAGAATTCATTGAATTTTGAATTTATTCACTAATCATACATGAATGAAGTACACACAAAATTAGAGTGGGAGAGGTATAGAACCTTGAAATTCTTGATGAGGAGCACAAGGAGGAGGAAAGACGCCAGGGAAGGAAGGAGGGAGGTCATTCTCTTCAGGTGCTCCAGGAACAAAGGCCATAGTACCTGTCTTACTAAAAAGCATGTTACTATATCTACAGGGATAATCTTATACACAAAAGTAAACCAATTAAAGTCTTCAGCTATATATATCTTTTTGTCTTGCTCTTTTTCGTTTTAATTATTATTATTATTTTATTTTATTTTTTTATTTTTTTTTGGGGGAGGAGGGGGTTAGGCTGATGTCTAATGGGGACTTGAGGGGTGTTAATAATGATCTCGCCGTTATCAGTGATGGAACTAAAATTTTTACTAAGTTAGTCCAAAATATAAAAAGTAAAGCACAAGAAGAGGTCTGAGGAGGTTCAACATCTATTGCATATACATAAAGAGAAAACTTAATCATGTATAAGTAACGTAATTTTTTGCCTAAGAAGTTCGAATGAACTCCTGATCTTTGTGAGCTCCGCTCATGGCCGTCCCATATTAGTTGTCCATGATACTATAAATAGTTGTCCCTAATTACTTGTCAATTTATAAAATTAAGATAGAATTAGTTCTCATTTTGCCTAATGATTAATTCGTTTTGAAAGTGTAAATCAAACATGTTTGAGAATTAGTTTCAAAAAGTTTTTTAAGAGGTAATTAGTAAAACTACTCTTTTAATGTATAAATTCTTAAGAAACGTATAAAAAAGAAAATGGACAACTAATACGGAACGGAGAGAATAGGTGAGAGGGCTAATGGAGGAGAGGTTTTGAAGTGGGAACATGGAAAGTGCTGAGGGGGACATTAACATGGGGAGGGCAAGATGGAAACACCGGAAAGCCAGCGATGTTTTATTAATTATTTTTGTTAAGAATTAACAACATATAACGTGAAATGTTATTAAAATATTTATTATAACACAAATATTCTCCGATCCTTACTTGCAATGTGATGCCCTTTTATTTTATTTTTCCTATGACTTGCGCTTTAGGTATTTAGATCACAATTTCAACCTTTTTACGTTTTTTTTTTTTTTTTTGAAAAAATATTAAAATAAAAAGCTACTGTGTCAATTGGGTTAACATCATGTAAACTCTCGTTGTTGATTTCACGCATGGTACGGTCACTAAACTTTATCTGTTATATCAGTAAAACCACAAATTTATTATTTGCCTCATTGAAGTCACTAAGCTTCACTTGTTGTATATGTAGTATAGTCATAAAATTATTCCCTCTTCTCATTTGTATTTGTCCACAATAGACTTTGCATTATGGCTGTTAAAAATTAAATCGTAATCAATAATTCAATCATAGAATTAGCTTATTGGTTAATTGGTAATGGATTATCAGATTAACAGTTGGTAAATGGATTAAAAGATTATAGTTAATGACTTATTGTTGTGGGGGTGAATTACTCAATTTTTTTATTGGATAAACGATTAACCCGTTAAGAATTATCATACTTACATTTTTACCTTTAGATATATAAAATATCTCTTGTAAATCTAAAAACTAAGACCTCATTCATTATTCTATTCACTTTTTAACGTAAGAAATAATAAGTCACTTCTTGTGACTTCTAATCATAAAATAAGTCGGTCTCCCTATAACATAAAAGAAATATGAAATTCATTCTTAATTCAAAAGACAAATTATTCTTGATAACATGAGAACCATAACAAAAATTAAACAATCTCAATTTGTCCTTCACAACGTTTGATATAAAACTAAAAAGTTTCAAATCATATGAAATTGTGAATTTTTCTGTCTATCAAGTAATTAAAAAATATTTTTACATACGTTTTGGCTAAACTAAATGAAAATTCTTATTTAATTTTATGTTATAATCTATTAAAAAAATTGTACGAACAGAACTCAACAAGCCTAAAAAAATTGATAAATAAATGAGTCATAGTATATACAAACAATTTAGTAAAAAAATTGAGGAAATACGAATAATTGTTTCATATTTTATTCTCTTAAATTTATCCGATACATCGTCCAATAACCATCCGTTAATTGCTATCTGATACCGAACCAACTGTTATCTTATCAGTTGGCTAGCGGATTAGTATATTTAAAAGTCGATATTCAGTAAGCCAAATCATTAAGCAAAATACTCCAACCGATCCATTCGATAAACACCCCTACTTTGCACTCCCTTTGGTTGATAATTAAGGGCAATAATAAATGAAGTGTATGCTTTACAACGATACGTATCCACATATATTAATTAGCGCTCTCTCACTGGACTTAGAAAATGATCTGGGAAATGAGTCGGAACTTATTTCTCTTTCATATGCTAAAGCGGACAAATTGATTTGGGATTAGCTTTCTATTTTACAAAGAGCAATTGTTATCTCATTAAAAGTCATTGAATTCCCAGAATATACATTCATAAACAGACTTGAGCAAATGTATTCCACAAAGTCAAATAGTTAATTTGTTCAAGATTAGCAGACCGAACAATTGAAGTCAACATCAGAATCCAAAGGAAATTAATTAGTGAAATTGAGGTCTTTGGTGTGAACTGTGTGAAGTAAATGGTTATTCGTAAGTGCTGATGTTGTCAATTTGATAGTATTAGGTGAAATGAATGGAATAATAATAATAATAATAGGAAGATGAATATTATGGTCTGCCGCACAATCTGAAGAATACATGTGGCTGGGCCATCTTTACAGACTTCTCATTAAAAAAAAATAAGTCTACGGGAGTAATACTACTAGCAACTCCAAATTACTCTCAATAGTTTGACATGCCTTTTCATAAATACAAAGTAAGTTTAGTGTACTAAAATATCTGTTATACGTGAGATTTAGAAAAAAATTGAATCACAAAGATAAATTGATGCATATTTACAAGTAATTGTATCTACAATTCAAACTTGTAACCTTCAAGTCATGTGACAACAAATTTATCAATGACTCTAAGACTTCAAGGATAGGCCATCTTTATAGACTTTCCGTTAAATTAAAGAAAAAAAATCTTTGGGAGTTATACTACTGGCATCTCCCAAATTACTCACAATAATTTGACGTGCCTTTTCATAAATACAAAGTCAGTTTAGTATACTAAAATAGTTGTTATACATGAGATTTAGAAAAAAAATCAAATCACAAAGATAAATTGATGCATTTTTACAAGTAATTGTATCTACAATTTGAATCAGTAACCTCCAAATCATGTGACAACAAATTTACCAATGACTCTAAGACTCCAAGGATGGACCATCTTTATAGACTTTCCATTAAATTAAAGAAAAAATCTTTGGGAGTTATACTACTAGCATCTCCCAAATTACTCCAATAGTTTGACATGCCTTTTCATAAATACAAAGTCAGTTTAATGTACTAAGATATTTGTTATACGGGAGATTTAGAAAAATATCGAATCATAAAGATAAATTAATGCATTTTTATAAGTAATTATATCTACAATTCGAACCTGTAACCTCCAAGTCATGTGACAACAAATTTACCAATGATTCTAAGACTCCAAGGATGGGCCATTTTTATAAACTTTCCATTAAATTAAAGAAAAAATCTTTGGGAGTTATACTACTAGCATCTCCCAAATTGCTCGCAATAGTTTGACATGTCTTTCCAAGAAAATAAACTAAGAATGCTAAGGGCTGGCAAGCATTGCCAATTATTTGGATATCCTTTTTTTAGTTGGTGCTTTAATTAGTAAGTTTTGAAATTGTTGATTTTTTATTTTTTTTGATAAACCAGGGGAAATTTACAAAAAATGTGAAGGGGAATTAGACTGTAACCATGGCAAGAAATACAATTTAAGAGAAAAGATATATATATATAGAGAAAGAGAGATAGATATAGATATAGATATATTTTATATTTGTTTCTTTCTAACGGTAAGAGTTAATTAAACTAGATTCTTGTTTACCCAAGAGTTGATTTCATTGTATTTATGCTTGGAGAAATGTTTACTCTGTAGCTGGTTTAGTATTAGGGAAAGTTTTAGAAATAACAATTATAGAGTCTTAATTGCAACTTTAATAGCAACATTTTTATAATTATAAAAAATAGCAAATTATATTTTGTATTTAAGTAAATTGTTGCTATACAAATATATATACAACAAGATTTACTACCCTTATTTTACTCAAATTAGTTGAGTTAAATAAGGAATAATTATCTCATCTAATTAAATTCTCATAAATTATTCTTATTTATATTAGTAGATTCCTTTTTCAAATCAACCTCAAATATGAAAATTATTATTTCCATGATCTTCAAAATTTCAAAATATCATTCTCTTATATCTCTAATTTTTCATTTTTTTATCTTTTTTTTTTAATTTTGATTTCTTTTTATTTTTATTTTTATTTTTTTCTTTCCACTTTATTTTCTCTCTTCTACTACTCTTTTTTTCCTTTCTCATTTATTTATTTCTTTTTTCGTTTTCTTTTTTTCTTTTCTCATATGTTTTTTTCGTTTTCTTTTTCTTTTTAAATTTTTTTCGTTTTTGTTTTTACACTTCCATTTCTAGTTTCTATTTCTCTTTCTTCTTCTTTTTTTCCCTTTTTAACTTTTTTTTTTTCGAATTTTTATTTTTTGTTTTTGTTTTTTCTTTTTATTTTTTGTTTTTTCTTTTTTTTACCCTTCTATCTTTTATTTTTAAAAGACAAATATCTATATCATATATACATATTCAAAAAATATACAAAATAAATAGACATACAGATCTACATATGTATTTACGGTAAAAAACATACATATATATCTACATATGTATTTACAAAAATACATATCTGACTCTCACATGTATATATGAACATATAGGACACAAAATCTCTATAACAATTATATACATATACATATAGGTAATAAAAAAATACATGATACATATCTTAAACAGTAAAAGAAAACAAATAAGTACATATGTTATCCTCTATAATGACATAGTATGTACAGTTCAAAGATAAATCCAACACTGTATAAAATACATATAGCTCTGCATATGTATTTATAGAATACATACCTGATCCATATACATATGAAGATATATAGTATAGTTATGTTTGTTACTGTTTAATATGAATATGATATGTATTTCGTAAATACATATGTATGTTTTGTACCATAAATACATATTCAGGTCTGTATGACTCTGTATTTTGTATGTTTTTTTGAATATATGTATGTGATATACACATTTGTCTTTTTAAAATAAAAGTTAGAGATAAAATAGTAAAAAAAAAAAGGGGAAAAAACAAAAATATAAAAAGAAAAAAATGAAAAAAAGAAAAAAAAAAGGATGAAAGAGAAATAGAAGTGTAAAAATAAAATAAAAAAAGAAACAAAATAAAATAGAAAAAAGAAGAAGAAAACGAAAATAGGAAAAGAAAAAAAAGATATGAGAAGGAAAAAAAAAGAAAATCAAAAAAGAGAAATAGAAGAGAGAAAATAAAGCGGAAAGAAAAAATGAAAAAATGAAAAAGAAGAAGAAATCAAAATAAAAAAATAAAATGATAAAAAATAAGATGAAAAAAAACTAACAAGAAAAAAAAAAGGTAGAGACACAAGAGAGTGAAAGACAGTAATGATGTTTTATTTTGAAATCTTGAAGATTATGGGGATAATTATCTTCAAATATGAAAAAGGAAAAAAAGTAGAGAAATGGAAGAGATAAAATAAAGTGGAAATAAAACAATAAAAATAAAATAAAATAAAAAAATAAAATGTTAAAAAAATAAGATAAAAAAAAAGGGTAAAAGATATGACTATAATTAAGGAAAGGTGAAATAGTGGAGTGAAAATAGAAAAATATAAAGTAGTGAGAGTAAAACATGCACCTACCTGGTTAATGAGTAAAATAATGTTACTCTTGCTATAAACTGTAATTTTACCAAAGTATTACTATTTATTGTAATTATAATTTTAAGTATGATATTGTAATTTTTCCTTATTATTATTTGCTAATACTCTACACAAGTAGGCTGTTGCAGCGACCCCACTAACCTTTCAGTTTTTATTTAACGCAAGTGTCTTTTTTCAGATTATAGTTTAGTTTTTATTCCTATTTTTTGAAGTTTTACAAATATAGCCCTTGAACAATTACCCTTCCAGACTCATATTATTCAACCTTATAGTCAAAACATTAAATTGTCCTTAACATTTGTAATTACATGCAAAATCTTAGAACCGTGATGTAACGTTTCCTCGTAAGGGTTTCAGCCTATTCAGAAGAAATTTTTAAATCATGATAAGAAAGATTCATAAATTGTGCCAAACTTAAAAAAAAAACGAAGGTCATTTATAAAATAGATATTCCAAAAAGGAACAATCACTCAAAATTTCTAAATATATAATGGATTTCTACGAGTTTTAGGCTTTTCCTAATTGGTCTTGGTGTTTTCAAATAGACCCAAAGCAGATCCATCATAAACAAGACAAAACATTGTGGAAAGTGGAATGGTGGATCAAGAATATATATATATTCCAAGCATTCATAAATATTTTCAAATCCTATATATTCTGCAATTTAATTGGTTCTTGGTGGCTTTAGTACCTGCAAGTGCATTTTTAAATGATAAAATTGTCACTTTGGAATTCATAATCAAATCTTTAGTGATCCCTGTGATCATGGGTTGTTTCTCACATGGCTTTATTAATTAGCTTATATTCTTGATTTTGAACTTTGACATTACTCTGTCTTCCTGTTTAAACCACCTAGACTATATTAATAACGCGGTTTAATTTTTCTACACTAACAATGTAAAAGAATTTAACACTATTAGGTCACTTAAGATAATTGTTTACTATGCATAATAAAGATGGATTAGTAACCTATAAAGAAAATGATACCAGAATGAGGTATCAAGAGAGAATTTGGCAGGTAGAACTTAAAGAAGAAAAGAGAATGAAGAACAGAGAGAGGAGGACAGAAGGAGCAAGAGAGAAATGAGAAGTGTATTGAGATAAATCTTCAATTCATGCCTTACAAATGTGTTTCACTCCTATTAATACTATGCAGAAAAGAAATGAAAAGAAAATGCAATACACAGTAAAAATGCACACACTAACAAACATAACTACTTTTCCCGCCAAATCTGTGATCATGTCAAAAGTGCGTTATCGTCCAGCACAGCCATCCAATGTGGCATTTCAAACTTGAAACACCTGATTAATTGTCATACGTGGTTGTTCTATGCAAAATTGGTATCAATACTCCAGTGGAGAAACACCCTTGTCCTCAAGGGTGATGGAAGGAAACCTGGTCTGCATAATAGAACCTAACTCCCAAGTAGCATAATATTGATCCAGACCAGACCATTGGGCAAGACACTGAGCTACTGCCTTATTACCACGTTTGACCATGCGTCAATCCAAGATACACACAGGTTCAGGACAAAGGGGATTGGATAAGTCAATGACAGGAGGGTGGATTATAGTGGAGGGAATTTCATGACAGAATTTAAGTTGAGAAATGTGGAAAGTTGGATGGATTTGCACCTCAGGAGGAAGAAGAAGTTTGTAGGCCACAACCCCAACCCGTTCTACAATCGGGTATGGACCAAAATACCTAGAAGTGAGCTTGTGATAAGGGAAAGTAGATAATGTAGACTGTTTATAAGATTGGAGTTTGACATACACCTAATCTCCAATCTTATACTGCTTATCGGACCTGTGTGAGTTGGCTTGAGAATACATTCTTTGTTGAGCTCTATGTAAGTGAAACTTAGCTAGTTGCAGCTTGAATTGTCGAAGTAACATCATGTCCTCAATAACATCAGATTCAAAATCACCAGGAATATAAGGAAGGTGCAAAAGTGGTGGATAACCATACAACAACTCAAAGGAAGAAGTGTGAATAACAGAGTGAGGGCTAGAATTGTACCACCATTTAGCCAATGCTAAGTAAGATACCCAATTAGTAGGGGTATCTATACAGAAACACCTAAGATAAGTTTTAAGGCACATATTTAAAACTTCAGTCTGACCATCAGTTTGAGGGTGGTAGGCTGTAGAAGTCTGTAATGGCATTCCTTGAGCAGACAAAAATGCTTTCCAAAAGGTGTTAATGAATATAGGGTCTCTGTCACTAGTGATGGTAGCAGGAAAATCATATAACTTAAAGATGTTATCCAAGAAAATGAGGACAAGAGACTGAGCACTATAAGGATGAAACACTGCAATGAAGTGGCCAACCTTGATCAATCTATCAACTATAACCCAAATAACAGACTTGCTTTTGGACTTAGGCAAACCTTCAATGAAATCCATGCAAATATCATCCTAAGGCAAGGCAGGAATAGGTAATGGCTGAAGTAATCCAGGGGAAGCTGAAGTATCATATTTGTTCCTTTGGCACACAACACACTTGTGCACAAATATAGCTATGTTTTTCCTAATACCCTTCCAATAGAACTAAGCCAAAACTTTCCTAGTAGTAACATCAATACCTGAATGCCCACCAGTAGGTGTAGAATGCCACAGTAGGTGTAGAATGCCACAGAGATAAGATCTTGTTCCCTTTCCTCCTTAACTGATCACTAAGCTAAGTGAAATGCTTGTGAGATTGAATTTGTAAAGATTGGATAAAAGCCTACAATGTAGGATCCTTAGTCCAACTAGCCTGAATATCAACCCATAAATCAGTTTGGACTGAAGAAACCATCATGGACGTGATTTCTGCATCTTGAACTCTAGATAAAGAATCAGCAACCAATTTTTTCTTACCCTTCTTATACTGAATTTCAAAGTCAAAAGGCAACAACTTGACCAACCACCTGATCTGACAATCAGTATGTAATTTCTGCTCCAATAAGTACTTTAATGCCTTCAAATCAGTTGGAACAATGAAGTGTTGGCCAAGTAAGTAGACAGACCACTTGGTCACAGCAAACACTAAGGCTAATAGTTCTTTTTCATACACTGAAAAAGCAGCATGACATGTAGATAAACCTTTGCTAAGGAAAGCTATGGGATGATTATTTTGCATAAGTACAACACCAATACCATTACTACTAGTATCTGTTTCAACAACAATGAAATGGAACAATTAGGTAGAGCAAGAACATGTGCAGATATCAATGTTGATTTCAACTCATGAAAGGCTTGAGTAACATTGTCAGACCATAAAAAATTATCCTTCTTCAAAAAATCAATGGGTGGTCTGCTTGTGCAACCATATCCCTTAATAAATTTTCTATAATAACCAGCAAGACCCAAAAAACCTCTCAACTGCTTAAGGTTAATAGGACATGCCAACACTTAACTGGTTGAATCTTCCTATGGTCTGTTGCAACTCCTTCATAAGAAATAAAATGGCCTAGGGTACTCAACCTTAGATACAATAAACACACACTTGGATTGTTTTGCCAACAACCGGTGATGGATCATAAGGTCAAAAACTAACCTTAAATAGCTAAAATGATCTGTAATGATCTGCTGTAAATTAAAATATCATAAAAAAATACTAATAAAAACTTCCTCAAGTGTTGCTTGAAAATATAGTTCATCAAACATTGAAATGTGGATGAGACATTTGTCAAGCCAAAGGGCATAACTAGGAACTCATAATGTCTCATATGTGTCTTAAAGGCAGTTTTTGGAACATCATCAACTACTATCCTGATCTGGTGATAACCAAACCTCAAATCTACTTTAAAAAATATCCTTGCTCCTGCCAATTCATCCAAAAGATCATCAATGATAAGAATAGGGAATTTATCCTTAATGGTGCACTGATTGAGCTCTCTATAATCCATACATAACCTTCATGTACCATCCCCTTTTCCCACAATAACTACCAGAGAAGAGAATGGACTGTTGCTATACTGGATAACACCTTGCTGAAGCATGTCATTAACTAACTTCTCTATAATATCTTTCTTCATAGTTGAATATCTATACGGTCTAATATTGACAGGCTTCACCCCTATCTGTAGAGGAATTTTATGATCAAAGGGACCTCTTTGTGGAGGTAAGGCTGTGGACTCAAGGATATCTTCTTGTACTGGTTGGTTAGTTCAACTATTTCTGGTGCTATAATTTTTTCTTTAAATAGCTGTAGTGAACAATTGAGTCCTCCAGGCTCAGCACCACCTTGAACTGGTAACTTTTGTAACATGAAAAACTCAATTTTATTTCCTAGTAACTTGTTTACAACCTTAGAGCTGGCTAATTTGAAATCTTCATGCACTCCCTTAAGGACGTGTTTTTTGCCCTGGTGAGTGAAGGACATAGTGAGCTCATTAAAGTCCATAGTCACCGGACCAAGTGTCTTCATCCACAAGGCTCCTAAAACTATGTCATACCTTCCAATAGGAAAGACTATTAAGTCAGACTCATATGTTTGGCCCTACAGCAGCCACTCAAAATTTCTGACCACACCAGATGTAGCTTCCCTAGCATTATTACCCAAACTTACATAACTTTGAGGGGTAGGAACAACAACACATCCCAACCTTGTCACAACCTCTTTGTCAATAAAGTTATGTGAACTTCCTCCATCAAGCAAAATTTGCACTGTCTTTTTGCCACAATAGCCTAGCACATGAATAGTTTGAGCATCTTGGATCCTGATGAGAGCATATAAGGAGATTAATGGAGTGTCACTATTGATTATGGTGTCTTCCTCACCATTTCTATTACCAATAGGAGCTGGTTCTAACACCTGTTCCTCTTCGTCTATCTCAGGGCTATCTAACTCCAATATAAATAACTGTCTAGGTAAGTTGCACTTATGCACAATGTTATACTTCTGGTCACAGAAGTAACACAACCCTAAGCTCTTCTAGCTTGCATCTCAGTTGTAGAGATAGTCCTTCTAGGATTGCTTTCATTAGCTCCAGTAGCAGGAGGTAAAGCCAGCCTAGTCCCTTGATTATAGCCGGTCTGATGAGGCCTTGCAACAGGTGCCTCATGTTGCTGTTTTTTAGAAATTCTTGCCTATAACCCAACTGATCTTTGGATCTAGCATTAGCAAGCTGAGTGGCTTCAACTAATCTAGACAACCTGTATACCTTAGGTAAGGTTTGAGGTTTGTGCATCAATATAGTTCCAACCAATTCCTCCTTCAATCCACCTAAATAACAGGAAATCAGTTGAGTCATAGTTAGATTACATTGTGTTAACAATCTATCAAATGTCATCTGGAAGTCCCTATAAGATCTAGTTTGCCTCAGTTGCTTAAGTTCCAACATAGGATTAGCAAAATCATCACCAAAAGTTTCAGTAATTTCCCTCAAATATTCTTCCCAACCAGGCAAATTAGGTGGATCCCTACATCTTAAATAAGCCTGATGCCAAGCTAGAGCCTCATCGTCTAAGTTTATAGCAACCAATCTTAGTCTTTGATTTATCGGGGTTTCATCTATAGCAAAATATTGTTCTATCCGGTACAACCATGTCTTCAAATTTTTGCCATTAAAGCGCGGAAAAAACAAATTATGATTTCGACGATTACCGGTGTGAAATGGATTAAGACCCAAAATTTCCTGTCCTGTAGTTAGGGGTGGCTCAGAGCTTGAAGTAGGAAACCTCTCCTTAGCTTGCTGCTGCAAATAAATTCTATCAATTGAGGCCTTCAATGCCTGCACCACACACATCATCCACAATTTTTTATGCTCCATGTCCAGCTTCAGTTCCTAATGTTTTTCCTCCACAACAGTTTGTAGATCTAGCTGTTGAGCAGCCAAATTCTCAAATTACTCATGAACATTGTACTCTGCTGCTTCTGAAATGGTTTCAGTATTTTTTCGTGGTCCCATGGCTTGCTTGTAACCTGTCTCTTTGATACCAATTGATACTACAATGAGGTATCAAGAGAGAATTTGGCAGGTAGAACTTAAAGAAGAAAACAGAATGAAGAACAGAAAGAGGAGGACAGAAGAAGTAAGAGAGAAATGAGAAGTGTATTGAGATAAATCTTCAATTCATGCCTTACAAATGTGTTTCACTCCTATTAATACTATGCAGAAAAGAAATGAAAAGAAAATGCAATACACAGTAAAAATGCACACACTAACAACCATAACTACTTTCCCGCCAAATCTGTGATCAGGCCAAAAGTGTGTTATCGTCCATCTCAGCCATCCAATATGGCATTTCACACCTGAGAACACCTGATTAATTGTCATACGTGGCTGTTCTATGCCAAATTGGTATCAGAAAATAGGTACTAACATGTTTTATCTTTAATGACATGACTTGTTGGAATCCTCACCATCACTTATTTAAACGAAAAGACGTGTGAAACTCTCGTCACCACTCATTTAAAAGATAATTTGGTACTTACATATCGGAAAAACAATATAGTATGGACCACCATGTGTAACTATTTCTGGAGTGTTTGATCAGCTTATTTGGATTACAAGTCTACAACTATTGATCCCCAGACCAATTGACTATAACAAATTAGCCTACTCCAAACTCATACCCTCCATATAACCAATACCCAATCCATTGCCCATCCAGCTTACTCCTCCGGGAGCATATGTTCTAATATTGTTCAAAAGAGGGGGCACTAATGAAGGGAAAATTAACAACGAAGAGTTGGAAACATGGGCTCAAATGATCAATGAAGAAAATCCCAAAAATGATTCCTAAGACTCCAATTATAACTTCTCCTGGTGAGCAAGAGATTGTCAATGTTTGGGAATTGATGGAGATCTTGCAGATATTAATCTTCTTAAATCTCCTCATCATGTCCGCAGCTTCTTTTTTTAACCCCATGTTTTAGCCAGTCCGTATGATCAACTTACCGACTGAAATCAAACTGTGAAGTAACAGAGCACAAATTGGTGCAACATGGTAAAGAAAAGCTGGTTCTTTACTTTACAAGATCGCGAGGGTGAGGAAAACCAAGGATTGCTGTCATGTTCGGAGGATTTTGAAGGGACTAGGTGATAGTGAGTCGATGCATGCAGGCTTCAAGGACGAGTTGAAAGAGTTACTACTAGGGGAAGAATACAGTGGAGGAGTTTTGCTGCCAAGGATATTAGTTTTGGGGAGAAATACATTGGTGGGGTTGATGAAATATGCAGAATGTACGAAAACGGGCAGCTTAAGAAGGTAGTAGGAAGTTGTGTAAGGCTAGAAGATGGAGTTTGTGAGGGCTGAGGAGATGTAAAATCTACTATGAAGCAGAGTATGATGAAGAAGAATTTGAAGAAGATTGTGACGTCCAACAATACCCAGAATGCAACGAGAATGGGCTTACACGGTGTCCTTTTTTATGTGATTAACTTGTCAATCAGTTTTTACGGTGCTATCTATTTACAAGGACACAGATGAGCAAGGTGCAAGCCTAAACTGATAGGTAGGGGCGGATCTAACTTCTAAGGCAAGGTCTATGAGTTCAATTGAAGCATTATTTTCGACGTAAACTGTGTAAACTCGTGCAAAAGAATTTAAAATATGTACATATATTAAGAGCATATTCATTCTAAACCCAGAGTCTAGGTACTGACTTCTCTTCTGCTGCTGATGGGCAAGGTTCAACCACCTAAATTGATGCAAATATCATCAAGCCACCACATTTAGTAGCAGTAGCGTAGTAGTAGCACTTATCCAACTAAAATCATGGTTGATAAGGTTCAAACGAATGACTTTCCCAGCAATTGGCAGAAAATGGAGGATTCTGTTTGTGATGGACTATAGTGCTGTACTAGGCGGAGGCAATTTCAAAGTAGTTGAATCGTCTTAATTATAAATACCAGTGCGTCATCCACATGAAAGTAGCAATCGCTTACCCAGTTTTCCCGGCTCTAGGACTTGCGCAAGTCTAGGCACATTCAAAGCAGCAGTGTGCTAGCAATTACCGAATGTAAGAAGATAAGCTATCAATAACACCTATCATTAACTAATGATTAAATACCAGCTCACTGAAAAACATGACGTTTGATCAACTTGTAATCCAATCAAGAGTATTACCTACATTGAACTCCCACGAGTAAAAGAAATCAAACTGATTAAAGCACGGTAATGACTGCTGGATATCAACATGTTACCATGAGTATGAATTAGGTAACACGGCACTTCCATTTCAACACCCCAAACTGCTTTAACTAGCTAAAATTGTTCATATTCACATTTTTTGATTCCATGAAAAGCTTACACCTTTGGACAATTCCATGTGGGCAAACATTGAGTCAGCCATATTTACCAATTTGGTCCATTTCCATGGGAACTGTTTCTTTTTTGACACTATTATTACCCAAGTCAGCAGCAACCTTGGCAGCCCGATTCAAAACATCTGAAACCCAAAGAGCTCCCTTGGAGAAGTAACTACTGCTAACCACAGCATTTGCAGCAGCTACCGCTGTTTTCCCTGTATAAGAGGCAGCGGACATGGTAAGCTCAGAAAGATGGTACTTCTCATCCACACATTTTACAGTCTCCATGCCAGATTGAATTTTATCAGTAAGCCCAACTCTCTTGCTGAGATCTGCCACCTTTGCTGCTGCAGTAGATGCCACGTGATGAGACTCATCAAAAGCTTTGGCTTTCGCTAGAGCATCCTTACTTAGTTGATATCCCTTCACTATCATGGTTTCAACTACCTGTTGTGCCATGGTCACAGCTTCTCCAGGAGTTGAAACAAACTGATTTGTATGGGAGAACGTCTAATTTACAGCAAAATTTCAAAATATCAGGGAAGCTAAGCATAAAGAGAGAAGTGGAAAATAGCAAAACAAAAAAAGAAGAAAGAAAGACAATATGAGAGAGTTGTGAAGAATTACTTTGATCTTACATCTCTACTGACATACTTCAGTCAATAGAGTTTATAACTTTCTGAATGACCTTTCCCCAAATTATTTATGAACGAATTAATTAACTACAGTCTAACTGAATTATAGGGAACTCAATAACTGTGATAATCAACAAATACTTTTACCAGGAAAAGAAAAACAAAAGAAGAATAGTAAAATAAGCTACGTTAATTATAAATCCTCGGCTCTAGCTCACCAAAGAAAGCAAGCCATGAGAAGCTCAGATCATGAATTGGATACTCTCTGCAGAACTGCCACTGAGATCATACTCTTATTAATTTACTCACGAATGATATCATATTTTTATTTTCATTTACTCTCATGGACAGGCAATAAAGGAGTTGATTGTCTAGACAAATAAAGCAAAATTTAACCAAAAAAGAGATCAAATGGAAAGTTCTACCGCTGAGCTGCTTCCATTCTCCACCATATCTATATGGTTACTCCAAGGATCGTATTCATCTACATGTGCTTCCAAGCGAGATATACGAACACATTGATCTAACATAGTGGATCCCTGAATCAACACTAAAACGTTATAGCTACTTATCTAAAACATAAACCTACCATTTCACTTGATGCACATATGTCTAACTAAAAACAGAGAGAACACGGAAAATGACGAAAAAGAGAACAACAACGACGAGAAAATTAGATATGGAATTAAAACGTTAATTTCAAATGAATATTATATAAAAGCAGGAAACTGGTATACACACAACTCAAGCACTAGTACCAAGGCGTCCCTAAATGCGGATGGTGAATAAAAAAAATGATATAGCAAAAAGACTAGTTTGCATAATCCCACGTCCTAGAGTCAATGATCTACATCCTCTATGGTGGGTGGGTACACAAATAACTGGCAGCTTTTACAAAAATAGTTATTTTACCTTATTACCTTTTCCAGAAGTTCAAAAATATACAACAATCACATATACTTGCACAGCGAAAATACAAGATAGATCAAATTAACTCATTGCAACAATAAAAAAATAAAAAAGTATGTCTAGCAGTCAAATGTATTTGGAATTTATGTATTGCTTAGTGCTATCACTCAGAGTTGTTTGTCTCTAGATTAAACTAAACCAAGTAGAATGATATAGGTGGTGGTCACATATTTTATCACTAAAGCTTATTCACATAGCATCAATTGCTCTTACGAAGTCCTATTTTCTCCTAAAAAGGAATAAAACCAAATGAGAGTCAAAGTTATAGAAACCTTGTTAGTAATGTACCGAATAATATTGGATTTAAATACAGTATATTGTGTCAGACATAAAATTGATCCCATTATCAAGAGAGATAATAGATTTAATTGGCATAACAGATTAAACGAGGGAGTCTACGCTGCATTTTGTTGTCGATATAAAAAATATGTTTAATAAGAACATGTCCAAATAGGATAGCACATCAGAGCTCTTTAAAAGGACCTTCCAGGTGTTGCACAAAGGCTGTTAATCTGTGTTCAGCTAATCAAAAGGCTCGAACACTTAGAAGTGAAAAGAACAAGACAACAGTCATAATTAGAAGTTCAAACAATACAAAGAGAATTCATGTTTAAGGAATCTGGACATAAATACAAAAATTTTCATTCACTCTTCTAAAGCTTGACTTCAGAAAGTTTCTGCAAGCTCTTATTTAGGTTAGACAATTTAACCTCTCCCTGTTTAAACAAAGAAATTATAAGCTTTAAAGGATATATAAATAAGCAAGCCAACAAAATAGTCTTTTTGAAAATTTGGTCAAAAAGTCTTAACCCTTTAATTTTACAGAAATTGCTGAAAAGGATCGTACTGATGTTCATCACGGTGGTGATAAATATAAACCTGTCTCAATAGCACATAGACATGAAGCATTAAATATGTATCATCATTCACCTTGTAGATTTTTTCTTCTAAGTAGAACTAACATAACAGCCGAGTAAAGCAGAAACTTACACTGAGTAAAAGTGCGGTTTCCAGTGCATAAGTATCCTTGAATGTAACATAGGCTATAGAAGCATATTCACTCAATCTGCATTCATAAAAGGCAACACTTGAAATCAGGTAGGCCAAAGAACATCCATCTTTTCTCGCACAGCAATAGCATTGAAATCTTTCTATCTGCTCCTTTGTTTAAATGTTAAACATTTTTTATGGAGAAAGTTTGGAGGGCCTTATAGTGAGTATCAGGACATTGAGATCATATATTTCAATGTTCACAAGAGGCACAGGCACATGGGTTTGTCAACATCAAACATTATCGGATGCTGACCTTGTTCTCTCTATGCAAACATCTCAGAAATTATGGAACACAAAAACACTTGTTGACATTTCATGATGCTCCAAAGACGTCACAGGGAAAAAGTGGCAAGACATGTCTTATTTGACATATTTCATAAGGCAGAATTTCAATAGGACATGCAAACAGAATACTATTGATTAAGCACGTGCATCAAATCTTCGCCTTAGGTAGACAAATTCTGAAAACAATTGCCAAACAAAAATTTACAGCACCGACAATAATCAGCTCGAAATCACACCTATGCTGTAGCATAAATTGCAGGAGAACTCGAACAAATGAAAAGCTACCTGATGATCTCCACTTGTTCAATTTCACCACAGTGAGAGAAAAATTCAGAGACATCTTTCTCTGTAGCTTTGGGAGAAAGACTTGTGACTTCTGCTGTGAAATGACCCAAATACATGGATATAGACACCGTTCAAATCCCAAGTAAACGCGACTTAACCTGATTAAATCAACAAGACTAAATCATTCAAAACTGATATGAGCTAAAAACAAAGTTAGGTAGTTGAAAGTTGTCTCGCTTTTTTTCCATACTATTAATCATAGTATTACTCTAGGAGTTACTTGTTACACCGTTTTTGTTACTATTTAATGTTTCTTGCAGTTGGACCATCATATTATTTTGTTGTAGTGACTGTTCCTTTTTAGTATGCTTTCACATGCATTCTTTAGCATTTTGTCTTGGTTTCTTCACTCCCGTTGTTCTCGTTTTTCAAACTGTTTGGCAATGTTTTTACTTGGGCTGAGGGTCTATAGAAACAACCTCTCAACTTCCCCAGGTAGGGTTAAGGTCTGCGTAGACATCGCCCTCCCCAGACCCTACTTGTGGAATCACACTAAGAATCACACTAGGTACATTGTTGTTGCAAGTCCATTAAACTATCACCACATTAATACTTCTCAAATCATGAAATGTCGTGGCCAATTTTAAGGAAAGGAACACTGAAAAAGTTAAAACAGATTCTATCTTTATCCTTGAAATAAACATGAAATAATGTATGATCACGATGTATCCATTTCCAAAACTCCATTATATAAGAAACATTTATCAGGTTAAACAAAATTCAAATATGCTTTAGGACGTGACATCTGCAATTATCTTGAAATACAAGAACAAAAGAAATGTTTGTATTTAGATCAATCATATTTTCTGTATGCAGAAATAAGAAGCACACAGAACCCAATAACTTACCCTATTTGTTTTTATTTATAAAAAAAACTTTGTTCTAAAAATACAAAAACACAAAATTACCAATTAGAAAAAGTTCATTCTGGGTATTGAAACAGGAAGTATAGTAATTTAATCAGTCAGAATATTCACTTTGGTCTATTCAAGCCTATTTCACTACAATACTCAAACAATTTGACCTTAAATCTCATATAAAGTTGGCAGAATTTGGGACAATATATATATTAGGGTAAAACGAAGAAATTACAGGATGATTGGATTTACAAATGCATCTGAATTCATTAAAAAACGAAACAGAAATTACGCATTAAAAAAGGGAAGAAAATAGAATCGCACCTGAAAATGATGAGATGGTCCAAAGTGGAACAGAGCAAGCAGAGAAGACAGAAAAACAGAAAGGTAACTCTGTTTTCACAGTATTTAATAACAACCATACGAAGTGGGTTTTGGGTTGTACCAAAATAATTTTAAAATGAGGCGCAGGTGATATAAAGCCTTACTAATTATGTGGAGATGGTAATAGAAAGTTGGAAAAGTTTAAAAATAACTTATCAATTTTTTAATTTATATTTTGATCTAAATGTTAGTTAATATAACAAAAAATAGTGGAAAAAATGTGTGTTTCTTTCTCTTCTCATTCGTTGTTGTTTTCTTTCTCTTCACGATTATTATTATTCATTATTGCTGCTGCTTTATTCATCATCTTCTGCTTTATTATCATCATCTTCTACTTCATTATCATCTTCATCTTCTTCTTGTCGACCATTGTTATTGTTACCGCTACTGCTGCTATCTGACCAATTTCTTAGATCAAATTTTGTTTCCTACATCACTTTCCACTTTGGCACTACTTTATAGGTGACTTTGATAAGTAAAATTATGATTTTTATTCGAATTTGTCATTTGAGTACATAATTACAGCTTTTTTTCCAACAATGTATAGAACTCGATCATAAATCCAATATAAGTGCCCACAATTTAAACAGATCACTCATCTGGTGCATCAACGGAGTAATTTGTTGCAACAGAAGACTTGGATTCATGTTTATGCTTCTATAGTGCCCGTAACATGAATCAAACAGATGGGTAATCTCTTGCAACAGAAGATTTATCTATTGCAACAAACTAGTTATCTGTTGCATCAGACTAATTATCTATTGCATCAGACTATTTATCTGTTGCAACATGTGAGTAATCTGTTTGAAACAATACAAATCAGTCCCTTCCACAAACCCAACAAATAACCAATATGTTTCAACTCTTGTTATTGTTATTAGATTCAAAATTATTCCTTACGTCCAATCGTCGACATGTTTGTTGAGAAGATAATAGACAGAATGAAAATTAAATATTCCCTCCGTCTCAAATTACTCATCCAAAATTTCCTAATTTGATTTCTCATTTTACTTGTCTTTTTTCATTAATCAAGAAGAGACAAAAAAAATTTCATGATTTACCCTTTGCATTAATTACTTTTTCTTCAAATTAAAATATAAATATCATTTAATAGGGGTATTATGGTAAACTAGGCATGTTATTAATTATTTTTCTTAATCAATGTGCCATCTCAATTTGGGAGGGTAATTTGAGACAGAGAGAGTATGAATTAAAACGTCAAAGTCGTGCAACAGACTAGTTATCTGTTGAAACAAGCTAGTTATCTGTTGCATCAGACTGATTATCTGTTGCATCAGACTGATTATCTGTTGCATCAGACTACTTATCTGTTGCAACAAATGAGTAATCTATTTGGAACAACACAAATCAACTCTTGCCACAAACCCAACAGATAACCAATATGTTTCAACTCTTGCTATTGCTACTGGATTCAAAATTATTCCTTACGTCCAATCATTTACATGTTTGTTGAGAAGATAATAGACAGAATGAAAATTACATATGAATTAAAACGTCAAAGTTGATCAAACATAATTTTTTATTAAACAAAAATAAATAAAAATACACAGACTAAAAGAAAAAATAATTTTATTATTATTATTATTATTATTATTATTATTGTCAGCCGACCAATCTTCAACCGGTAGAAGCAAGGCCCTCCCCAGCCTACAGATCTCACAGAGCATCCTTGCTCTAACTGCTCCCGATTCCCATTGCAGGTCATGAACCTGCATCCGAAGTTCATTCACGGGGTCTTGCAGAAAAGCAACGTCCCACACTGGATCAGTCATATCTAGAACACATATGAATTGACAAAAAACATAAAAATAAAAGTAAAGAAAAGAATATCCGAATATAATACAACGTATACTACAAATTGGCAAGAAAAAACTTATCTGAGTCAGGGAAGAGAAAGTGGTGGAAGGTATAATATGAAAAACAAGATGCAATAAATAAATAGAGTGTAGTTGAATGAACGATTGAGTAAGGAGGAACCTATTTATAGAGGATTGAATTTGAATGAGTAGAAAAAATGCATGATTGTTCACCTCCATTTATTAATTACATTTTTTATTACTGTGAAAAGTTATGACTTAATTAAATTAAGAAATATTGTGATAAGTCATGACTTTTCAGATTATTATTATTGATTAATCCTCTCCAAGAACTATTATTATTGAGTTGTGACAACAGATTCTATATCTGTTGCATCAGATAACTCATTTGTGACAACAAATATAACATTTGTTGCAACAAATAGAAAACATGTTACATCAGATAATTTATCTGTTGCAACATATAATTTAACTATTCACCTCTATTTATCAATTACATTTTTTATTACTGTGAAAAGTTATGACTTAATTAAATTAAGAAATATTGTGATAAGTCACGACTTTTCAGATTATTATTATTAATTAGTTCTTTTCAAGAACTGTTTTTATTGAGTTGTGACAACAGATTCTATATTTGTTGCATCAGATAACTCATCTGTGACAACAGATATATCATCTGTTGCAACAAATAGAAAACTTATTGCATCAGATAATCTATCTGTTGCAACATATAATTTATCTTTTTTTTTTAAATTATCATTATATCATTAATCTAAATTTGTTGACTTTTTTATTATATAAATTAAAAAACAGATTCAAAAACAAAAATATTTTCTGTGAAAAGAAATGACGCCTATTTAATATTAACGTCAATTATTCAGATTAAATAACCATTTTTTTACGGTTATAAATTGCGTTTATCATTTATTTCCTTATTATTTTCCGTGAAAAGAAATGACTTAATTAAATCAAGCTGGTAAGTTTTTATTATTGTGACAAGTCATGACTTTTCAGCTTATTATTATTAAATAACCTTTTTCTCAATTTAAAAATCGAAGACACCTTTTCAATAACCGTTTCTTTAATAAAATAATAACCATTATTATTGAGTTCTGACAACAAATTGTATATCTGTTGCAACAAATCGACCATCTGTTTTAATAGTTTTTTTTATTTCTTCTAACAGCTGATACATCAGTCACAACAGATGGGGAATTTAATGCATCAGCAACATTGTTGAATGTATTTTAAACAAAAAGTCATGACTGTTCACCTTTTTCTTAACAATCATCATATAAGTTAATTAATATAATATTTGTGACTTTTTTTATTATATAATAAATAAATAATTTTAAAATAAAAATGGTGAAAAGTCACGATCAGTTATTAAAATTAAATAACCGTTCTTTTACGATTATAAATTGTGTTTATCATTTATTTTCTTATTATTTATTTACGGACCATTTTTCATATTAAATAATTGAAAAGTCATGTCTTTTCACCCTCTCAATAACAGCAATAACATTTTTTTATTAATAACCGTCTGTTGCAACATATGATCCATCTGTTACATCAGATTAACCTCTGCTGTCACAAATATTCAATCCCTACCACCAACAGTCGACATGTTAAGAATAAGGAATAAACAGAATGATAATTAAATATTAAATAAGAATTAAAAATTCAAAATCGACCACTAAACATAGATTTTTAAATCCCTTAGGTAGATCCGATATACAAAAGGAAAATACATACGTTAAAAGAAAAAACATAACCTAATTATTACTACTACTATTATTATTATCATTATTATTATTAGTATTACTATTATTGTCAATCGGACAATTTTCATCCGGCAGCAGCAGGGCCCTCCTCAGTCTTGATCTGAAGTCGGACAAATCCTTCTGAAGTTCATCAAACTTCCTTTGAAGTTTCCGCAAGGACTCGATATGAATCTTCTTGTACGAATCTGGATTAACCATATTTGTAAGTGTAGTAGAATGAACGAGTAAGAAAAAACCTATTTATAAATGATTGAATTCGAAGGGGTTAGTCAAAAAACCACGACTGTTCATCCCTTAGTTAAATAAAATTGGTGACTTTTCGAATATGTATATTAAAAAATGGATCTAAATACAACATTTTATCTTTTATTGTATTTCGAAAAGAAAAGAAACTTGCTTTAAAATAAATCTAATAGATGGGTAATCTGTTGCAAAATATATTCCATTTGTTAGATAACTTACAACATATTGACAATTTGTTGCAACAGATGGATATATTTGTTTGATTTTTCCAATAGTTATGTCATATGTTACAACAGATTGGTCATTTATCGTAACAAATGTCTGTAATTATTTGACAATTTAAATAGATGTGGCATCTGTTGCAACTTGTTAGTCATCTGTTTATTTAATTTAAACCATAGATGGGCTACGATGAATAAGGTGCATGCAGATGGATGGATCCACTTTTATGTGTAGGAGTTATATATTACTGATAAGGTCACTGGGACAACACATAAAAAGTACAAGATTTTTGTGAATGCAATTTTTAACCGATTAGGCACTGATCATTCAAACAAAATCCTGCATTGTACTATTAAGTTTGATGGGTTCAAATTGATAAAGTCGAGGGCCCCATGATGATGGTGTCGATACCCTGTTACGAATTACTGATAGTTATTACTCATGTTTATGCGCATCAAGTTTTGAGAAAGGATCAATACTTGGTGTCATTGCAGAGATCCAATAGCGATTGGACTTAACTTTAAGTGTACATTGGACTCTGAGAAGGCCTTCGAAGCCTCGCACTACATAAAATAAGAATGAAAAACCAATAAAAATTCCCCTGGACAAATTTATATGAAAGTTTTGTTCGAGAAGATGATTATACTCCAGAAGGAGACAAAGGAGAATGCCTGCGAGGGAAAGGGGAGTTGATGAAAGACTATATCATCTAAAAGCTAATTAAAGAGGATACATAGGGTAGCAAGGAACTTCTAGCGAATCTGGCCGATGAAATTGACTTAAAACATGAGAAATCTGAATCAAGTACAAATATGAAAGTGTATTCGGTAATGTAAATCCGTCTGCTGTTCTCTTAAAGAAAAATAATACAGATGGACATTTTTCTAGGGAGCTGCGTCTAGGTAGCATGGACGGGATTATTACCTAGATAGAAAATAGCAGAAGACTGAGAAAGCAGCCTCGCGAGCATCGAGGGTTGAAATGATTTACAGTAAGTCTAGAAAACTTGTGTCAATAACAGTTGTAGTTAAAATCAGGAATCTAAGAGAAGGCTGCAATTTCTGAATTTTAAATTGCATCTCATGCCTTGTTGTTTGTGGTTCTGATTAGGTCCACTGTTGTTGACCTGATCGGAATCACAAACAAGATTGAAAGGAAGGTTGAGTATCATTACTTCCTTAGTAATATGGATTAATTGATTGTGTAATCTTGCCTTAGCATACTTTCAACATATCTTAGAGAAGACCAGAGGCTTGCTGTTGTATGCGATCCCGATAATTTTTAAGCTTTCCTCCAGCTTGTCGATTGGGTTTTCAAGTTTGTCGTTGCCATCTTTGAAGTTGGTATAGAGTTCCTGGTCTTTTGTGAGCTCGATCAGGAACATTTTCTTCGAAGTTTTGGCATTGTAGAAGACCTTCAGAACACTGTCTTCAGAAGCCTTAAATGATACATGGAGGGTCACTATGTTTATTTTAGGTCAAAATGAGTTGATACACACTCAAGCAGTGGTCCCAACAGTTAAATAACTCACTTTTATCGAGCATTGCTCAATGCAGCTTTGCTCAACCAACCTTCAGGGAGTTTGATAAATTAATTTGCAAGAAGTTACGTAACGTTTGATCTAAACTGACTCTACCCAGACTATCAAAAACCTTTGCCCGAGTTAGTAGACAAACCAAACGAGCTCAATCTCTCAGCCTTTCTACTGATCGCTCTTCTCCCATATAGATGACAATATATCCGCCATGTAAAAGTCTACACCATCAGCAGAAATACTTGCCATAACGAAAGTCTTTAGAAAACATGACTAGTAATCTCTCAATATCACTTTTATGGTTATCTTGACATTGCTTGACAATATATTAGAATGGACATAGTGAGCAATTATGCTTAGTTTAGTTTTTCCATTCTAATATAATTGCAAGAGACATCAAGAAAGTCATAAAAGTGATATTGAGAAATTACTAGTCATGTCTTCTAAAGACTTTCATTGTGGCAAGAATTTCTGCCGACGGTGTAGACTTTTGTATGACGGATATCTTATCCTCTATATGGGGGAAGAGAGATCAGCAGAAAGGCTGAGAGATTGAGTTCGTTTGATTTGTACACTAACCCGGTCAAAGGTTTTTGATAGGGTAATGAGCTTGGAGTTACGCAACGTTTGATAGGCTTGGTAGAGTCAATTTAGATCAAACGTTACGTAACTCCTTGCTAATTAATTTATCAAATCCCTTGAAAGTTGGTTGAGCAAACTGCATTGAGCAACGCTCGATAAAAGTGAGTTATTCAACTATTGGGACCACTGCTTGAGTGTACATCAACATATTTTAACCTAAAACAAACATAGCGACCCTCCATGTATCATTTAAGGCTTCTGAAGAAAGTGTTCTGAGGGCCTTCTACAATGCTACAACTTTGAAGAAAGTGTTCTTAATCGAGCTCACAAAATATCAGTAACTCTATACCAACTTCAAAGATGGCAACAACAAACTTAAAGACCAAATTGGCAAGCTGGAGGCAAGCTTGAAAATTATCGGAATTCACATACTACAACAAGCCTCTGATCTTTTCTAAGATATGTTGAAAGCATACTACGGCTAGAAAACACAATCAATTATATCCATGTTGCTAAGGAAGTAATGTAATACCTTGAAAATTTCTAACAAATTTCGTCCCAAGAATGCCTAGTATTATCTTCTAAAGTGAAGGATAATTATTCTATGAGGAGTTTTCAATATTTTCACTTTTTGTCATATGAAAAATTCAATAAGCTTTCCATTGATATATGATTCTCTTAAATTTGATAACCAGGTAAGAAGTTATGACTATTTCAAGTTTCCGTCGTAAAACAACGTCATATTAGTTAGTGGCGCGCTGCGCCACAAGAGGAAATGGCATTTGGAAATTTCCAGTAGGTGTCTGCGATTATGGTGCATCGCGCAAGCACTCAAATTCAGAATTGTCCTTTTTCCAGTGTCTCAATGCGATTTTCCCCGCGTTGCGCCAAAGTTCCAGGTCATGAAGGAAGGGGCACGCGATGGCTCTGCGCCGCGCCATCCCTCAATTTTCCAATTGTCAATTTCCAGTGACATGGCGCGATGATGCCGCATCGCGCCAGGGGCCCAGTTCGGAAAAATTTTACTGAAACTAAATGACGCATCCAGGGTTAAAAGGATCAATTTCCTACCCCTATTTAAACCCAATAACACGTGATTTAGCTATTCTTCACCCAAAATATACTATTTTCTCTCAAGTTTCTCTCAAGAACAAGCTAGGGTTTCTATTGGAGATTCAAATTCAAGAAGGTTTCACCATCAATCTTCATGAAATCACGAACTAAGGTATGCATAGTATTCATTCATGGACTCCTATCGTCCATGAAACCCAAGAATCTTTTTTCTATATTAAAGTTATGGATTTTCTTATGAAGTTCATGATTGGGCTACCTTTGTTCATGTTGATAATGAGTAATTGAATTGTATTCCATAAATGAGTGTTAAATTCCATATGGGTTGATTTGTAACGGTATCGATTCATGAAACCCTAGGACTAAACCGTTGAATGATTAAATTGGAATTGAATCACGACAATTAATTGTAGTATGATGTCGTTTAAAGATTCTATGCCTACTATGTGTTTGCTTGAATGCCTAGATGAAGGGAAAATGTCTAATTAGCATGATATCATGAAATTCCCATGTACGTACAAGCTTATGCCTATCACATGTTTGATAAAATGCTTCAGTAAATGTATTATGATGATTATTATGTATTCAAGTAAGTCATGGTTTGTCAGTTTCCTTCCATCGAGTCCTGGGGGTACTTGTACCCGAAACATTAGCTGTGTACCTAGAGCCATGTCATGTTTTCACGATATTCTCAGTCAAGATATGAATCCTTAGACTTTAGATAGTCTTATGACTCAGGAAAAATCTCCATGATCTCATGACTCAATCAGTTGTCAAATACCAGTAGTATTCCGTCAATCAACGAAACTTAGTAACTCAGCTCATGTTCAGTTCAGTAAATTATGTTCAGTGTCCATTCAAATGGGAGTAGGAATTAGCACCGAGTGGAACTAAGGATGGGGACACACACTATCAAATGAGGGTGTGATCCTTAGAAGTCATCCTTGAGTTCCAGAACTATGTAGCCATCATTAGTTAAGACATCAACACTGTCCGATGAGGGTTGATGAGGTGGATAAGCACTGTCAGATAAGGGGCCTAACATTATCTTTTGGGGACACTATCAGATAAGGTCGCTTATAGTTTGTCCTTACCAGTGGCACGGTATTGACACCCTTCCAATTAGGGTTATAGATTGGATCCCAACTCAGCCATAATGGCGTATCAGGGGTATTTCGGTTAAATACTACCTCCCACAGTTTCAGTACCAGTCTCAGTAAAATAATACAGATAGTTCCATCAGATTCAGGACTGTCAGATACAGTCACCCATGTTATCAGTTACATTCAGATACAACTATTTATGCTATCAGTTATATTAATTATTAATATATCATGTCATCAGTATTCAGATTCAGTAATTATGATATCACAGTGTCAGTTACAGTTACGTATTTATGTATGTATTCTCGCATTCATGTTAGACAGTCAGCTAGCATTATTCATGCATGTTAACCCTTGCATTAGCCTACCTCACATTTGTACTCTGTACATTTCATTGTAATGATGCATTTGCACTATGGTGCTTTCTTTTTATGTTACACCATAGGTTCAGATACACGAGTTCCAGATCAGCAGTAGATTCCAGTCTCAGCAGTTAGAATAGAAGTGAGTCCTCATCCTTTGAGGATATGATTATTTCTCCACTATTTCATTGATTAGTTATTAGGTGGATTTAGTAAGGGACATGTCCCATTACCTCCTTATTTAGATTATTCAGATAGTAGGGGCTTTCAAACTAGATACAGACTATTATGTTTCAGACTTTAGCATTTACAGTTTTGTTTTGGGTATTATACTACCCCACAGATATTATCTCATCCATGTTATGTTCAGTATTGAACCTTATGGCCTTTCAGTGATATTCCCATATTATTCAATATTTTATGCAGTATACAGGTACAGACATCAGTCATGGGTTGGCTTGTGGTCCTTCGGGGTCATGAGCACCGTGTAGCATTCTGGTTCAGAAAATCGGGGTGTTACAAACTTGGTATCAAAGCCTAAGGTTCAATAGAGTCTTAGAAAGTCTGAAAGTCGCATCTAGTAGATTCTTGTGCATGGGTGTGTTGCGTGCCACATTTATGTGCAAGATGCTATGAGATGTTTAGGAATAGTTTCCCTTCTTTCAATATTCATGTCGTGCCAGTGAGCATAATCACAAGTCAATTTCTCAGTTTAATTCATTTCTTCTCTTTATTTCAGAATATGCCTTCTAAGAGAAGAAATCAGTCAGCCCCTCAGCCTAAAGAATCATTAGGAGATCATGTTTCTCATGCGGAGTTCAGGACCGTATTTACCACTCTTTCTCAGTCAATAGCTGCCCATAATGAGCAACCAACTGTCATTCCGGCCAATCCAGTGGCCAAATTAGCTGTAGCTAGAATTCGGGACTTCACCCGAATGAATCCTCCGTCTTTTCATGGGTTTAAAGTAGATGAAGACCCTCAGGAATTCATTGATCAAGTTCAGAAAGTGATTGGCATCATGGGGGTGACTACTGTTGAGAATGCAGAGTTAGTCGCATACCAATTGCAGGATATGGCTTATACTGGTTCAAATAGTGGAAGTCAGAAAGGTCAGATAATGCATGTCCTATAGAGTGGGAGGAGTTTGTCACTGTATTCTTAGACAGATTATTTCTCCAAGATCTTAGAGAGGCTAAGGTGCTAGAATGCATCAATCTCAGGCAGGGCAATATGACGGTGAAAGAGTATTCTCTAAAGTTTACTCAATTAGCCAGATATGTCCCTCTTGTGGTTGCAGATGGCAGAGCCAAGATGAGTAAGTTCTCTTCAGGGGTAAATAATAGCGTGGTTAATGAGTGCAGATCCTCTATGCTAAATAGTGACATGACTTTAACCCGACTTATGACCCATGCTTAGCAGATAGAGGAGTAGAAGATTAAGCAGACGGAAAAGCAGAATAAGAAAGCTAGGACAGGTAGCTTCAATTTTAGTTAGCCTAAATCAGAAGGAGGAAATCATTCTCAGTTTTATCCTAAGTCATCAGTTCTAGCTCCTTCTTCAGCCAGTGCTCTAGCTCCTAAGTTCAGAGATAGAGTTCCAGGCTCTAAGTCTCAGGGTAGTGTCAACAATGCCTGAACTAATCCCTTTTGTCAGACTTAGGTAAGAACCATAAGGGGGCTTGCAGAGCTGGCAGCGATGTCTATTTTGGTTGTGACAAGCCAGGCCACAGAGTCAAAGACTACCCTCAGTCAGGTTATCAGAGTCATCTCCGCTTCTCAACTCAGTTCGGTCACCCAAATCAGCAGGGTGCCACCACCAGTGCTACTAGCGGGCAACACCCAAATAGACTATATGCTCTTTAGACCCGATAAGATCAGAAAAATTCTCCTAATGTAGTTACTAGTATGTTACAGATCTTTTATGTACATGTTTACGCTTTGCTAGATCCAGGAGCTTCTTTGTCTTTTGTTAGTCCCTATAGAGCAGTTGACTTTGGAATCAGCCCGAAATTCTAGTAGAGCCCTTCTCAGTCTCTACCCTAATGGGCAAAACCATCATAGCCCGATGGATATACAGGAACTGCCCGATTATGATATTTCAAAAAGTCACTTCAATAGACATAGTCGAATTAGAGATGACTGATTTTGATGTCATTCTTGGCATGGATTAGATTTATTCCTGCTATGCCACAGTCGATTGCAGAAATAGAATAGTCTAGTTTTAGTTTCCAAATGAACCCGTCCTTGAGTGGAAGGGTAGTGTATCCGCTTTCAGAGGTCAGCTTGTTTCCTACCTTCGGGCAAGGAAAATGATATCTACGGATGTGCCTATCATTTTGTTTGAGTTAAGGACACTAGTTCTGAAACTCCCAGCCTTGAATCAGTCTCAGTAGTGAATGAATATTCAGATGTCTTTCCCGAAGATCTTCCAAGAATTCCTCCCAAAAGGGAAATAGACTTCGACATTGATCTTCTATTAGATACTCAGCCTATCTCTATTCGTCCATACAGAATGGCACCAGCAAAACTCAAAGAATTGAAAGAACAGTTGAAGATCTCTTAGATAAGGGATCCATCAGACCCAGTATTTCCCCGTGGGGCGCACCAGTCTTATTCGTACACCAAAAAAAGATGGTTCTCTCAGAATGTGCATTAATTACCATCAACTCAATAAGATCACGGTCAAGAATAAGTATTCTCTTCCCAGAATCGATGTCTTGTTTGACCAACTTCAGGGTGCCAGCTATTTCTATAAGATAGACCTTGGATCTGGCTATCATCAGCTCAGAGTTAGAGAAAGTGTTTCAAAAATAGCTTTTTATACTCGATATGGTCACTTTGAATTCTTAGTCATGTCATTTGGTCTTACCAATGCCCTAGAAGCTTTCATGGACTTGATGAACCGCATGTTCAAGAAATACTTGGACATATTCATCATAGTCTTCATAGATGATATTCTGGTCTATTCCCGTACTGAGTGCGATTATGCAGACCATCTCAGAACAGTACTTCAGACTCTCAGAGATCATCAGCTATTCACCAAATTCAGTAAGTGTGAATTTTAGCTAAGGTCAGTAGCATTTCTTAGTTACATTATTTCTGATAACGGCATTAAAGTTGATCCTCAAAAGACCAAAGCAGTAAGAAACTGGCCAAGACTTTTCTCTCCATCAGATATCAGGATTTTTTTGGGTTTGGCTGGCTATTACAGATAGTTTGTTGAAGGATTTTTATCTATTGCATCCCCTATGTCCAGATTGACTCAGAAGAAAGTTAAGTTTCAGTGGTCAGACCATTGCGAGAAGAGTTTTTAGGAGTTGAAGACTTGACTTACCTCAGCCCCAGTTTTAGCTCTTCCAGATGGTTCAGATGTGTTGGTGGTGTATTGTGATGCATCCAGAGTAGGTTTGGGTTGTGTCCTCATGCAACATGGTAAGTTTATAACCTATGCCTCCAGACAGCTTAAAACCCCATGAGAGGAATTATCCTACTCATGATCATGAGTTAGCAGTCGTAGTATTTACCTTGAAGATTTGGAGGCATTATCTCTACGAAGTTCATGTAGATGTTTTCACAAATCACAAGAGTCTTCAGTATGTCTTTTCTCAAAAATATCTCAATCTTAGTCAGAGAAGATGGTTAGAGCTCTTGAAAGACTATGACATGAGTGTCCTCTATCATCTGGGCAAGGCCAACGTAATGGCCGCCGCTCTTAGTAGGCTATCCATGGGTAGTGTTTCTCATGTGGAGGATAGTAAGAAGAATTTAGCTCAAGAAGTCCATCAGCTTGCCAGACTAGGTGTTTGCTTAGTCAATTCTTTAGAGGGCGGTGTATGTGTTCAGAGTAGTTCAGAATCATCTCTAGTTTCCAATGTGAAAGAAAAGCAAGAAGAGATTCCAGTCTTGTCAAGTTGAAAGAGTCAGTTCAAGATCAAAAAGTAAAGGTTTTCTCCCAAGAGGGAGATAGTGTTTTGCATTGTCAGGGTCATCTCTGTGTTCCAGGTGTAGACAACTTAAGGCAGCAAATTCTTGTAGAAGTGCATAGTGCATGCTACTCTATTCATCCAGGGCCCACAAAGATGTACCACGTCTTATGAGAAATCTATTAGTGGAGTGGGATGAAGAAAGACATTGCAAAGTTTGTGGCTAAGTGCTCTACATGTCATCAAGTTATGATAGAGCATCAAAAGCCTTGTGGGTCCATGAAGGAGTTCAGTATTCCTACTTAGAAGTGGGAAGTTGTGAACATAGACTTCGTGATGGGTTTACCTCGAACTCGTCATCAACATGATTCAGTCTGGGTCATTGTAGACAAAATGACCAAATCAACTCATTTTCTTCCTGTTCATACCTCTTATTCAGTCGAGGATTACACCAAACTTTATATCAAGGAGTTGGTCAGATTGCACGGTGTTCCATTGTTCATTATCTTATATAGAAATACCCAGTTCACCTCTTATTTCTAAAATACATTCCAAAAGGGTCTCGGTACCCAAGTTCATCTTCGTACAACCTTTCATCCTCAGATAGATGGTCAAGCAGAAAGGACCATTCAGACTTTAGAAGATATGCTAAGGGCATGTGCAATTGATTTCAAGGTAAGTTTGGATGACCACTTGCCTTTGATTGAGTTTGCATACAACAACAGCTACCATTCCAGTATTTAGATGGCTCCATTCGAAGCTCTCTATGGTAAGAGATGTAGATCTCCATTTTTTTGGTTTGAATTTAGTGAGGCCCTAGTCATAGATCCTAACTTAGTAGTTGACGCCTTAGAAAAAGTCTAGTTAATCAGAGAAAGACTTCGGGATGCTCAGATCCAACAAAAGTCTTATGCAGATATTCATAGAAAATATATCGAGTTTGAGGTTGGTGATCATGTCTATCTAAAGATCTCTCCCATGAAAGAAGTGAAGAGATTCGTCAAGAAGGGAAAGCTCAGTCCCCGATATGTCGGTCCCTTCAAGATTCTCAGTCGTTTCAGCAAGGTAGCTTATGAGCTCGAATTACCTTCAGATCTAGCCTCAGTTCATCCAGTCTTCCATGTCTCTTTGCTCATGAAGTGTATAGATGATCCACCAGTCGTAGTAACTATTCAGAGCATTGATGTTTAGAACAGTCTCTCTTATGAAGAGATTTCAGTTGAAATCTTAGACTATCAAACTCGTAGATTGAGGAACAAAGAAGTCCCTCTAGTTAAAGTTTTTTGGAGAAATTAGTGCGTCGAGGGAGCTACTTGGTAAGCAGAATTAGACATGCATACCAAGTATCCTCACCTCTTCTCCTCCAACTCAGATCAAGCTCAAGGTAATAGTTCTCCTTAAGCTTACTCAGTTTCATGATCAGTGTTCATCAAGAACTTGGTAATCAGTTTCATGTTCATATTCCCAGTATAAACGTATTATTAAGTACCATTGCATATTCAATCATGTATTCATGTATTAGCTCAGTTATATAATTATACATCAGAAATGCATTCTCATTGTGAGAAACTTAGTTCCTTGAAACATTCAGTCATGTAATCATAAATCAGTTACACATACATCAGATATGCATGTTCAGTATGCTATGTTCATCTTGTCAGTCATGAGATCATATTCTAGTTATTCATGTTTAGTTCATGTTTAGCTTATTATTTCCCCTCTCAGTCAATCTCATTCGAGGACGAATGTTCTCAAGGGAGATATTGTAATACCCCAAATATTTCTAGCAAATTTCATCCCAAGAATGCCTAGTATTAGCTTCTAAAGTAAAGGATAATTATTCCATGAGGAATTTTTAATATTTTTACTTTTTGTCATGTGGAAAAATTCAATAAGCTTTTCATCGATATATGATTCGCTTAAATCCGATAACCGGATAAGAAGTTATGACTATTTCAAGTTCTCGCGTAAAACAGCATCATATTAGTTAGTGGCGCGCTACGCCACAAGAGAAAATGAAATTTGGCAATTTCCAGTAGGTGTCCGTGATTATGGCGCGTCGCCCCAGCACTCAAATTTAGAATTGTCCCTTTTTCCAGTGTCTCAGCGCGATTTCCCCCGCGTCGCGCCAAAGTTCCAGGTCACGAAGGAAGGGGCAACGCAATGGCTCCACATCACGCCATCCCTCAATTTCCTAATTGTCAATAGTCAGTGACACGGCGCGATAACGCCATATCATGCTAGGGGCTCAGTTCGAAAAAATTTTACTGAAATTAAATGACCCATCCAGGGTTAAAAGGATCAATTTCCTACCCCTATTTAAACCCAATAACACGTGATTTAGCTATTCTTCACCCAAAATTTACTATTTTCTCTCAAGTTTCTCTCAATAACAAGCTAGGATTTCTATTGGAGATTCAAATTCAAGAAGGTTTCACCATCAATCTTTACGAAATCACGAACTAAGGTATGCATAGTATTCATTCATGGACTCCTTTCGTCCATGAAACCCAAGAATCTTTTTTCTAAATTCAAGTTATGGATTTTCTTATGAAGTTCATGATTGGGCTGCCTTTGTTCATGTTGATAATGAGTAATTGAATTGTATTTCATAAATGAGTGTTAAATTCCATATGGGTTGATTTGTAAAGGTATCGATTCATGAAACCCTAGGACTAAACCGTTGAATGATTAAATTGGAATTGAATTACGACAATTAATTGTTGTATGATGTTGTTTACACATTCTATGCCTACTATTTGTTTGGTTGAATGCCTAGATGAAGGGAAAGTGTCTAATTAGCATGATATCATGAAATTCCCATGTACGTACAAGCTTATGCCTATCACATGTTTGATGAAATGCTTCAGTAAATGAATTATGATGATTATTATGTATTGAAGTAAGTCATGTTTTGTCAGTTTCCTTCTATCGAGTCCTGGGGGTACTTGTACCCGAAATACTAGCTGTGTACCTAGAGCTATGTCATGTTTTCACGATACTCTCAATCAAGCTATGAATCCTTAGACTTCAGATAGTCTTATGACTCAGAAAAAATCTCCATGATCTCATGACTCAATCAGTTGTCAGATATCAGTAGTATTTCATCAGTCAACGAAACTTAGTAACTCAGTTCATGTTCAGTTCAGTAAATCATGTTCAGTGTCCATTCAGATGGGAGTAGGAATTAGCACCGAGTGGAACTAAGGATGGGGACACACACTATCAAATGAGGGTGTGATCCTTAGAAGTCATCCTCGCATTCCAGAACTATATAGCTAGCAGAGATTGAGACATCAACATTGTCCGATGAGGGTTGATGAGGTGGATAAGCACTGTCTGATAAGGGCCCTACCATTCTCTTTTGGGTATATTATCAGATAAGGGTCGCCCACAGCTTGTCCTTACCAGTGGCGCGGTATTGACACCCTTCTAATTAGGGTGTTAGGCTTGATCATGATAAGAAGATTTAGTTCACTTTAGACTTTAGTGGATGGATTTATCAATGACCATGTGATAATTGCAAGTTGAATCAAGCAAGTATGGTATTAAAAGGGGAATAGTATAGTTGAGAGAGTGTTTGAGATATATTTCTAAGCTTGAAAGTAAGAAGTTGGACTACTTAAGGCCTAGTGATTCTATCCTAGCTTATGATTTATGGGTCTATGTTCCATGCTATAGAGTGGTAGCAATGTTGTGATTTCTTATACAAATGTCTTGTTAAGATCATGCCAAAGTTCCTTACTCCCTAATATAATTAGAATTTCTTAGAAGAGTGTTGGAGAAATACTCCATCTGAGTATGAGCATTTAGTATAATTCAGTCCGTGTAGCTAGCAATCTAGTTTAACAGCCAGACAGACAAATTTCTATAGTTTTCCATTTTCCGATTTAGCCAAGTCTTACTACCTGAAATTTTATGAGTATGGCCAGTTCAAGAGGTAGTTTGTTCGCATCTAGGTAATGCGAATTCAGCTCAGTATATGCATCAGGCATCGATTTCAGATTCAGATATCTAGTCATAATTTAGTTCATAAGTATTCAGTGAATGATCTCAGTTTTCCAAGCATCCCAACTCAAACAATGTAATACCCATCGTATGATCTTAGCCTCGTTGTCTAATGATTCGTGCCTGCATAATTTATCACTTTATAATTCTACATGAATGATTGCATCATGAATGCTTCAAATGAATTTTAAAATCTCAACCTGAATCAGCTTCTTATAATAAGTAGAGGCAAGTCAGCTCAGAAATTAGTTTCATTATAGAGGTTTCTAATGTTCCAGACTTAGTCATGTAACTATATTCCCAGATACGAATGTTCAATATGTAATCTCAGTTGTCTTAGTTCAGAACTCTTATTCCAATTAGTCCATTGAGGGTGCTACTTGAGAAATAGAACTAGACATGCGTACCAAGTACCCTTATCTCTTCTCCAAAAACTCAAATTCAGTCGAAGGTAATAGTCTTCCTTTATTCAGTTCTTTTCCAGTCTCAGATTCAGTTATGTAGCTAATTTCCTGTGAATTCATGCACTAGCAAATTAGTTCAGTAGCTCACTATGTTGAGATTCAGTCATACAATTTATTTCAGTTGTGTATGATAGCTTATAACCTCATATTCCTTAGTATTCTTAGATTAACTAGCCATATTCAAGGATGAATGTTCCCATGGGGGAGATATTGTAACACCCCATAGTTTTCTAGCTTAAATTTGTTCATAGAATGTTAAGAAATAGTTTCCAAAATGAAGAATATTTATTTCAGATGTAATTTTCCAGATTTAGACCTCCCATTGTGTGGGAAATTGAATAATCTTTCCATCGATACCAAATTCGCCCAAATTCGGTACTCGGTTGAGGAGTTAGAGCATTTTTAAGTTGACAGTGTCCCACTTGAGCAACCACCGCATCGCGGTGAAGGACAATTTCATAATTGTCAATTATAGTAGACCTCCATGATATTGGCGTGCCACGGAGAGGTTCAAATTCCTAATTATCGAAATCCAATAGCCTAACGCGATACTGGCACATCGCGCCAGTGGCCAAAATGGCATTTCAAAGGGGCACAGTGATTGTGATACTTCGCGGAGTCTGCCCAATTCCCAATTGTCCTATTTCCAGTGATCCACCACGATAGTGGTGCGTCGCGGTGGCCTGCCAATTTGAAAAAATACTGCATTTTTAGTTTCGTTTAGAAGTTTAAAAGGGGTATTTTGGTCAATTCTCAAGGCCCTAATTCGTACAAGGAATCAAACATATTCCTAGCACTTTATGCTCATTATTCATCATTCTTTTCAAAATCAAAATCCTCGAGCTCCAAAGTTTATTCTCCAAGAAATCAAAATCCTCCATTGATTCTCCAAGAAAGCTTAAGATTGAGAATTCTCATGATAAGATAATCAAGAACTCATCTTCAAGAACTCAAATAGGAATCAATAATTCAAGTTTCTTCATCTAATCATCAATCAAGGTATGTGGGGTTTATGAACAAGGATCCTCCTTTCATCCTTGTGCCCAAAACCAAGTTTTATTTACAAATTTATATTATTTTAAATGAATATTCATGAGATTTGACTTAGAGTTCATACCCATTATTACTAATTTTAAGATTATGAGATTTTCAATGTTTTAGAAGTTAAATTGTATGTCGATTTGTATACTTTCATGCCTATTGCAGAAATTTATAAATTTTGAGATGAATTATCACTGTTTTCATGATTAAGCATGAATATTACGATGTTTTGACATGAGTTTGATGTATGGGTTATTAAGCCCCAAGTTTATATGTTGATGTTTCAAGAAATATAGTGCTTTAAGCATCCTATAATCAATTTATTCATAGATTTTCAGTAAAGCTTTGATCTTTTGATCCTAAGCTAAGATAAGAAATCCACATTGTTCATATAGTTTGAAATTTAAAAAAAGAGAAGCATAATTGGTTTTCACTATAAACCCTTGTGCTATTTTAAGGTGGATTTCCTATAAGTTCTGAGCGATAAGTATGGGAGTAGTATTTAGCATCGAGTTGGGTATGATTCCAAGGTATCATGCCCCAAAACTATGAGCCACCGTAGGTTTTAAGCGCCCATAGTGGGCTAAGTCAGTGATCACATAAGTTAAGGTTCTATTCCAATGGCAAGGGTAGAACAACTTTCCCCAACATGGTCAAGACGTTGGACTCCATGACAGCTCACATGGTTTATGTCAGTTAGAGTACCTCCCAAAGTTCCTAATTTCTAAGATAGAATGATAGAAATTTTTTTAGAAAAATAAGTGTAAAGGATCACCAAATTTATTTAGACTATGTTTTATAGAAAGATATTTAACTACAGTTTTCAGCTTTCAGATTTCAAATTTAAGGATGAGTTCTTTCTACACTTAGATAATATGATTTAAAGAGAGAATACAAGTACAACTTTTAGAACTAAATTTTATGACTCACTGGATTTATAAAGTTTGATTTGCTATTCATGATTTCAGATTTTTGTATTTCAGATATTCCAGCTTATGTGAGTTATTTACATTTAGCATGCATGATTTTATAAAATTATGATGTTGAGATGATGTTTTACTTATGCATTTAACCCCTATATACTTAGTACATCCTCAAAGTACTGATCCACATATATGTATATCGGCTACATTATCTCATAATGTAGGTACAAGTTATAGCATGTACAGTCAGGATTAGACAGTTTCAGATTCCAGCCAGCAGATGATGAGTCCTCCTACTTTGGGGACTTTAGTTAGATGTGATCTATGTACTGTACTTCCTTACTCATATGTATTGATTAGTGGTAGTTGGAGTCGTGTCCCAACTATCTATAGTCAGTATAGTAGAGGCTTCATAGATATCAGTTAGAGTTATGTAATTTCAGTCCCTCTTCTCAGATTTTATCAGAATGTACAATTGTACCAGTATTTTATTTTTCACAGATTCCATCATTGTTATGTTTCTACACAGTAAACTCAGCCATTTTATACATATTTAATCAGTTAATTACCAGTATGCTAGCTCATGGGTTAGCTTGGGATCACTTATGGTCCTAAGCACCGTGTGATATCTCGGGACCCATTTTTGAGGCGTTACATTGTTGTTGCTGCCAATCGTGATTATGAGCATGTTGGTACTTAGGAAAAAAATACGTTTGGAAACACCCTTTGCACAGGTCCCTCTCACCCCTCTTTATCCTCATGTTCTCATTGTAAATGCAAAGTGTGCAAGGACAGAGAGGATAGACTCCTTGAAAAACTAGAGGTTATTGCTGAAGCTGCTGAGAATTTGAAATCCAAGAAGGGTGTCATACCATCCAAGAAGGTGAAGGAGCCATACACTTCTACAACGGCGGTTAGGATGAAGAAAAAAACAATTAGCCAAGTACTCTCTAATCGAAAATCCAACAAAATTGCAACTCCTTACGCTCCAAGAGTTGTTGAAGTTCAGGGGCTGCTGAAGAAGGTGTACATATACGTGGCACTTGGCTACATAGAGAAGAAGGAACTATAAAAAATCATGACTGATAAGATGAAGGTTCCACAAGAATACACCATGCATTCATTTGATGCCAAAGACCTCACGAGTATAACAAATATGCATGAGTGGTACGCGGACAATGTAAGTTTACTTTTGCTAAACTAGCCTTCGTATCTACTCCATGAAGAAGAAGCAACACAATAGATGTGTAATCTATTGCAACATCTGGGTATTCTGTTGCAACATAATATACATCTATTGCATAAGTTGTGTTAGCTGGGTAATCTGTGAACTGATTCAGAGAATCCTCTGCAATAGAATCTTTCCACTGTGTTTTGCTTCTTTACAATTACTAACTTGTTAAAAAATTGTCTTCTTATACCATAGTGTGTTGATGAAATTCTCTGCATCATAAGGGGCAGACAATTAGCTTACCCAGATACTTATGATGCTGTCGATAGGATAATGGACCTCAACTTCTACAATAATTTCAAAAGTAGGTACGATACTCTCCGTAGTCAAACTAGTCCCGGTGGCTGGGGAATTGATCAGTTAGTTTCTATGTTCAAATGGGATGAAGACATAATTAACTATGTTAGAAGGAAGAGGCGATATCCACACGGCAAGAACTGGACCTAGGCAAAGAGAATCCTTGCAGTCATGAACGTGGAAGTCAAACATTTTCTTATTATTGAGATACTACTCGATGAGGGAAAGATTAAGGTTTATGACAACAACTTACCTGTATTCAAGGAGGCCAAGTTTTTAACACACGTGCAACCTCTCTTGAAGTTTTTCCTCAAGTTATTGACGTAGAGTAAACTGATGGATTATTTGCCAGCGGAAGTCTTAAAGAAGGAATCATGGGATTTTGAAGGTCAAAATAAGAACATCCACCTTCAAAAATATAAAACTGGTGTCGCGTGCGGGTCGTACTTGATTGCATACATCGAATGTTTGATGAACGACACATAAATGGTTGGTCTGTGCGATGCCATTATGAAAAAGATGCAAGAGGTCTGGGCTTATGGGGTACTAACTAAATACTTGGAGCCCGTGTATAAAGAAGAATATGTACAAAGACAAAAATGAACATGATAATAATTTTTTATTTCAAGCCACTTTGTTCACTTTACATTGTAGTGGTAATTTTTTTATGTCTGATGAAAGTTAAATTTTTATAATGCAACAGATTGTCTATCTGTTGTAACAGATATCATACTTGTTGTGGCAGATTTATTATCTTTTGCAATAAGTTGGTCATCTGTTGCATTATGCAGATATTTCTGTCTGTCTGTCGCAATAGATATACAATCTGTTATAATATATAATCTATCTGTTGCAACTAAAGGGTAATCTACTGGAACAAATCAAAAAAGTAGGAAGACCTATTATATAATTTCAAGCAAATGACCTACATGTTGCAATATATATCTAAATCTGTTTGATAAGATATGCCGTCTGTTGTAACAGATGTATTATCTATTGTTATATTTGAATCTAGTATTCTATTTCAATTAACAAGTTCAAAACTAAGAACTAAATTATATTCATAGACAACATAAAATAAAACATGAGATAACTCAACAAACAAGTGAAATGTAAAAAAAATTATTATGGGTATAAATGATCTACTCTACAAATAAATCAACAAGTTAACCAAGGAGGATAGGTTATTACATTCACAGACTCAAGCTATAAGGATCTACTCAATATGAACAAGTTGTTCTTCATCCGGTGCTACGAAATTTGCTTTGGTCCTCGTGGATCTTTGATGTTGCTTGCGCACAGTTTTTGAGATTTTGCTTCCCCGTATTTCCATAAAAGAGCAGCATATATTTGGTGAAATAATCCGGCATCAAGTCCATCATTTGGTATTTGTAATTCATAGCTCAAATACTCGGCGTAAGCGGCAACAAAAAGACCGCAATCCCTGCGTTTTAAAAAAATAGATAATTCATATCTTGCAGTTCATATAAGCGTTGTAAAATTTATGAAATGAAACTAAATCATGATACTTATACTTACAGGCTACCAATTGTTTGTTGAGCAATTCCTTCAACATATTGTACATCAAATAGATTACCTATTTTATCTCGGTATGCTTCAATCGTCGACCAATCAGTACGAACCTTTTGGTCCAAAAAGCCACTCATATCAAGGTAAGTAGGCAATATTTTGGCCAGCTTTTGTATCTCAGATGACGGCCCGAAATGTCTCCTTCGCAACATCGAGTCATAAACTCGGATGCGCCTCTCTTTTAGAATGACAACAACCAACATCCAATGGAATTCATCATGATAATTGATTGGGATGTACACTTCATCGACCAAATACCAAGGTAAGCCAGCTGAAATGCTAAAATCTTTGATGATGTTGATTAAGCATTCCTCATTTCGGGAAACTTTCAGCTGTTGTTAACAATACCTATCGTAGGCATTATTGATGTAAACTTTGAACAAATAATTACCTGTCATGTATCTGTATTGTTTTTGTATTTGCAACTTGGCCTTCTTTCGGAGGTAGTAAAAAATGACATCGATGTGTTGTACATATTATCAAAAATTTCACATTACGTGATGAAAAAATTAATACACAAATGCAATTAAATAGAGTATTAATTAATAGTAATATGTATGGCATTTAAACCTCATCATTCCAGCAAGTTTGTGGCTGTGAAATCCAATAAAATCAATTCTTCATTTTGGGATGTGCAACAACAAAGTCGAACATATCAAAACCAAGACTCGATTCGTTCACTTTGTAGTGTTCGTCATTTTATTTTCTAGATGTTGATTTATATGTGTTAATGTCATGTTTTACAACAAGAATTGTATTAATCAATATCTTAAAAATTTATTTATGTACCTGTCGGCATGATGCTTCAATAGCCCATCGACAATCCATTCTTAATAGTCATTGATCAACTTTGTTAGTTTTTTTGGAGCCTCGTTTAAGATGTTGAACTCTTCAAACGGATAATTCTTTCATCCTCCCGAACTGACAGGCTCTACTTTTTCTTCCTCTTTAGATGCAATTGATGGATTATCAACTGTGATATTATGCTCTTCATTAGTAGCTTCTACTATGACATCCACCTAGAAAGCCAGAATTGTTAATGCTAATTACAGATATACAACAGATTGTCTATCTATTGCAACAGATGAGTCTTATATTGTAACAGATGGATCATCTGTTGGGACAAATTTGAATAGGTAAAATAGAGTGGTACGATAATTTTGAACAGATGACCCATATGTTGCAACAAAAGACTCATCCGTTGGTACAAATTAAAACAGTACAAAAACCTATTTGATTTGCTTAAAAAGATAAACATATGTTGTAACAGATAACACATCTGATGCAACAGATGTATATATCTGTTTGATAATTTTCAGTAGATGTATTATCTATTAAAACAGTAATGTGCCTGTTTGTTTGTTAGAACAGATGATATACATTAACCTTCTTTAGCTCATGGTTCTCTCCTGTGGTCCTTATACATTGAGTAGCGGTGCAAGACAAAGACAGAGGAGTTGCAATTTTACTTTTTTCAATGCTTGATGATGCCTTGGAATTGTCTTTCCTTCTCCTCTTAGCCACCTTGATCTCTAGTGGAGTGTATGGATATGAATTCTCTTTGATGGAATGACACCCCTCTTAGATGAAATTTCCTTTATAGAAACAGTTAGTGAATTAATAGCATTAATCACTCCATCATGTTTCTCTTTGCAGTTTTGATATTTGCATGCAAAACTATAATACCCCATAATTTCCTAGCTTAATTTAACTCTCAGTACATGAGTATTCTTACCTAAAATTTTAAACTACTTAGTATTTTTTAGTTTAGAGCCTGCCATTGCGTAGGAAATTCAGTCAGCTTTTCAACGATATAAAATTCTCCCAAATCTGATACCCGGGCAGAGAGTTAGAGCCATTTTCGTAAAATAGTGTGTCAACTGGCACTTCAGCGCGTCATGGAGCCAGGCCAAATGGCATTTGGCAATTTCTAGTGGAGCTAGGGGTGTGGAAAAACCGAACCGACCGATAAACCGAATAGATAAAAATATTATTGGGTTATTGTTATTGGGTTAACAGTTTTTTATTGGTTTTATAAAAAATGTTATTGGGTAAACGGTTTAGTTTCAGTTTTAGCTTACTGGATTATCGGTTAAATCGATAACCCAATAAGGATGCACTATATTATTGTTTTATATCCCTATTTATGTTATATATATAAATCTCTCTCTCTCTCTCTCTCTCTCTCTATATATATATATATATATATAAATATATATATATGTATAGCTATTATATGCATACTTATTCATAATTCAGTGATTCATAAAGTGTTAACCTATTCAGGGCAACAAAGGCACAATATAAAATGCATTGCGTAGAATTTTGGCGGTAACTTCAAGAAACCAAGAGAAATCTTCAAGAAAAGTTCCAAGAACTCCAGAACTTATCAATTCAGGTATGTTAGGTGTTCATCTATGGGTACCTTCCACCCATAGAGTCCAAGAACCTCTTTTAAAAACTACAAGTCTATGGAATTATGAATTCCCATGTTTAAAATTGATTGTATGCATGTCTATGATGTTAATTGGGTTTTCAATCCCTGATTACTATAAGATTCATGAAATTAGAATAATATTTGTGGAGAATTATATGAATTGCATGTTAAACCCTTAAATTTGAAATTGAGAATCATATTCATTATTACATATGTTGGCCATTGTCATGTGAAATAATCCATGCTCCCCAAGTGTTGCTAAAATGCCTATGTGAAGTAAATAGTGGAATCATGACATGTTATTATGTGGTCCCAATCATGTGTAAGTTTATGCCCTACAAGTGTTTGATAAAATGTCTCTATGAATGCATTGTGGACAAGTGTACATTGTTGTGCTTCTCAAGATCATATTATGCTTTATTTTTCATGCTATCGAATCCTGGGGGTATTTAATACCCGACAATCTATCTGTGTACCTAGAGCTAGTATCAGTTTTAGAATAGTATCAGTCATGACACGATCAGTAGAACTCAGTCAGTTACAGAACTCCATAAAACTTAGTCAGTTATAGAACTTAGAAAAACTCAATGAATTCAGTCCAGTTCAATTCAGTATATCAATTTCAGTCTATTCATTTAGGAGTAGGATTCAGAACTGAGTGAACCTAAAGATGGGGACTCACCTGCCAGTAGAAGGTGTGATCCTTAGAAGCAATCCTTGCATTCCAAAACTACGTAGCCAGCATAGGTTGAGACATCAAACTTGCCAGTTGAGGGTTGATGAGCTGTTTTAACCTGCCAGATGAGGATTCCACCGTTCTCATTAGAGTACCTGCCAAATGAGGGTAACTCTCCAGTGTCTTTACCCATATTTCTTACAGTCTCAGTTTCAGTGTCAGTATAGAACTCAGTTCAGTTCTACAGAATCAAGACTGTCAGATAGAGTCAATCAGTTTTAGTAACTCAGTTATCAATAATCTCAACACCAGTTACTCAGTTATCAGAACTCAGCTTCAGTAAAATCTCAGTTATAGTATACACGTGTATGCACAGTATTGCATACTCATTATTTACAGCAGTTTTAGTTATTCATGTACTCTTATATTTAGTTACTCTATATCATTCAGTTAGTTATTGTTCATGCATATGAACCCTTGCATTTAGGATTACATCATCTAACATACTAGTACATTCCACGTACTGACGCAAGCTCTTTCTTTGCGCTATGATGTCTCATATCATAGGTTTAGACACTCAGGTTCCTGATCGCGCATAGACAAATTTAGATTCAGCTAGCAGTATCAGATTTAGTAATGAGTCCTCATCTATCGAGGATATATTTTATTTCAATAGTCGGTGTTAGTTGGGGGTTTGTCTCATAAACTTCATATTCAGATAGTTCAATTAGAGGCTTTTCAGACTAAACTTTCAGATAGTATTCTGTTTTGTAGATTATTATTTTAGTTGATATTCTTTATCAGTATTTTTAGATTTTGAACCTTATGGAATTTCAGCCTATCTTCCGTATTTTTATTATATTACTATTTAGTACTCACAGAAGATATCAGATATGGGTTAGCTTTTGGTCCTTCGGGGTTATAAGCACCGTATACTGTCTGGGGTACAGACTCGGGGCGTTACAAAAATATTTGCTAAAAGTGGCAAAATCTGTATAATCAGTATGATCATAATCATAATGGTTTGTTGTTTCAAAAACTGTAAGAGGAGCATCATTAACCCCAACAGCAACATCACTACCACTACCACTACCATCATCAACAACAAAAGGCCCACCCTCCAAAATTATTTTTCTTGTGATGGTTGTTTCTCCAAACAATTCTATTTTCATTCTATCAACGACCTTAGGTTCTGATAAAGTTTGCACTGATCGTAAAGTAAGTAAAATGGTATCTTCAACTCTCGATTGGTCGGAACAATTCATGGATGAACAATCTAAAATAAATTAGTACATAATTAGAATGATGATGAAATTATTTAAAATAATCATTAATTAAAATAAAAACTTGATTAGAATTAGACTTACTGCTGCCTTCGGGGGGTTGAAAAGATCAAGAAATTTTATATTTTTATTAGTTTTGGCCGACAACTATCTCACGATTCTTGGATATAAAACTTGTTCCTGGTAGTTCACTTATTGCCTCAAATAAGGAATGACTTCAAATGCCTAAGCCTATAACATAACGATAAGAAATTAAAAGCAATATTGAATAAAAAATGAATCATATTATAATAAAAGAAATATTTATCATGAAAACCTATGGAAACTGTATAAGTTGACTGTCTTTGGCGTTAATGGAGTCAACAAATATTTGATAGTTATTTAAAACTTTCATAACCCCAATGATAACTATTAAATGCCTCAAGATCCTCGGAGAGATTTATTAAACCGAGGCTTATGTTATTGTTAACATATCACGCCCAAAGAGTATTATCTTTATTCATACCTTATCCATCTTATCTTTATTTTCATACATAAATCTACGCTTGAGAAGATCATATACCATTTTTATTTGGAAACTAGCATTGTTGTCCTCTAGCAAATCAAGATATTGCCCAAATCAGCTTTTCCTAAAATAAGAATCAAATTTTGGTTCTCAAAGTATTTTTCTGAAGGCGTCGAAAGATTTTTCCATGGCTGACTTAAACATGAAATCACCCGTTAAATCTGTGGCACCATCGCATTACATTCTCACAGGAAACAATCAATGCTAAAGGTTTTGACCAAATCTTCAGTGGAAGGGCTATTAGTATTTGGATCATCTCTTTTAAAATATTCCTCCTCCCCGTGTTCATTATTTTCTTCTCCTGATTGAGATAATGCTTGTAAAGAAGTTCATAGAGTGGTGGATGTAGCCTAGCTGCTTTACTTGTTCTTTTACTTGTACTTGCTTCGATTTATTTTCTTTTGAGAGCCATATTATCTTAAATTAACATGAACATAAAATAGATTATAATTGATTTATGCATCATTAAAAAAGGATAACAGTAAATCTAACATGCAAATAGTAAAATAACAGTTCCAACTGATCATACATCCGTTGCACCAGGTATGTTATCTGTTGCAACATATAACCATCCTATTGCAATGGATGAGTAAACCATTGGAACAATAAAAATAGATCACTCATCTGATGCACCAGGAAGATTATTTGTTGTAACATATAATCAACCTATTGCAATGGATGAGTAATCCATTGGAAATAATAAAAATAGATCACTCATCTATTGCACCAGAAATGTTATCTGTTGCAATACATAACCAACCCACTGCAGCAAATGAGTAATCCGTTAGAAATAATTATAACAGATCACTCATTTGTTGCACCAGGTAGCAGTAGATATCTTACCTGGTGTAATAGATGAGTGACCTATTTTTATTATTTTCAATGGATCACTCATTTATCGCACCAGGTAGGATATTTGTTGCAGCATATAATCAACTTATTGCAGCAGATGAGTAATCCGTTGGAAATAATAAAAATAGATCACTAATCTATTGCGCCAGGTAGGTTATCTGTTGCAGCATGTAACCAGCCTATTGCAGTGGATGAGTAATCCGTTAGAAATAATAAAAATAGATCACTCATTTGTTGCACTAGGTAGGATATCTGTTGCAGCATATAAGCAACCTATTGCAGTAGATAAGTAATCCGTTGGAAACAATAAAAATAGGCCACAAATCTGTTGAACCAGATCACTCATCTGTAGCCAAATGAGTTATCTGTTGGATCAATATTGTTTAGATTTCTTCCAAATAGAAGAGTCATCTGTCGTAACAAATGAATGATCTGTTGTGTTCATCTGTTGCATTTGATATTTCATATGTTGGATCAGATGGTTAATTTGTTACATTAGATGGTTAATCTATTGCATCATATGGATAATTTGTTGCATCAGATGGCTAATCTATTGCTCTAGATGGGTAATCTGTTGCGTCAGATGGTTAATCTATTGCATCAGATAGTTAATCTGTTGTGTTACCATTTTAACAAGAAAAACAACAAATTAACCTAGCAACACTAACACAACACACACACACTAAGATCATCAACGGTGACAAAAAATACCAACAAATTAAATCAATAGTTCGACAACAAGAACTACAATAACAACAAAAAATTATATTTCACACCGGAAAGAGTAGAGGAGAAATGCCAGAAATTGGAGTTTTATTCAGTCCACATTTCAAATTTAAGCAAGAAATGTTGAAATTGCTAACCAATCTAGAAGAGAAATTGGCTCAAGTTTTTATTTTTTACCTGTAAAAGAAGAAATAGGACGACCAAGAACTCAAAGTTGTTGTCGCCGGAGAAGTTGGCTCAAGTTCCTCTGTTTCTTCACGTCGATTGATGGTTGAAAGTCAAAAAGGAACTCGCCCAGCTATTTATCGTCGAAGCTTGAAGGGAGAAATCTTGTAGAACTATTGGTTGGGAGAGAGTTGAGAGACTGTCGAGAGAGAGAGGAGAGAGACAGTTGATTTGGAGGAGAGGGGTGTGGGTTGATTTGTATTTTTGAAAAGATTAGAAAGTTTTAAAAATTTAACCAAGTCCACAATGAACTTAATCAAGTTTTCTAATTATGTTTGACCCTTTAAGTTGGTCAATGTTACCAATTCTTCATTTATGACTTAAAAGACACCTTTCCTTCAATTTTCTCAAGTCTCTTAGCAATTTTTTACAACAAAGTAGTTCAATTGATTGTTCAACTATTTTTTAATATTTAAAATAAATAATTTTTTTTCAAGAGATAGAAGAGTAATTTAAGAACAATTTAAAAGTTAATAGTATAAAGTAAGCTACAATTTATGTTTTAAAAGATTTTTCTTAAGGGATATATCCAACAATTCAATTATTTTGGAATGGAGAGAGTACTGTTTAGCTCTTTCTCACTTGATATATTTTCTTAAAAAAATATTTATTAAGAGTTATTAATTATATTTTTAAAATATAAATTTAAATATATATTTCATATAAATTCTTTTTAATAATATGAATAGTATTAAAAGAACATAAATTTTTTTCTAAATTTTATAAATAAAATAACTAAATTATTTTTAGCAAAAGGTCAATTAAAATACAATGGAAGAAGTAATCACTTAAGTTTTCCTAAGCATCAGACAAGATGTCTTATATTTCACTACCAGAAATTACCCCTATGACAACAGTTCAAAAATCGTTGCGATAGATATAAAAATCGTTGTCATAGAGCTACTGCAATGGTTTTATATGCATTGCATATGTGGGCGTTGGGATAGGCCTATCACTACAACATTTGCAATGGCTACAAAAATCATTGCAATAAGTCTATCTATTGTAACTCCTATTGAGACGGTTCAAATTATCTATTGCAACGGTTTTTCACCGTTGCAATACAATCTATTGCAACGGTTAGAAATCGTTGCAATAGAATGTATTGCAACAGTTGAGAGATGTTGCAATAGACTCTATTGAAACGGTGAAGAACCGTTGCAATAGATTCTATGCAACGACAAAAAAGCATTGCAATAACCCTATTGCAACAATTCTTGATCTTTTGCAACAGTGTTTCACTACCTATGGCAATAGTTTTTGACATCTATTGCAACGATTTTTGAATTTTTTGTAATATTTTTTTGTCACCTATTATTGCAGCTAGTTTAAATATCAGTTGATATATCTAGAGAGAGAATTATATTAATACACAATTATAGATACACATCACAACAAAATCTTTCATTAATAATTCAAATTAAAATATCTAACAAACTAGTAATCTAAATCCAAAAGCAAAATGTTAAAGTCAAACGATCATTAGTTTTCCCATAAACTATCAAGTTCGAGTGGTGATAAGTTTCACAAAATTCAATAAAAAAAAAGATCGATACTAAAATATCTATCAATAATTCAAAAATTTTCTCAAGTAAGGTCAATTTCTTCATCACTTTCTTCATCTCCTCCTTCATTTAGAACATCTATAAAAAGAGAAAAAAATAATCTCAATTAGTACTTAAATGACAACATATTTAATTTTCAATTAGAACATAGAAAAACACCTATAAATAGAGCATAAACAATCTTAATAGCAAATGAATAAATTATTTATACAAATTAGTAAAAGAAATATAATTCACGAAAATTAAATCAAGAAACAAAAATAAAAAGAGAAAGGATAAATTAGTAACTCAAGAAGATGACCAAATTTACACCCCAAGAATGAACATACATATGAGAAAGAACCTCGCCACAATTGTAGAGCAACTGATGCAATAACATGAAAGGGAATACTGAAATGGTGAATAATTTGCAATGAAAAATTGGTCAAAGAGAATACTGTACATATTTCAACATACATCAAGTGTTCAATTGATAAAGAGTTTAGCTATGGTATCTAAATTTGTCCAAACAATATACCATGAGAATGTTAAGATGTTATTCGCTTATTCAAAGTAAAGATGAAGGGAATCATCATTTTGACCATTGTAGTTTTTGCCATGATTCAGCTCATGTTTTAGCCAGGACAAGCCCTCACTTGTGGACAAGTAGATGCTTCTTTGGCACCATGCATACCATACCTTACGCAAGGAGGTGAGCCTGAAAGGAATGACTTAAACCACAGCTGACCAAAAGGCAGCATGCAATTATGTCAAGGAGGCTGCTAACCTGTACACAAGTCTTAAATCTGATGTGGCACAAGCTCTTCCCAGCAAGTGTGGTGTCACATTTTTGGATACCCCTATCTCCAGAAACGTTAACTATGATGCGTAAGTTACATTCTTTAAGCATTTAGATACAAGTTTCAGTATTATAAATTTCTTTTCTAATGTAAATTTTTTTCTTTCTTTTCTATCCACAACATCAGTTACTAAAACATAGGAAGAAAACTATGAGCACGCATCTGCAAGAAAATAAAAAGGATGACTTCTCAATGACTTCTTATAGGTTTATACATATATCGTCTACCTATATTGTATTTCTTTTCTTGTATATGTAAAATAATGGTTATGAAATTCATCTTCATGACATCTGAGAGCCATTTTTCAATACTACTCTAAGCTTCATAAAGTTATTCAAGCTTTGTTATGCGGATGCCAATATTGAGCATAATTTTAGCAGTTTCATTACTTAAAAGAGGAAAAAACTAAGAAAAACAAACAAGTAAAAGTGCTAATGATCCTATTATATAAATGGTTAAAACATGAGAAGGCACAATTCGACTGCGAAAATACTTTCAAAAAAAAACAAGAAAACAAATTGATTCCCATCAAACAATATACCATGAGGAGTTCGACATTATTAGCACCACTCTATAACGTGCATAGTAGTTTGTGATTCAAAATCCTAACTATTCAGTCTTAACAGAAATTTTAAAACTCCACATCCACATTTCACAGGGCATTTCCCCGACAAAATAACACAGACAAAGTAATTTTAAGAACCTTGGGTCATACAGCTATATATTTCCACAATTACACTCATTATGTTATTAAATAGTACTCTTACCAATTCTTGAACTATCTTTTCTATAAATATCAGGAATTGTCTTTTACAAATATATTACTGAGAAAATAGAAGATAAAAGAGAGCAAATAATCTTTCTTGACATTTAACAGTCTTCCTTCAAAATAGATAAATTCTCATGCTAAGAAGACGAAGAAGAAGATGAAGAAGAAGACGAAGAAGAAGACAAAGAAGAAGAAGAAGAAGATGAAGAAGACGAAGAAGAAGACGACAAAGAAGAAGAAGAAAAAGAAGAAGACGAAGAAGAAGAAGAAGAAGAAGAAGACGACAGATCTTCTTCTTTTCTTTTTTCTCTTTGCCTCTTTTGTTGATAATATAGTCTAAGGTAAACAAGTGACTACTACGTAGATTAGTTATCAGTAATGCAACAACTAGTTATAAGGGAATTTATATTATATTATACGAGCATTAGTTATGTGGGGTGTAGTTATTCATGTATTAGTTATTTTATCTAAAATACATAAATTTCCTCATAACTTATACATGTAGAGGTTGTTTGGATGGCAGACTAGTTATAGCGGGACTAGTCATCACTTATTCCTTGTACCAAACGAGCTCATAGTAGTTATGGAGGTTTCTAAATTACAAACTAAAAATTGTGTTAATTTTATACATGAATACCTTACCTCCTAATCAATTTCCAAGTATGAGATTACTTATACATATGACAAAAACATGTGCAGTAAAGAGCTCATCCAAACTATAATTAAAAGAAGTAGAAAATGCTCCAGGCACTTTTAACAGTTCTACTCAACTTAACCTTTGTCGAGAAGTTGTATATTAAGACAATTTCCAAGCTTAAGGAAAGAGAGTAACAAAGTAATAGCAAGCAAAAACATTAATCAAAAACTGAAATGTTGCCTATGCAAGAAAGTAGGATTTTTCTTTAAGGGCTTACTGAAACTAAAAGCTCAGAAGTAGGCATCATTTTTAATATGCAGTCAAACTCAGTTCTTATTTGACTTGGAACTAGTTATACAAAATCTTCAGGAATCTGGTAAAGCCAATTATATTTTAGCATACTTGCACACCATAATAGTAATTCAAAGTGACAAAAGGCTTAATCTTGTGCTCATCATATATACTGACTTTTGGCCAACAAACGATACAAATCTGTACCTTGTACAAGCTCTATCTCTGACACAAAAGTCATCAACTATTGGAATAAAGTGAAATATTGATTTGAGGATGATCTCGTGAGCCTGAAAAAAGATAGTACGTCTCAAGGTTAAGTTCAGTTACTCATCCCAACCAAGTGAAGACGTATCTCCAAATTTTATAGGTTAATTGATAATAAATGATGTTTTTATTTTGTGGCTAACAACTGTCAAGGTTCAACATAAGGATTATAAAAAGATACTAAAGTCATAGATTTATAGACTATCTTTTGGTTGGTGTTTTAGTTATTTAACAACAGTAGTAAAGCAACATTATAAGAATCAACTTCAGTAGAAACAAATAAATGAAAGTAAGTTTTGGAACTCAACACTGCTATTTCTTGTAGCCAAGCCCCGCGAAAATGCTTAGATAAGCTAGATATTAGATGCTTCAAAATAGACCATCTTGCTCCATTTAAAACACAATTAGTTATAGTATCGCAGCTCATTTTTCCTGAAAGCTAAAGTGAAGCAGAAAATCCTTTAAGATGGTTGAAACTCTACCCAACGGTTGGAACCGTTGCAATAGACCATCTATCGAAACGCTTCTAGAACCGTTACCAAAAAATTCATTGCAATAGGGGTAATTTCTAGTAGTGTTTATTGGGTAAATTACATAATTTCCTAAATATTTTTATAATTAATACATATTTTTTTCACGGCTTGAAAATAATATATATATTTGAACAATTTAAATTTTCTTTCTCCTCGGAATTTAATACATACACATTCTATTTATACCGCCTTCATTTCACCAAATTTAGCCCTTCTTAATGCAAATTTATCTCTCAAATACCCAAAAAAAAAATTATCCTTTTACTTTCTTCCTTTCGTTGTCCTTCTTCCTTATTCCTTATTCTTTCTCCTCTAAATTCTCTAACTCTAAATCTCATTACAAGAAGTACATTAAAGCTCTAGCTGGGAAACGATTGATCTTAAGCTTTAGGTTTGTCAAGTTCAAAACTTTTTAAACAAATCTAAAATTAAATATGACAAAATGCAAGGCGTGAAGATCATAATAAAATATTACTATTGATTTCATTAAGGAATGCTAATTTTTCATCTTTCACCAAAATTTATCAAATTAATCTTTTGATTACATGATAAGGTGGTGCAGGTAGTGGTATTGTTAGTGGAGATCCGATAATGTTTAACATGAAAAAATTGATGTTGTTATTTTAATGAGGAAATATCTATATTTCTTTCTTTTTTTCTTCTTCTTTAAAGTATGCATTTATGCACATATACATGTATCATAAGTTTTGACGGAACAATTTGATACTAAATACATGTATTTTGGATTCATTGTATGAATTCTATACTTGATATATCAAAGTACAATTGAATACACTAGATGAAATTAATTTTGAACACATCAAATTGATACTAGATAAAAGTATTTTGGATATAATATATAAAATTGATAATTGATACATCAAATTAATGTTAGATACATACAAATACACATGAAATTAACACTAGATATTTTTATGATACATGTGAATGTACATGCACATTATGTCTTATTTTCTACTTATTTATATGGAATATGAAGCTTAATATTTGTTCATTATACATATGAATGTATCTGTATGTATATGTATCATAGTTTAAGAATATAATTTTTTATTCATAAGACATACGAAGGTGTCTATGTGTCTATTAATTCATATGGAATATGAATTTAGTATTTGTTCATGAGACATACGAATATATTTATGTGCATATCATTACTTCAAAAATTAGCCTACTTATTCATATGGAATATGAAACTTAGTATTTATTCATGAGATATACGAATATATTTATGTGCATATCATTACTTCAAAAATCTGTATGTATCTAAAAGGTTAGTATGTGTTCATGATACATACATATGAATGTATTTGTGTTTATAAGTATCAAAAGTCATAAATTTTGTTTTATATATTTAGGAGGTTAGTACGTGTTCATGATATGTATGAATGTATAGGTAATAGATACATAAAATTGATGAATTTATTATTTTAACAAGTAATAATGAAATTTTATCAAATTACATAACAAGATATATATGTTTTTGTCTCAAATTAATGAGGTTAATGAATTTATTATTTTAAAGAGTAATAAAATAAAATTAATCAAATGTAAATACATTTGTTGATTTTCGTCTTATATTAAGGGATTAGATCAATTGTTCATGTATTACACAAGTTATGTATCAAAGGTTTTCTGATGTGTCACCATCTTATCTTTTATAAAATTTTATGTACAGAAAAGGCCCTAAAATACCCTTTAACTATGTGAAATGGTGCAAAAATGTCCTTCATCCACCTATTAGGCCTAAAATGTCCTTTTCGTCTACCTATTGGAGCTATTTTGCCCTTTTATTTAACGGATCAACTTGACTTCACTTCATTAATGACGTATTTTTTAATTATTCAGCTAATTATTAATTAAAATAATTAATTTTTCATATAAAATCTCAACCCGCCCAAGCCTAATAACCTAATCCACTATCCGCCTCATATAATAAGCCCCAATCTGTTAGTCATTCATCATCAAACATCCACTCTCCTCTCTCTTTCTCTGCTGCTTCTCAATTGAATGTACAAATTGTTGGAGTAACATAACATTCTTGAAGTTCTTAGACTGCAAGAGTAACTTTACTCCTTTTTCAGTAAGTATTTCTTTTTTTTTTTTAGTATTTTCAGTTAAGGTTTAGGATTTTCCTTTTGTTTTCTAATATTGTGAAGATTCGATGCATATTTATATTTTTTTGTTGTTCCATGTGGCATATGCTTATTGTAGTCAGCTTTTAAAGTTGCATGTTGTTTATGCTTTCATTTACTTGGCTCGAATTAGAATTTTTCTATAATGTTCTCTCAAATGAAAGATTTAGTTTTTCCAGAATTTATTTCGTGTCTTTTTTTGTGTGCTTCATCATTTTAAGGATGACTATTAGGCATGTCATAGTTTGATGTGTTTATGGCCGTTAGGTATGTGATACATTTATCAAAAAGTGATCTTTTTTTATTTATTTTTGACATTGCATTCTCTATGTGGTCCCAATCCCTTTACTTTTTATCATTGTCTTGACATAAAAAAATTGGAAGATTTTCTTTTTTTTTGTTGTTGTTTTCCTTGTTGATTTCTAATAAGTCACTTTCTCTTTATTCTATATTTGTCATGTGATCCCTTCAAAGAATGGTTGAAAAGATTGGTGCAGTACTTAACTACGGAGGAAAATGAATTCTTACACTTCAACTTACCTACTTAAGAAAATTGACTCATTCATGAAAAGGGTATGATCCAAATTTGCTCTCATCTATGGATATATATTCAGAATACACTAAAAAGTTAGGTTTTAGTAAGGTGAAATAGTTGCTATGTATAGGATCGTTTGGTGGGTATTATCTAATTAAGAGTGATGCAGGAATTAAAATTTTACAAAGTGCATTGTCTAGTCAATCTTATTTGCTTAAATTTCAACTATTTGTTGTTGAGGAGGGTGAAAATATTGTTCCAACTCCTGATATCAGTCAACATAATGGACTTTTTCCTGTAATAGTAGATGTAGTAACTAATGATGAATCAAGTGAGGAAGAGGAGGATGAAAAATGAGCTTGTAGATAGTGACTACAATAGTGATGAGTTAGAATTTCTTGTGAGAAAAAATAAAATAAAAGTCAATGGGAATCTAGATAACTTCTTAGAGTTGAAAAAGGGAATGAGATTTAAGGATCTTGATGAAGCAAAGTGTTTGTGAGTTTTTACTCAATTTCTAAGAAGGGGGACTTAAATAAGAGTGCCCTTACTAGAGTTAGATATAGATGTGATGTTGGATGTACTTTTGTATGTCTGATATCAGCAGTTTATAAAGGAAAAGAATTTAAGTTAAAACCTTGAAAATAGAACATACATGACAATCATTCTTTAAAAATAGAAGAGCTACTCAACAAACTTTAGCATATTATTTCATCAATAAAGTCCAGAATAACCCTCAATATAAGGTGACTGAAATGAGAAAGTATATGGATAATAGATTCTCACTTAATGTTAGCTATACATAGATGAAGAGGGTCAAGAGAATTATCTTAGAAAATCTGGAGGATATCTTTATTGCATTTAAACAAGTTGAAAGCTTATACTTAAGAATTAAGGGATACCAATCTTATGTGGTGATAAACATATCTAAAGATACTTTGGAGCAAGGTAAAAAAAGATTTTTAAGAATTTATGTGTGTTGTGAAGCTTTGAAAAGTGGTTGAAGAAATGGTCTGAGACCATTTATAGGTCTCGATGGAACATTCTTAAAGAAAAAATATAAGAAAATTTTACTGGCGGCCCTTGGTTAAAATTCAATTAAGCATTTTTATCCACCTTCTTGGAAAGTGGTGGATAAAGAAACAACTATAACATGAAAGCGGTTCATTAAGTTGTTGAGAAGTTCATTGGATTTGGCAGACGGTGAAGGATTGACACTTACGTCTGATATGGAAAAGGTAATTATCTGTCATTTTCATTATTTTTTTTATTTTTATTTTGTATACACTTGAACTACTATTACTTTTTGTGTTATTGATTGTTTTATTATTTTAAGGATTGACTGATGTTGTTGGTCAATTGCTTCGAAAAACACATTATAGATAGTCCTTAAGGCATATAGAAGGCAATTGGGCCAAGACTTAGAGAGGTGGAGAAATGAAAAAAGTTAATGTGGAGGTCTACTTGGAGTACATATGCAAAAGAATTTAAAGATCTATTGAAGACCATGAATTCTGTGTTTGAACAGGCAATCAAACATCTGTTATGGTACTCTCCACAACACTGGTGTAGAGCCTATTTTGACACAGTTTGCAAAAACTTCATATGTGAATAATTTCACTGAGTCATTCAACAAGTGAATTTTGGCTGCAAGGGCAAAATCAGTTATTAAGATATTGGAAGATACCATAATTAAGGTATTGCATCTACTTTTAGTCTTATGTTATTGTCCATATCTTACTGTTACATCAATGCCCAAATCTTACTGTTAAGGTTTGGTATAGGTATAGGTCATGGGTAGGTTGAAATATCATGAAGAGGAGGGTGAAAAGTAAACTGAAAATTTTTGTCCATAGGTCATGGAATTGTATAATGATTTCAAAATCATTGTACAAGGTTGTCATGTTCAAGCTAATAGATACTTGGGGTATGAGATGGTTGAGGGTACTGATATGCATGTTGTGAGTCTTACTAGTAAGAGATACACATATAGGACACGGGATTTGACAGGAAGATCATGTCCTCATTCCATTAAAGCTCTTCAACATAATAAACAAGAACCAGAGAACGAGATACACTAGTGTTATTCAAAGGAGACTTATATGTTGTACCAACATAAAATTCAATCAGTTAAGGTTGAGAAATTCTAGAAAGTTCATCCTTCACATGCTATGAAGCCACTAGAATTACATAAAATGGTTGGTAGACCAAAAACTAAAAGAGTAAGGAAGAAAAATGAGGCAAGGAAGAGAAAGGGATTGCGGTCGAGAAGTAGAAAGGGGTTGAAAATTATCACTCTTTTTTCACAAAAAAAGATTAGATTTTAAGTTCGAAAAGGGTTTTATTATTAAGTGACAAGAGAAAATAAGTTGTTTCGAAAAGAATTTTGGCAATTAAAACTCAGAGTCGCTGCTTGGCATAAATCTGGTGTGCCAAGTCACCTTTGCAAATCCTTTTTTCAAAATGATTTTTTGACTCTTAAAAGTTGGTTTGCGAACAGAGATTCCAATTAAGAAATTTTGTTGACTGAGGGAAAGTTGTTAGGCACCCCTCGATCCCATGGTTCCACCAGGGTCGCTTCGTGGAGTATATCAGCTAGTATGATACTATAAAATACATAAACCAAACAAAACACACAACACACAAAAACAAAAATTCAAATAGTCAAAACTCTAAAATAGTGTCCAGTCCAATTTATTACAAACTGAAATAAAAATGTTGAAATTAAAAAATAAACTATTCTAACTATCCTAGCTATGCTTTACCCGATGCCTTGGGCCTTGATTATAAGCCTCATTTGCATACATGATACTTCGGGGTATTTTCTGGTGAATAAGTATAATGTGTCTCGGGGCATTCCCCGACCAAATGAGCACAATTGATCCAAATGCGGTAAACAAAATCATTCAACAAATATTTTAAATATTTCACAATCCACAAGTTCTAAATTTGCCTATCTGAGCCTACTGCTTACCTACATAGCTCGACCTATCATGATATTATCACATTCAACAGCATCAATGAATCAAAACAACTAATACTTGCTTTTTATCAATTTTTAATTTTCGCTCCAAAATTCAACTCAAGGTTTCCACGTAACAATTTACAAGTATTATTTTTTAACAGTCCACAACCACTATCAATGAAATCAAAATCATCAAATATTTATATCATATCATACTTCACGCAATTCAATCATATAAAATAAAATTAAAAATGAGAAGAGATAGAATTGGACCTCTGATCAAGCTTTTATTGTGCAAGGTATGCGATTGAAAGACGAAGCCGGATCCAAAAACCATAAATCGAATCTCAAACAACCAACTCGATATACCCTCTTATTCTATTTTTTGTCGACCTGAATCAAATACTGAATGACCAACTCGAGCCTAACTCGAGTTTGCAATGAGAATTAATGACCATCGTCAATCTGAGCTTAACTCGGAGCACCATCAAGCAGTGGTGCACTACTGCGATGGATTTTAGTTGCTGGTTTGGTTTTCTCTGATGGAATTGCTTCCACTAGTTGCAGGTGGCTGACAACAACAATGAATTTCGGTGGGTCATACCGGAGAAGATCGGGATTCCGATGAATTATTCGCCAAAAAATCTAGCCTAAGTTGTTGTTTTTCTCCTTTATTTAACCTCTCTATTTTCAATCTTCGTCTTTCATCTCCCTCTCTCAGACTCTCAGTGTGTTTCTCTCTCTCCCTCTTTTCGTTTTACTATCCACCCTCTCCGTCTCTGATCTCGCCCCTTCTATATTGTGTGTGTGTTTTTTGGTGAGGGTCCATTTTTATTTTTTTTGTGAATGTGCATGTATATTATCTGTGGAAGATTGAAAAATAGAGTTTGTGCGTAGTGTGAAAATTCCCCCTCTATACAGTGAGGTGTGTGTGAGTATGTATGGTTGCTGCCTGTATTTTATTAAGAGAAAAATAGAAAAAATATGAGTGGGGTAGGGGGTTGGGTAGAGTAGTAAGGTGGGTAAGAGTGTGAGTAGTTAGGATAAGGTGAGGTGGTTAAATTTGATAGGGTACATGGTTAGGCAAGGATGAATGGGTAAAGTTAACTTTTGGAGGGGACAAAATTACATGTCTATATCATGCCCCTCTGTGGATGTAAACTCAAAGTGTTTTCAAACAAAGAAGTAGACAATGAGACAGAATTTTATCCCGACCGTTACTTAAAACAAAGAAACAAAAGGAAGAAGGGCAATCGAGTTTCGATTTTGGGCATTCTACCTATCTCAAGTTATGTAGGAGTCAAGTCACACGTAACTCTAGAGCTGACAAGGAAAGAGACCATACTGAGTTGGAAAGTCGAGTGAGGCCTATCGAGGTTCTGATCCGCGGCTCTGTCATTATATCAAAAATGAAATTACAAGTTAAAAATATAACTGACATTACAAAAATCCTATCTATGCAGCTTCTCTTGACTCTTGACTTGAGTCTTCAATGCTTTCAAAAGTGATGAATGATTTGATTTTCATTGGATTAAATTTGAGAATAATTCTTTCTCCATACAAAATCTGGTGTTGGAGATGAACTCAAAAATTGACCATGTTTTGTCGGTGGTACAATTTCTTCGCTTTGTTGCTTAACTTTTAATTTCTTCATTCTGTTCTCCAGGCGGGCCCCTGAATTGCTATTTTTTTAATCTGTTGACTTTTAATTTCTTCACCTTGTTGCTTGACTTTTAATTTCTTTATCCTATTCTTCAGGCGAGCTCCTAACTTGCAATTTCAACACCCCATTCTTCGGGCGGGCTCTTGAATTTCAATGTCATCACCCTGTTCTCCAAGAGGGTTCCTAAAATCAAAATCAAAACTAGAACAAACATTATCCCAAACAAAGATTATTATAAAGAGAGATTCCATTTTCAGTAAAGTAAAGTCCTATTTTCTAGGAGGGTGCAAAAGTGAAGTTCCAAATAACAGGAATTAAATTTTTGCCCAGTTTTTCATCAAAAACTTGTATGGGCGTCAAACTCAATCACAACTATTTGCAAAATGCGTAATGCAAAGGTGAATCAAGACTCTGATCAATAAATGCATCTCTTGAGGATAAAATTAAATGACCAAGACTAGGAAGTGCGTCTTCTAAAAAATAGAGTGAGGAACTCTAACTAGAAAGTGCTTCTTCTAGAGATAAAGGTTTAAGTTAGGAAGTGTGTCACCCGACAAATGAAAAAATTGAATACCCTGACAAGGAAGTGCATCTACTAAGGATTAAGTGGAATGACTCGACTAGAAAGTGCATCTTCTAGGAGTAAAAGCTTAAATTAGGAAGTGTGTCACCTAGCAAGCCAAACTTGAATTACCCATACAAGGAAATGTGTCTCCTAAGGGTTAAGTGAAATGACTCGACTAGAAAGTGCATCTTCTAGGGATCAAGGCTTGAGTTAGGAAGTGTGCCACCTAACAAGTGAAATTTTAATACCTAAATAAGAAAGTGTGTCTCCTAAGGTTCAAGTGGAATGACTCGACTAGAATGTGCATTTTCTAGGAGTAAAGGCTTAAGTTAGGAAGTGAACGACCTATTAAGCGAAACTTGAATTACCCTGACAAGGAAGTGTGCCTCCTAAGAGTTAACTACTCAACTATAAAGTACATTTCCTAGGAGTAAAAGCTTAAGTTAGGAAGTTTGTCTCTTAATGAGCGAAAATTTGAATACCCAACAAGGAAGTTTATCTCCTAAGGATCAAGTAGAACGACTCAAATAGAAAATGCATTTTCTAGGAGTCCAGGCTTAAGTTAAGAAGTGAACCATCTAACAAATGAAACTTGAATACCTAACAAAAAAGTGTGTCTCCTAAGGGTCAAGTGGAATAACTCGACTAGAAAATGCATTTTCCAGGAGTCAAGACTTAAGTTAGAAAGTGCATCACCTAACAAGCAAAACTTGAATTACCTAATTAAGAAAGTGGGTCTCCTTACAAATGCCACTTGAATTACCCATATAAGGAAATACGTCTCCTTGAATACCAACAAAAAAAGTGTGTCTCCTAAGGGTCAAGTGGAATAACTCGACTAGAAAATGCATTTTCCAGGAGTCAAGACTTAAGTTAGGAAGTGCATCACCTAACAAGTAAAACTTGAATTACCTAATTAAGAAAGTGGGTATCCTTACAAATGCCACTTGAATTACCCATATAAGGAAACGTGTCTCCTTACAAATATCGCTTGAATTATCCAAACAAGAAAATGCGTCTCCTTACAAATGCTACTTAAATTACCTCGACAAGGAAATATCTCTCCTAAAGATTAAATGGAGGACTCAACTAGAAAGTACGGCTTCTAGGAGTGAAGGTTAAATTTAGGAAGTGCATCACCTAATAAATGAACTTGAATTACCCAGTCAAGGAAGTGTGTCTCCTAGGGGTCAAGTGGAATGACTCAACTAGAAATTGCATTTTCTAGGAGTTAAGATTTAAATTAGGAAGTGCATCACCAAACAAGTGAAACTTTAATTACCTAATTAAGGAAGTGTGTCTCCTTACAACTGCCACTTGAATTACCCAGACAAGAAAATATGTCTCCTTACAAATGTCGCTTGAACTACCCAAACAAGGAAATGGGTCTCCTTATAAATATCGCTTGAATTACCCAAACAAAGAAATACGTCTCCTTACAAATTTTACTTAAGTTACCCAAACAAAGAAATACATCTCCTAAAGATTAAATGGAAGGACTCAACTAGAAAGTACGGCTTCTAAGAGTGAAGGTTCAATTTAGGAAGTGCATCACCTAATATATGAACCTGAATTACCCGGTCAAGGAAGTGTGTCTCCTAGGGATATTGGATTATGAGCTTTTACCATGGTTTTGATTACCAAATCGGTAAAGCAACGTTGCCTCTTGCATTTGTAGAAGTAAGAAATTATGGCCTTTGATGTTTAAGCTTTGAAATCCTTATTTGAAGGTAACATGTGTTCCTGTTTCATACAAAGAAAACTTGTGAGTTTAAAAACATGGTGGTTAGCTTGTGGTTTAGCTTTTGAGGTGAATTCTCTTGCATTTGTCACTTCTAATCTTGCTTCCAATCATTAGCATATGTATTGAGTTGCTGCACCATTGATCAAAACTCAGATTATTAAGAGTGACTCTGAAACAAACACAATATCTCTTTTTTGCTATGTTCCTCAGATAAATCCTTTAAAACTTTGTATTTCCATGAGTTTCAAGACTTATCTGTTGACAAAACTTTCTGCATGCCTTATTTTGGCTCACAATCATGTCTCTTTCATGTGCTGGCCCTTTGTCTTACTTTGTGCAATTAAAGAAGTTGGTAGCCAGTTTTGAAATCTTTTATCACTTGCTTTGACATTTGTTTGACTCAAAGACACAAGAAAAATGACTTTCTATTTGAATAACTAACTCGAAAAAACAAAAATAAAAATATAAAGAAGAAAGAACAGACAATGAATGTCCATTGAAACAAAGAAAAGGAAAATTTATCTGAAAGTGATAGTCAACTCTAATGATTATGACATACATTTTGGATTAAGTTGTCTGATCTTTCCATCCAAAATTTTGTCAATTGTTGTTGAGTTAATGGTCCTGAAATTGAGTTACTTTCTTGGGTCAATCGCACTTGGAGACCTCATTCAGTTAGTGACTCCTTAAAGAGTTTTCGTCAATAAGTTTATTTTATTTTCTTTCTCTCAACTCTCCATTGTCCTATAGTGTCTGTGAGGGTTTTCACCAATGAGACTCTCATATTTTCATTCTCTCAACTCAGAATCGTCTTACGGTTCCCGTAAGGGTTTTCACCGATAAGACTCTCATTTTTATTTCTCTTCTGATTACTTATGCTGAGGAAAACAAGTAGTTTCCAAAATGCATCATTATATGCATTGCATGCTTAGCCTTATCATTCTCAACGATTGATCTGAAGGTCTTTCTTTGGTTGTAACTTGACTTTTGGATAAGGTTAGAAAAAAAATGGCATGAGGCCCAAACGACACTTGAAGTGGGGAGAGACTTACAACTTTTGGAATTGACTCAAACAATGAAAATTAATCCATGCCCCACTTTCTTTAACTGGGTAATTCTAAATTGTTCGTTTAGTTGGGCTGAGCCCAAAGTAGGGCTGCCTACGTATCTCACCTTCGAGAGAGGATAATCAGGTCACACGTAGTTCCGATAATTTATTCTTTTGCTTGACTCTAATTTATTTATTTATTCTCTTTTATTGGCTTTTTTTCTCTTTAAAACTTTGTCTGACCCTATTTTTCTTGATACTCATCACTTTTCTTTATTTTTGACACATTTGTCTTCTCTTTTTTTTCTGACTCCATTCTTTTACTCACCACTTTTTCTTGAACTTTGTTGACTCTATATTGATTCCAAAAGAGGGGTATGAAAGAAAATAGAATTAAAGTTCAAACGGGGTAAACAAAGGATGACACAATGTTTGGATAGCAAAATGAAATGTCTTCGCCATATCAATCCTTGAAAATGCAAGTACATATCATGCAATATGACAGTGAAAGATGAAGATCATTTGTGACATTTTTTTACAGCACTAACTTTAACTGAGTCTGTGTGTCACTACTTCTTCTACGCTTGTCCAGTTATACAACTCCACCTTTATTGTACATCTTTTACATCGAATGACTCATGCTTTTGTGGAGTTGATTTTCTTTCTATTCCTTTTGATATAGGATCACGCATTCATTGTTTAACCTAATTGAGACATGTCTTTCAATTGATGATCAAGTTATTCTTGTAATTCTCAAAATAATTGCCTTAATTTTCAAAGAAGGCTTCAACTTGGTCACCCAATGTCTCAACACTCTTCCTATTTTCTCAGATGCCTTTTTCTAACTTTAGCCCTCTGATTCAAAGTTCATGCTTAAGCTGGATTTTAAGATCTACCTAAAAATTCTGCAAGCATGTAATATCACTTAAACTAACCTAAAATGCACTATGTAAAAAAACAACAACACATATTTAAAACACAAAGGGAAAAGGGACACTCCATTTAGTTAAAATGAAAGATAGAAGGGTTTGAATATAAACGACAAAGGGACAAAACAAGATAGATCCCGAACTACAATCGTGAAATAATTCAGATAATAGAAAAGAAAACAAACAAAATATCAGACCTCTTCCTAGTAGGGAGAGGAGTGACTTCTCAATTGCTGACATCTTAGCCACTGGTTTGCATATCAGCATGACTAGAGCTTCCACCACTGTCAGACACATTCTCTTCAACAAATAAATTTTGGATCTCCATGCTTAACTCATTACTTTCCACATATTTTTCATTACCATGCGTTGATGAAAGATTCTATGTGACCTTTGTAGTGTCAATGTTTTGCACTACGATCAATTTTTCTTTAATCATCCTTTTTATTTCTCTTTTCAAAGCACTACAACCTTCAATACTGTGACCCTAAACATCAGAATGATATACACATCGTACATGAGGATCAAAATTTCTTGAATGAGGTCAAGAGTACACTTAAAGAGAGGAGTAATCATGTCCAACTCTCTCAATCTCTGGAATAAACTAGCATACGATTTTCCAATTGGTGTAAACTTATCCTTTGACTTCCTCCTCTTTGCAAACTCTGATATCGGTTGAACCTTGGACTTAGAAGTTCCTTGGTAAATATGTGGGGGCCGAGGATGATGTTGAGGGACCGGTGCACGTCATTGTGGATAAGAAGACAGATGAGTATACTGTTGTGCATTGTTCAAAGAATACTGAGGAAGTAGAATGGAATATCTGAATTTTGCAAAGAGGAACCTTGTTGCAGGTGAGCATATGGATTTGAAGTGTAAGATCGGGATTAAGACTGACAATATTGCTGATTTGGACCTCTCGAGCTTTGCTTTGCCCTGGAATGACAATAGATACATTTTCCTTCTTCTTTCCTTCAATCCCCCTCAACTGATGGGAATATCGTTCCAAGTGTTTTACAAAATCCTCGTACCCATCATATTCCTCAAATTTTGATACCTCAAAGTTAGGAGGGAATTTAACATTTGAAGACATGCCCCAGTCCTTATATGCAAAATCTTCATAATTCGTAAGTCCCAGAGAATTTTTCGTAGCCTTTTCTGTGCTCTTCATTTTCCTAGCCAGTTTTTCTTGCTCTTCTTTCATGTCAGACTTCTTGGTAAAAAAATTTAGTGGTCCAATTAACATAGATGTGGGCTCAAGAGTATAATAGTGATCATCAAGAGTATTAAACATTGACTCACTAGCAGATTGGGGAAGCATAATCGCCAGACGAAAATCCAAAGTGGAAGCTTCAGTAGAGGGTTGAGCAACAGAAGCAGAGACGATAGGTTGTGATATCAATATGGTAGATTTACACTGAAGAGCTAGAGAATGAGTGACGGAAGCATTAGGATGCTTTTGGCTTGGACTAAATTCTGAGGCATGTTATGGCGCATAACCAACAGCAGAAAATTGGCCTTGCAATTTTGGTGAAAAACTCAAGGTATTTGTAGGGTCAATAGTGGAAAATAGAGAAGGAGGCAGCCCACTGGCCCAAGCTCGATACATTTCCATCATTTGTTGCCTCAAACTCACAATCTCTTACATTAAACTTTTATTTTCCTGACTTTTTGTCTGATCCATGATGTCACTCTCTATATTCTTGCTGGACATGACTCTCTTCCCTGGATTTTTTGTAATATAGAGGACCAACTAAAATTTCACAAACCAACCACCTTAAACTAACTGAATAAGAAATAACAAAGGCGTTAGAATGCAAGACTTTTTCAAAAACTCTTTATTTTTTTGCTCTTTTTTTTTCTTTTGAAAAGATCACCAAACCCAAAAAGGGCGTCTACGTATCTCACTCCCGGGAGAGGAGAATCGGGTGTGCACAATTTGTGTAGTTTGACCAAAAAAAGTCCAATCAAACTCTCTTTCTCTTTCTTTTCTTTTTCTTTTTCTTTTTCTTTTTCTTTTTCTTTTTCTTGAAACTTTAAGAAGAAAAGAAAAAAAAATTGTCAAAAGGATTATCGAAATTTTTTTTGAATTTTTTCAGCTTTAAAATTCCTATACAAAATGAAACCTATGATTACCAAAGAAATATCTTTTTGAATTTTCGATTTGCATTTCATATGAAAAGAAACTTGAAACTATCAGAGGAAAATATTTTTTGTAGTTTTTTTAAAGATATCTATGAAACACCTACTCTAAATGGTGAGTGAAGAAAATCTTTTTGAATTTTTTAAATTAGATCACTGAATCCACGAAAGGTTGCCTACGTATCTCACTCTTGAGAAAAGAGGATCAGGTGAGCATATTTTGTCCAGATTGGACAATTAAATATTAAACAACTGACTGAACCTTGACTTGAGAGACACGATCACAAACAGAAGATGAAAAACGTCAATAAAATCTTTTTTGAGTTTTCAATTTAACACTTAACATAAAAAATGACACCAACAAGTATGAAAGGAAGATCTTTTTGATATTTTTGTTATATGAAATGTGCAAAACTTCTACCATTTTTTTTTAATTTTTCTTTTATAAAAAGCTCCTATTGAAAAAATATCTATTGATAATTTCAAATTATGAATTTTTGTTAAAGAGAACAAAAGGAAAATCATTTTGATGTTGTTTTTATTTTTTTGAGAAAATGAGTACAAAAGGTGAAGAATCTTTTTTGAATTTTTAAATTTTAGAAAACAAAACCATAAAAGAATCTTTTTTGAATTATTGGATTGTAGAAAACAAAACCATAAAAACTCCTAAAAACTACAAAAAAAAAAATTGACTCACTTTTCTCTCTTTTTCTTCTTTCCTTTTTTTTTTTTGAACTTTTTCTTGTCTGCACACTTTCTTTTAATTCTAGCACATGATTTTCTCAAATCAGTCCATTAAATGACCCTGTTATCCTTAAATATGCAACAATTAGCACGTAAGGATGCTTTAGGGATGAGTCTCCTACAAAGGACCAAGTGGGTCCCGCTAGGTCTCAATATGATGCAGACAAGAATGACATAAAGGCTGACCTAGGCTGGGGTCCACTAACAAGGTTGTTTGGGGAGCGTATGGTCGATAGTGGCTGCGAGAGCTTTCCCCTACTCCATACGTCTGACGGCTCCTCCTCCTAAAATAAGAGTGACTCAACTAGAGTTTGGGTACATGACGTGTACTCCGGGACTTGTTGCGAAAAATTAACTCGGGGTAATGTATATGATGTCAGATATAAAGTGGTAACACATAAGAGAAAAACTGTAAATACGTAACACGTAAGCACTCAACAATGATAAAATAATAACATACGATAACAAACACAAAGTGGCTATACACATATAGTGTCACACTAAGCCGATACAACTCAAAAAATAAGTTCGAATTCTGAAAATCCCCAACAGAGTCGTCAGAGCTGTCATACCCCTTTTTTTTTTTTTACCAAAAATGATTAGATTTTAAGTTCGAAAAGGGTTTTATTATTAAGTGACAAAAGAAAATAAGTTGTTTCAAAAAGAATTTTTAACAATCAAAACTCAGAGTTGTTAAGTCACCTTTGGAAATCTTTTTTTCAAAATAATTTTGGACTCTTAAAAACTGATTTGCGAACAGAGATTCCAATTAAGGAATTCTGTTGACCGAGGGGAAGGTGTTAGGCACCCCTCAATCCCGTGGTATGACCACGGTCGCTTTGTGGAGTATATCGGCTAGTACGACACTATAAAATGCATAAACCAAAGAAAACACACAATACAAATAACAAACAATCAAACAGTCAAAACTCCAAGATAGTGTCCAGTCCAATTTATTACAAACCAAAATAAAAATGTTGAAATTAAAACCTAAACTATTCTAACTATCCTAGCTATGCTTTACTCGATCACTAGCCTCTTTTACGTACATGATACTTCGGGGCATTCTCCGATGAATAAGTACAATGTGCCTCGAGGCATTCCCCGGCCAAATGAGTACAATTGATCCAAATGCGGTAAATTAAACCATTCAACAAATATTTCAAACATTTCACAATCTTCAAGTTCTAAATTAGTCTACCCGAGCATACCGTTTGACTACCCAATTCGATCTATCATGGTATTATCACATTCAACGACATCAATGAATCAAAACAACTAACGCTTGCTTTTTATCAATTTTTAATTTCCACTCCAAAATTTAACCCAAGGTTCCCACGTAACAATTCACAATTTCTATTTTTCAACAATCCACAATCACTATCAATGAAATCATATGACAAATCAAAATCACCAAATATTCAGATCATATCATGCTTCACACAAATCAATCACATATAATTAAATTAAAAATGAGAAGAGATAGAATTGGACCTCCGATCAAGCTTTTATTCTGCAAGGTGTGCTACTGAAAGATGAAACCAGATCCAAAAACCTCAAATCGAATCTCAAACCACCAACTCGATATACCCTCTTATTCCATTTTTCGTCGACCCGAATCAAATACCCTCTCTTCATTTTACTGTCCACCCTTCCCGTCTCCGATCTCGCCTCCTTCTATATTGTGTGTGTGTTTTCTGGTGAGAGTCTCTTTTTATTTTGCTGTGTGAGTGTGTATGTATATTGTCTATGGAAGATTGGAAAACGGAGTTTGTGCATAGTGTGAAAATTCCCCCTCTATACAGTGAGGTCTGTGTGAGTATGTATGGTTGCTGCCTGTATTTTGTTAAAGGAAAAATTGGGAAAAACGTGAGTGGGATAGGGGATTGGGTAGGATAGTGAGGTGAGTAGGAGTGTGAGTGGTTAGGATAAGGTGAGGTGATTAAATTTGATTGGGTCGGGTATTAATTTGTTAGGAATTTTATAATTTTTGTCCTTTTGTTAAGGATATCACATGAGGGTAGGGTACATGGTAAGGCGAGGATAAATAGATAAAAGTTTACTTTTGGAAGAAACTAAATTAGGTGTCTACAAAAATAACATTGTCGCCCTACAGTGCAACAGATCACAATCAAATGACATCTCCTTTGGTAAGTTTATTGTTCCTTAGTCATTATTTACACTATTGTCTACTTAACTGTATAATCACTTTATCAAATATTTTAGCTTCAAAGAAAAGCAAAAATTCTCCAAGATGTGCAACAGATAATCCAACCAACCAACCAATTGATGAAGTTGTTGGTCCTTCAAATAAGAAAAGAAAAGTCAAGGACAAACTTGTTGCATCTTTAAAGAGGTCTGTCAAAAATAATACTGCTGCTTCTAGCATAGTTCAGAAGCATGTTGCACCTTCAAGAGCATTTGTTGATGAAGATGAAACTGAAGATGAGCTTGAAGGCCCTTTCTTAGGCCTAGGCTTTATCTAAAGCTAAGACTAGACTTAAAATGAAGAAGTTACAACAAAAATCAACTAGTACAAGGAAGATCAACTTCAGTGGTGATGAAAATAGTGTTAGTATGCCTACTAATCTGCCGTACTCACCAAGAAAGACGACTTGAAAAGGCAAAGCTTGTGTTACATCAAGTTAGTTGGCAATAGAAAATGAGAAAAATATCGATAAATTGAAGGCAAATATGGACAAACATTAGGGAATGACACTTGTGTATTATTTAGTGATTTTAAGTTCTTTAGGATGTTATGTAATGGTATGTCACAATGAAATTTCTTATTTTGATGTTGTATTGTGAATCAATCTTGAACTTGACTATATTGGTTCACTTCCAAAACATTGGGTGCTTATTATCTTCAAAATATTTAATGCTTTTTATCTAAACTGTTTTGATGTTTTATTTTGAGAGATGAATACAATAATGAGTGTGCAATTCTTGTGTATGCAAACTATAGAATGCAGAAATAGTTGTTCTTGGCTTCTTTTGCTACTGCCTTGTTATACAGAGTGCAGAATTCTTGTTATTAGTGTTTTTTTAGATTTCTGTGTGCATTATAGTGTTCTCAATAATGATGTGTTGTTGAAAAGTTCATGCCTTGTGTAATACCCTGTTGGAGCTATGATTAAGTGTAGTGTTTTGAATCAGCATTTATGATATTTGATGTGTAATACCCCACTGGAGCTTGCTTCTGACTCTCCATAAACCCTTTTATGACCTTACTTTTTTAGAGGGTCAGCAACAGAAGTATAATCTGAAATATATAAAGTTATATCTATAGATCCATGAGACGACCTATTCACCTCAAAGGTACGGATAATGTTTGCATACATCCTATCCTTCGTAGATCTCTTTCATTGTGATTACATTATGTTTGTCGCAGTTGTTGTAGAGTATTTCCCTTGCTTTATTCTTACTGCTTACAAGTTAATAATTTTATCAGGGCAAAATAAAGCATTTTATCACACTATCACACGTTATGCTCTTACTACTAAATCAAAGCTTAGGCGGCAAAGATATTTAATTCACAACTGTAAGAAGCACATGCAATCAATGTTGTACCCTCATCAGGGACACATCCAGAACCCAAGGAAGAGAACGTTGCATAGTGTGTTTATTTTTTTCTGTTTTGATGTACAATGTGTTTTTCCTTGGGACTATTTTAAATAACATTAGGCAAAATAGTCATAAAATGATTTAGTTAGTGGATAATATTCTTTTGATATTATATACCAAGCACAAACTTGATAAAATCATATTGATAACTGTAATGTATGCAGAAACAGATCCATCACAAAAATTGCCTCAACACACTTCAACAAAACAACCATTTGAATGAAGTATAATTTTTTCATTCTCCTGATGGCCACATGATGGTATTCCCCTATGAGAATGAAAAATACTTAACTCTTACTGCCAGATTATATACACCATCACAAAATGCGCTTAGGGGTATACTATATAGGAAAGTGAAGTAATATTTGTAAGCTCAGAAACATTTTCTGCACCAAACTTGGGAATAGCAACTCAAAGGCATGATGAAAAAGTAAGTTAAACTTTTGCCTACAATAAAACATTTTTCTGCAAGGTACAAAGTGATCAAAATGTGTGTTGACCAACTACTTTGTTTGTTCCTTATGTGCTTCAAGATCAGTTGTGTGGCTCCTTGAGAAATTCCTGAAGCACCTCCTTGCAACAAGCAAGCCAAGTACCCCAAACAAAATGCCATAGAAGAAGCAAATTTCCGAGGGGATATACTCTAAACCAACTAGCACGTGTTCACTGAAGGCTACATCTTGAACAAGATAACATTTCACTTCCTCCTTAAGATGAAGGAATAATATCTTAATTACTGTTAAAAGCAAATATTTGCTTGGGAACACCCTACATAAGAGTAAGCAGTAAAAGTAACTCTAAAAGGGCCAACAAGATTGATTATCGCCATCCAGAATTCTGGTCTTGTGAGTTCATATATTGGAACGCCCCTACTAATAAGTTTTGTCCATGTTAGACATCTTCACAAACTCATTCAGTTGTAAGTTAATACTTTAATAAGTTGCACTTTTTGTAGTTATTCATGTAACAATATTGACTTTCTCAAAGATTCCTATAGAATAACAGGATGAAAATCGAGGAAAATTTTTTGTTGTTGAGATAAGCCATTAAAGGAAAGTGGCATGTATTGAACAAAGCAGAACACTCACAAATGGAATCCATACCAATCAATTGATTAGCATCGCAAACAGTGGCGGACCCAAAATTTTCATCAAGTGAGTTCAAATATGTAGGGAATGGGGAAAAGAAAAATTAAGAATTGGGAATTAATGGGAATTGGTGAATTACTGGAAATTAGTTATGGAAACTTTTGGGAAAAGAAAAGGTGGTACGTTTTTTGGCTAAAGAACGCTACGCGGTCTCGAACTCGCAAAGTGGACATCAAGAGTTGAATCAACTACCACTGCACAGTATATATCATTCAACATATGTTTAGTGGGTTCAAACTCAGTATATATCATTTAAATTTGTATTGGACTGAATATATATACTTATATGTATAGTGTAATTTTTTGACGAATTGGGTTCATATGAACCCACTTGAACCTATGTGGGTTCGCCACTGATCGTGGCTCTTTTGAACTGGTGAAATCTAGAGGCTCATGATTACTGATTTAAGATGTTGTACTATCTTATACCGCAATCAAGTTTCATTCCTTAATGAGAATCATACTAAGATAACAAACAGTCTACGCATTCGATTGAGAAACATCGGAGAGAAGAGAGATCATGATGAATGACTAGCAGATTTTGGGCTTGTTAGGTGTGGCAGGTAGTGGATCTGGTTATTATGCTTGGGTGGGTTAGGGTTTTACATAAAAAAATAATTATTTTAATTAATAATCAGTTGGTCAATAAAAAAGGACACATCATTGATAAAGTGGGGGCAAGTTGATCCATTAAATGAAAGGGTAAACAGCCCTAATAGGTGAATGAAGGACATTTTTGTACCATTTCATATAATTGAAGGATATTTTAGACCCTTTCCGTTTTATGTAATATGTCAAAGTTATGAAAAGGGGAGTAATTAGCTCTTAAAATCATGAAATTTCTGTTGTTTACTCATATTTATTCTCTCCTAATGACGTTTCTATGATAAATAAAGCCAAGCAATTTTCCAAATCATGAAGAGTAATTTAAGAAATTTTTTTCATACTTATATAATTATATATATATATATATAAAGCAGTATTGTTGTATAAAATAATTTTATTACTTAAGCATAATAAATAAAAGTTGAACGACCATAAAATTAAACCTACCCTTGCATGATCTACTCTCTATGTATTAGTTTCGTGCATTAACATGATTTTTGTTTGCGAGTGGGAATCCTTTGCACGGTCTATCCTCTATATTTTAGTGTCAGTTTTATTTGTTACGTGATTTTGTAAATAAAAAAAATGTGATATGTAGGGTGTGTTTGGTATGGAGAATTTTCTAATTTTTTTTATATTTAACTGCACAAAATATATTTCTAAAAAAATTTTATCCTAAAAAGCAAGTTCTTAAAAAATTTGAAGTTGACTTTGGAGTAGAGAAAAAAAAAATTCGTAAGTAGTAGTTCAAGCCCATTAACTAGTTACCGCCTCCGCCTTCTCACTCTCAATGCTCTCAACCTTTACACTTTGATCGGCCCAGTCCCTTCGAGTTCGGAGTCAAAAGGATTTTTTTTTTTTTGTCAAAAGTTTCAAAGAGGACAATTAACTTAGAAAGAAATCAAAGGGGACAAAACACTTTAGGCTTAGTGATTTGTTTCATGACAGTAATGGCAACACTGACAAGTTGCTTGGTATTACTTGGTGTCCAGCGATTTGCAAATCACTTGATGTTCAACAATTTACAAATCGCAATTTGTGAGTCACTTGGTATCCAGCGATTTTCAAGTCACTTGGTGTTCGACGATTTACTCTTATTTTTTTCTTTACGCAGTTTCTTGTTGTGTTTTAGTTATTCTCATTTCAGCTCCATAATTTAACTCTTGTTTTAGCTTACACTCATTTCTTATATTAAATGAATGAAAATGTAGTTAGAGTAAATTTATATTGGGCGATAAAATTTTATATGAAGCTAGTTCTGTAATATATAGCTGGGGGTAGGGGTGGGCGTTCGATATTTGGTTCGGTATTTTCAAAGTTCTGATTTGGTAATCGGTATTTGAACATAGATACCACACACCATACTTATGAACATCGGTTCGGTAATTCGGTAATCGGTAAATTAAATTTCAGTTCGGTACGGTATTTGGTTTTACCATATTAAAGTTGGAGAAGTGCAAATGTACGTTTAAACTTCAAAGAGTATATTTAATAGAAATCTTATTTAGTATTCTTTTTGTTTCTTTTTATAAATATATTACCAAGTTTTAAGAGATTTTTGAAATGACTAATACTATTGTCTATTAGGTTGGTTAGACATACATACACACACACACACACATATATATAATTCGATATTCGGTAAATACCGAATACCAAATGGTATTAATATCTTGAACCAAACCCAATTTCGAATACCGAAATGTTAAAATTTTACTCCCAAATACCATACCAAATACCAAATTACCGAAAACTAATTACCAAATTTTTTAATTTGGTTCGGTAATTCGATTTTTGATATTTTATGCCCAGCCCTAGCTGGGGGGCAATAGTTATACAAATGTTTCTATTATCTCTTGAATATGAGCAATTGCAACACTTACTAAGAAAAAAAATGGGTACAAGTGATCCGAAAGATGTAGTGGTTATCACTGGACGATATTCAACATCTTTTCCTACAAATGAAGTTATAATGTATGGTGAGACATAAATACACAATTGAAATTGTCCCAAATTTTCAAAAAGACACTTAAAGTTTGCGGGTGTCCTATTAACTCCTAAACAATTTTAAAATGATATTGATACATCTTTTTGAAATCAATTTTAATTTCTAAAAAATAGATGAGAAATACGCGTCAATTATTGATTGACACGCGTTAATTTATTTATAAATATTTTTTTCATTTTTCTTTATATTCTTGTGGTTTTGTTTTTTCTCTCTCTTATTTTTCTACTTTCTTTTCTCTCTTTTATCCAATCCCTTCCCTCAACGTACCCCTTCAATTCTCCTTCAATCAATAGTCTCACCCTTCAATCCACACACAAATTCTTTTTCTTTTTTTTTTTTTAATTAATCTCTTCTCCATCCATTGTCCAAAGCTTCCATAATCAACATTTAAACTTGAAAATAATAGTCACTCCATCTTTTTTGTGCTATTATAATTGTAGTGGGTTTAGCAATTTAAATTGGTCATAATTTTTTAATTTATTTGATTTGTTGCTTTTTATCCTCTAGTTTCATATGAAAATGAATGATTTTTATAATTATTTATGATTTCTTTTGCTAAAATTTTGTTAAATTTTTAGCTCACTTTAATATTGATTTCTTTCGCCATTATAATTCAGTAATTCGACGAAATTTCATCACTTTTTTGATCGTCGAAAAACCTTCTCGTTAGAAAAAATGGTGGCTAACATACCATCTTCTTTTTACCTTTTTTAAAATCTCTTTATCATTTTTTTCGAAAGATAAACATTGATCATGATATCATCCTCCACCATTCCATTAAAGAAGAAGAAGAAGGAGAAGGAGAAGGAGAAGGAGAAGGAGAAACAAAAGAAAAAATAAGAAAAGGAAGAAAAAAAATAGTAAAATAGAAAAAGAAGAAAGTGGAAAATATTTTTTTTATTACACGTGGCATTTTTTAATTTTCTGGTGCAATTACTTTTTTTCTCACGTGCCTTGTCTCGTGTGTTAAAATAAATAGGCTGAAAATGGATCAAAAGGGGTTAATTTTAGTGGTCTTAACTAGTTTGATGGGGCAATAGGACGCCTGCAAACTTTAAGTGTCTTTTTTAAAAATGTGGGACAACTTCAATGGTATATTTACGTCTTTTATCTATTTAAAATAATGATTCTTTATTTATATTTTTCTTTACTGTTAAAATTTTTTGATAGTCGTGTTAACTTAACAAGTCTTGACATATATGTGTCAATTGAACGTTGTCATTTCGTTCAAGAACCCACCGATAATGAATTTATTTTTTTAAAAGAAATGAGAGTAAATTGAAGAGCTTTACTATTGTCGAGCTAAAATGACAGCAACTCAAACACAGCAACAAACTACTTATGTAAAGAACAAAATAAGAGCAAATCACGGGATACCAAGTGACATGAAAATCGTTGGACATACAGTGACTTGCAAAGTGATTTGTAAATCGTTGGATACCAAGTGATTTGTCAGTGTTGCGGCATTGTCACAGGACAAATTCCTCAGCCAAGAGCGTTTTGCCCCTTTGATTTCTCTTTCCGAATTAATTATTTCTTTTGAGACTTTTTATCAAAAAATTAGCCCTTTTGGCTCTAGACTTCAGACCCTCCACTCCTCATTGTCCATCCTATAGTATTTTTCTACATTATATATAAATATTCATAGATTATTTTTTTTATTTAATTATCAAATAATAAAAAACTAAGTAAATAAATCATTGTAAAAATGATTTAGAAAAATATTTCTTATGAAATGCATTGTTAAAATTATAATATTTGATTCTAAATCTTATTTTGAAATGCAGGTTAAAAACAACTTCAACCTTAGTAGGTAAAGTTGTTTAAACTACAAATTTCACACATTTAATAATCACCATTAAGAACACCGTATTTCTATTCTGTATTATAGAAATAATGATTTCAACATGTTAGATTGGTGTCAATAAATTTACAAATAAGGATATTATACTCATTTAAATCTATACAGTTGATATGTGTTGTTTTACGACGAATATGCTACGTGTCTTGCTGCTGCAACTAAATAAGCACGTATGACACCTTTTTTTTCCTCAAATTCTTAATAGCTTGAGCAATCTTGTTTTATCTTATCCCTTATTGCTTAAGTTGGTTAAATTGCGAGTTCAGGTTTAAAAGGGCTAATTTTTTAATCAAAAAATTTAAATGGGACAATTGATTTGAAAAGAAATCGATGGGGACAAAACGCTCGTGGGTGAGCGACTTATCTCATGACAGTGTTGTTGTACTACTAACAAATCGCTTGGTATCCGACAATTTGCAAGTCGCTTTGCGTCCAATAATTTACAAATCATATGGTGTCCAGTGATTTACAAATCATTTGGTGTCCAGTAATTTGCAAATTAATTGGTGTCCAGCGATTTGCAAGTCGCTTCGTGTTCAGTAATTTTCAAATTACTTGATGTTCAGCAATTTGCATGGAGTGATTTCACCAAGCCATTCAACATGTGTATCTGCATGTGAGCTTCTTCGTAAAATGTAACACGTGAAGGCCTAAAATGCATAAAGTTAACTTGTCATGCCTGTATAAATTCTCAATCTCTATTCTCAAGTGCAGAAACATTGTAAATACAAAAAATCTTTCTAAAAATATTTTATCAAAACATAAGTTAAGGTATTCTCAGTAAGGTATGTGTAACACCCTGGCCTTTCCGATTATTGTTCGAGGTGCCATTCACGGCCAGGGCACAGGCTCGAATCGTGACAGTATGTTAATGTAAATAATTTATGTTACCTTTTATTTTGAAGTACAAAAAATATTATGTCGAATTCTTAAGCTTAAATATTACATTCTTTAAATAATTTTTATTAATTTTACTTTTGATCATAACACACTGACTTTTTATATATAGATATGAATCCTTTGTTAAAATTACAAGATAACACCGATTTCAAGCAGTTTGGGACGACTCGGGATTAAAAATCTGTTTAAGTACACGTCATGTCGATACTTAATTTTGACAGCACATAAAGCATCGTCCATTCAATTATTGAATCCTTCAATATTTAAGATTGTGTGGGTTTAGAAGAATTGTAGAAATGATACATTCCTTATGATGTTGAACTTGTAAGTACACTGGTTGAGAGGTGGCGTTCAGAAATGCACACATTTCACATGTGAATTGATGAGGCCACCATTACATTTCATGATGTCGAAATTATATTCAGCATGATTGTAGATAGAAGTCCTATAATTCTAGAAGGTGCTAGCAATTTAGGGATTGCAACTAGACGACAAATGATGTGTGACCTTTGAAAACCTCCTGTAAAATATATATATATATATGGATTAGAATCTATCTATATATATACATACATACATACATACATACATACATATATATATATATATGGATTGGCTGATTTTGTAAATGACTTAGACAAAATTACTGATGATACCCCTAAAATTAAAGTGAAATAGAGAGTTAGTTTGTCTCTTTTATGATTGTGCGGAGGTACATTATTTCTCGATAAGTCTAATTTTAAGATTTATCTAGATTATTTAATTGAGATGCAAGACTTAAATACAATGTCAAAAAAGACTTGGGGCGCAGCTACAGTGTCATTTTTGTACTATTTTTTATGTTATGCATCTATGCCTTCATCTAGCGATGTATGTGAATTTCTTTTCTTAGTTTAGATACGTGAAACTTAATATTTGTGTTTTAAAATTTGTACTACTTAATTTTGTTGTGTTATTAAAATTATTTGATTTTATATTTTTGTAGGTATGGTCATGGGAGCATATCATTTCACTTCACCCAGCACCGCTCTCTCCGAAGGCAAACCATCATAAGGCCTCACCTCCACTTGCAAGTAAGTGGAGTCAAGGTAGAATTCATCAAAATGAAGCGAGAGATGTACTTGCCACAATCAAGGATGTCCTAGACAACCTAACTATTGAGCAAATATTTGAACTTCTAATACTAATGATTTGTTGTACTGATTAAAAAAACACTTACAATGTAAGTATTGTAAAGTAGCGTACTTGTTACTAATAGATTTTATATATATATAATTTTAATTATTAATATTATTTTTATTTGAAAGAAAAAATATTATTACTATTTTTTATAATGGTATATTTGTTTTATAATTTATTTGGGAGCCTTATTCAGAAGAAGTACACAATGAATTGTCTGAATGGTGCCAAATGAAACAACATATTAGAATGGCTAGAGCGTCACTTATTTGTGGAATAGTCCGTGAGTGACATATAATTGATCGTGTAGTTAGACAATTTGATCATCTTCAGCAAGTACCTAAATCGCATAATCACTTTCACGAACAACATTTTAAGAGTGATAAGCGAAATAGAATAACACAAAAAAAAATTAAATATGTTTAACAATACAAAAATTAAGTGGGAAGCACGTTGAAAACTAATTTTTTAGCCCCCTCATATAAGCAACCAGTCAGAATACATTTATTGGTAGTATAATTATGCTCACATGTGAACTGAAAATCCAAAACATGTTGTTCAAAGAGTATACTAATACATGACAGGCAAACACAAGGTTTGGTATGTATATTTAAGACATTTTTAATAGACTTTAATGACCTTTTAAATACATGTCAATGACCATTCTATTTTATTTTGTATTTTGAAGCTATGGGACATGAAATCATTTATCGGTTGGCTCAATAGGTTTTAAATGATCCAAAAATATCTAGGGAGATGTATTGATTTGCAAGAGAGGTTGCCCGTGTTTCATCGGAATCAATGAATTTTGTCTCTCTAGGAACGCGATTGAGCTTTGCTCCTAATTATGCACCACCGACTGAATCTGAGGAATCGCCACTAGTGTAAATTTGCGGTCAGGGATGTCAATCTACACCTAGAGATGGTACATCAGTAGAAGAGGTGGTCGTAGAGCAGATAATATGGTTGATCGTAGCGAGAAATTTGTTGATAATTTTGACTTGTCTTTGGCGACTACTACCTAGGTCTAATATCCCACATTTGACTTTGGTGAGACCTCAACGGTTGTCTCTGATTTTTCACATCAAGAAACAGCTAGTTTTGTAACGTCATCCATTGTGCAATTAAGTGGATTCCATCGTGCTCCCAAGCCCAACATGCGTGAAGTTTTCATGAATAACTTTTCATTTGCTGGGATGTTGAGTTTTTCCAATGTGAGATGCTAATTCATATAGTATATTTAATAATTTATTATTAATTAAATAATTAATCCTTATATAATTATATTTCATGTTATTACAGGCAATAATGTCCTTTGCAGAAACTTCTCGACCATATATATGATGTCATTTTTTGATTTACATACTTCATTTTTATTTGTGGTCTTAAATAAACTTATCATTAAAATTAATTTTTATAAGTTGTTATTAAAGAAGATGACCTTCAAAGATCAATCAGGCCACACGTTTCAATTTATTATGGCACGGATAATCGTCACTATCACGTTGCAAAATACTGATGAAGATTTTGTTGTCTTGATTTATATTAGTATGTTTAATGCATCATCTTTTTGTTTAATGTGTAAAAATTATAATAAAATTCTTGAATTTAAAGTCAATTACTTTATAAAAGATAAGAGTGTAGTAGTTTGAAATCCCTCTATGTTACAAACAAGTATTTAAATAAGACGAAGTCATGTATCATTTCAATTAAATAACCGACTATCTACTTCATTCATAAGTCTCAAAACGGTAAAAGTTTAGCTAAATTAATAGAGTCGTCAATATGGGCCAGGCCCGTTGGGCCAATCCGACCCGACCTGTAATTTGATGGAGTTGGACTTCAGTTTTTGCAGCTCATTTAAGAACAGGGCTTTTTAGCCCGATCCAGATAAACCCATGGCCCGTGGGGCTTGAGTAATGTGGGTTGGGTTAGCCCGTGAGCCGGCTCGTAAGTCAAATACATGCAACTATTTAGATTGTTTATTATTATTTTTACTTGGTTCGAAGGATATCATGTCAAACATTATTTAATTTCTCTATTAGGAGTGTTTTGGAGGGTGTTGAAGACTCGATTAACAAGTGTTAACACTATGTAATATTGTTTGGTAATATTTATGTTTATTAACATTCTAAAATTAAATTACAAATATTATTTTTTAAAAAGTGGGTTGGTCCGTAAGGCCCGCGCCCACAAAATAATGGTGTGAGTTTGGTATTTTTTGACCTATCATTTTGATGGGCCAGCGTAGTCTGACCCGTCAAACTCAAAGTCCGTATGGGCTAGCCCGAATGGGCTAGGCCGACCCGTATTGATAGCTCTATAAATTAGTTTGAATAGGACTCCTTTATGCAACTAACGAAAATTTCAAGTGTTAGTTAGAAAGTAAAATCACTTATGTTTTATACGACTACAATACACCCAATTATTTCTATTTTTCTTGAAATAAACTTACACAATAAAAAATTTCTTCACTTGAATTATTATCTTTTTTTTGGTATTCATGACATGAAACTCCAACACATTATATAGAGAGAAGTTGACATACAAACAAATACTTGTTCAACATTGTAAATCAGCGAAAAAAATATGTATAAATAACATAAATACTAACCCTTTTGAAAGTAATTACACTTTCTTCCACTTTTTTAATTACTTTACTCTCTCTCCCTATTAATATACATAACATAACTGACATATACATAGCATTATGTGTATATGTTGGGATTTTTGTAATATATTTTGGGAGTTGGAAATTTTTGTAATATTGAAAACATAAGTTGTGTATTTGTGTAATTTTTAGAAAAATATCCAAATAAACTAGTTCAATATCTTACTTAATCGTAACCCTAAAAAACTAACTATTGAGCATTTTAGAAGTCATCTTAGAAATCACTGTGAGTCCAACGACTATTAAGTCACTAAGAGTCCAACAATTTTCAAGTCATCCACCAGAAATCTTAAAATCTTGTCAGAAATTTCTCAAAAATAAAAAAATTTCTATTCATTTGCTAAATTCTGTAAGAAATATTGCAATATTTCCATGAAATTATTAAGTGAAATCTCAAGAATCCCATTGAATTTGCAGATGAATTTGATATAACACTGTATGTGTATAATATTTCATAGTACATACTTTCTTCGTTCTTTTTTAATTGCTTTTTTTTCTCAAAGTCAAACAATATAAATTTTGATCAATATTTTAAGATGTGTTTCTTAATATAGCACTTTTCATGTAGTTTTTGAATATTTAAAAATTAAATTAATCTAATCTAATTTAGGTTAGAAACTTAATCAAATTGACTCAAAAAAAATGAGAAAAGCAATTAAAAAAAAATAGAGAGAGTAACACTGGACGCAAAAATAATATTTCACAAAGCTAGAGAACAGAAGAGGAAAACTCTTAGAGAAGAAAAGTAAAAAGTCATGACGAAGAAAAAAACTGAAAGATTCTGTAAAAGCATAATTTCAATGAAGCATAATTTCAATGAAATATTTTGCTACTAATATTCCTGTAGGAGCATGATTTCAATGGAATATTTTTTCAACAAAAAATATATAAACTTTATATTTTTGACAGGACTGATTTGCAATGTTGTGTCTTGTGCATCAGTAAGATTCTTGAAGGTTGATTATATCAATGTCTAAGAATTTATGTGCCGAGTAAACATAAAAATCTTATTATCAAATATGTTTCTACCCAGCAACGTAGAAGTCACTGAAAGTCCAGTGATTTATAAGTCACTATGGACCAAGCGATTTACATTAAGATTTTTAGAGTTGATTCGTTAGAGCTTTTAAAAATTTATTTTAATATTCGCGATCAAAATAAACCTCATTAAGTTAAAAGTGACACAAATAAATCACTTTCTATCATGGAATCAAACTAAGCTTCTCAGAATAATTAATTTTAATTTATATGTTTTTTTAACGAAGACATTAATTGTGATGAACAATTTTTAAAAATATAGATCAAAATAATATATTTTAATTTCTAACTCAAACTATGTAATTGGGTTTCATGCAGGAAAGAGCCAGTTGATATATGTAATTGTTTCTTCACTAAAATGCAAAAGAAAGAAAGATTTTATAGTTTTGGGTAATTGGTATTAAAATTTTGTGATCATTTGTAAATTATTAGGTTTTAAAAATGATCATATGTCATATGCCATGCTAACAATACAGATTTAGGTTTTAAAAATGATCACATCACATGTCATATGTCATAATCATTCAAAACATTATTAGAATATATGCCATGCTCACTTGGTGTTTAAATGTTCAAGTTAATTATTAGGTTTTGAACAACTCCTTTAATTTGAATTAAAATAATTATAATTTGATTTAATTTCTTTTATCTTTTTTGTTCAAAATTTTCTTTTAATTATTTGATTATTTCATAAAATATTATATTTGCATGCAAATTTGAAAGCAAATCCATCTAAAAGACCACATTTCAAGACTTAGAAAGAAGATTCAGGAATTCATATTTACCCGCACTAGTAAGATAAATAAGTCGGAATTACTAGAAGACCACATTTCAAGCATCAATTATATTAAAAATAATATTACATTAAAGATATATTAAAGACACTACATATAAATTAACAACACAACATAAGAACAATATTACATGAAAGTCACAAACAACTAAGTTCGTCTAGGACGGTGTGACTTAGTGTGACCTGTTCCTTGCAAATTACTACACTTCTAGCCTTGCGAGCCAGAGCAATATCCATATTATTTTTAAGTCGGGTTCTTCTTTCAACACCAGATGTCTGCATATATTCAACATTTGTAATTAAAGCAAATAGGGCTGGCGATCAATACTGTTCATCACCCACGGGGGTAAAATTATCACTATATCTTTATTTGTTGAGTTCGGTATTGTAGTACTTGATAACATATGCATTAGGCTCGATGCCACGAATTTCACGAAACTTAATACAATGTGAGCACGACATATGATAATTCTTTTATTTTTCACAGGAGCATATTTCTCCTGGCATTAACTGTGTGAATATTTTCACCTTTATCATAATGCACAAAAGTAAGAATGTCAAATACCTCATCACCAGTTTCATAAGTCATCATGTTAGTGTGCGACTGCACTTCCTCCTAATAATCTAAGAATTTTTTTTCAATGACAAGAGGTCATGACTTATAATTCTGTAATAAAGCAGCAGCAAGATCGCTTCGTTTCAAAAATGATCAAAAAGAGCTTTAAAAGTCATGCGAACCATAGCAATCATGGGAAGCCCGTGAGCTTTCTTCAACAAAACATTGTATGACTCAGATATATTTGTTATCATAGCACCCCATCTACGATCATCATCCTTGTGCATTGTTCATTTATCCAACGAAAGTTTATCTAATCGCATATGCATTGCAGGGGGCGATGTCTTAATTTGTTTCATCCTTTGCAATTTTCTCTTGATGCTCCATAGCGGCAACCACATTAAGTTGTCGAGCTCACTATTTAAATTTGTTTGATTAAAATTGGCTTTTTAAGAGTTGAAGACAAAATTTATGATATGTGTGTGGTGTGTCACACCCCTTTTCAACCAAAAAGAATATTATTTTAAGTTTGAAAGGATTTTATTATTAAGTGACAAAAGATAAAATTTGCTTCGAAAAGGATTATTGACATTTAAACTCAGAGTCGCCACTTGGCATAAATCTGATGTGTCAAGTCACCTTTGGAAATTATTTTTCAAAACGATTGTTGACTCTTTAAAACAGATCCGCGAACAGAAATTCCGATTAAGGAATTCTGTTAACCGAGGGGAAGGTGTTAGGCACCCCTCGACTACGTGGTTCGACCACGATCGCTTGGTGGAGCATATCGGCTAATTTGATACGATGAATGTATAAACCATACAAAAACACACAAAACAATCAATCAAACAAACAAAACAAATCCAAAAATATATTGTCCAGTCCAATTATTACAGCCCAAAATAAAAAGTTACTGAAATGTAAACTTACGCTAACCTACACTAATCCTAAACTACGCTCCACTCGATGCCTCGGATCTTGATCACAGACCTCCTTTGAATACATGATACTTCGGGACATTCTCCGACGAATAAGTACAATTTCCTCGGGCATTTTTCGGCCAAATGAATACAAGAAATTCAAAAGCGATGAAGCAAAAAACCATTCAATACATTCAAACATTCACAATCACAATCCCTATGTTTTGCCTACCCTGAACCTAAAATTTGCCTATCTCGACCTAAAACATGATACTATCACATTCAACATCAACAATGAATCAAAATACCACAATTCCCTTTTATCTAGATTAATCCCTCCCAAATAACTAATTTTTATTCTTAACAAGATATTAGTTCATTACACAAATCATAACTAAGGAAATCAAACAAGCAGCAATTCATCACCAACCAAAATCAATCAACACACCAATCATAACCAAGGGAATCAAACAAGCAGCAATTTATTACCAACCAAGATCAATCAACACACCGAATATAATAAATAATAAAAGAAAAAAAGAAAAAAAATAGAATTAGACCTCAATTTGAAACTTTCGAACTCAATGTTACTTGAATAAAGAAAGTCGCATCCGGAAACCTCAAGTCGAACTTCAACAACGAACAACCCCACCTTCGATTTAACCCTTTCGTTCCATTTTTGTTAACTCGAGACCAGAATTGAAAAGCACAGGACCCGTACCCACTTTCCCGTGAAACTTTGCTCTCTTCCGGTGGGTTTGACGACGGTGGAGCTGACAGCTTACTGTTTTCGAATTACCGGAGCTCCGGTAAGCTCGGCGATGGTAGAGATCAAAGAAAACGAGTCAGATTTCGGGCCCCCCTGTCGACCATGTTCTCTCCCTCCCTCCCTCCCCGTTTCTCGCCTCTTTCTCTATTTCTCTCCCAATCTCTCTAAATCGACCCCCAATTTCCGATCACCATTTACTCTATTTTTCCGGTGTGCGTGACGTTCAGTGGGTGTGCCTATCTGTTGTATCCGTGTGTGTCGGTGTAGAAGAGAAATTCTGGTGTGTTGGGGAGGAGTATGTGCGTCTGTGGGTGTTGAGTGGAATTTCCAGTGAAGAAGAAACGAAAACAAAAATGGAGTCGTCTGTGTAGTGTGTGTATTAGTGCCTTTTTTGTGAAAGTGAAGGAATTCTATGTATGTCTATGGAAATTCTCTCCGTGTTTGGATGTTGGTGGAGCATCCAAATGGAAAAGATGGAGTGTGAGTGTGTAAAATCGTGTGTAGTGTGTGTCTATCTCTAGTGAGTGATGATTGTAGAAGAGAATCCCATCTGTGTGTTGTGTATTTTTTTTTCCTATTCCCTGAATGAAAAAATGGATCCCCTGTGAATGGAAATTAGGGGCCCGTGAGTGTATTTTGTGAATTGTTATACGTAGTGTGTGTGCTGTGTGGAGTGTGAGACGTATCCGTGAGTGGAGAAAAAAAAATGGGGCCCACTATATGGCGTGTACGAGTGTGTGAATTAGTAAGGAGTGTGTGTTAATCCCGTGAAGGGTAGGGGGCATGTGGGGGTGGGGGGATGTGGTTAGGATGTTATTTTTTTGTTTGGGGAGTTTGTTATCTAGACTCCTGTGGAAAAATATTAGATGGATGAGGATATATGGTAAGATGAGTTAAAAATGAATAAAATTGAATTTTGGGAGGAATAAAATAGGTGTTTACATAGTGGACTCAATCAATCATAAGATTGAACACATTATAAAATTTTATTATGACAATAAAAAATGAGCAACTTTTTTCTCTCACCGACAAATGCCTCCACAATAACTTGAGAAATCATGACCATGATTCAAAACTTTCATGTGCCACAAGTGCATATGCAAGTAGAAAAATATTATCATTAGCATCAATCTCAACAGCAATTAATAGTTTCAAATCGTACAAATGTAAAGATGAGTATCGTCTATTGAAATAACGGGCCTGCAATATTTGAAACTGTCAATTCTCAATTTAAAAGTTTAAAATAAAAATTTAAATATTTGCTCACCTTGCATTGTTGAAGAATGGTGCTCTCATTTAACAACAATATCGGGATTGCAACATTGTAGTGCAGCCATGTAGCAAGGTACTTTGAAAGAAGCTTTAAAATCTCCATACATCATCACAAATACTTTTTTTAACCTCTTTGAGCTTTTCTATAAGAAGAGTAAAATGATGCTTTGACTTGATGAGTTCTCGAATCGCCTTAATACTGATGTTTGGGCTCTTTATAATATGTGGTATCAACGTAACAACGATCATATTATTGTTTCGATTTAAATGATCTTCCTTGTAGCTATCAATCAGACAAGTGTTTGATTGTATCATTTATTCCGTTTTTCACATACCACCTGAAATCTCTCTAAAGCGAATCATTCATTCGCATTCCAATATGTGACATTTGCACATAATCCTCCAATTCTTAGCTTTGGATCTACCACAAATATACTCATTTATTTTTTTAAGACTATACATTCTCACAGTAAATTTCATTTATTTCTTGTTTATAAATAACATACCTAATATCATATAGGTTCAGACAAGCATTAGTCGATATAAAAAGAAATAAAATTAAGTATTTAAAATATTTTAGTTTGCAAAAACCCAACCTGTTTGAATAAATTTCAAATTCTTGGGATTCCAAAGAGCAAGTTGATACTATTTTTCAAACTTGAAAAGTGTATGACTATGAATTCAGATTGAAACTGCAATAACAAAAAAAAAAAAACAATTGAAGAGACCAATCAGGGCTCTGATGCAATCAAGGTGTTCGACGATATGTCTTATACAATTCAGTTCTTATATTTATAGTCTGTAGATAATTGAATTTAATTTTTTTTGAATTTTTCTTCTACTGAATGAGCATTTATTCTTCTTTTTTTTTAAAAAAAAAAAAGTGTTGCTTAAGCCTTTTTGAGTTTTGAACCTCTAGCTTATTTGACTTTGAAGAATGTTCAGAATTGTGTGTTTATATAAGTGAAACAAGTGATGCATATGTGAAATAGGACATGTTCTGCTTTTTAGTGGGATTCGAGTCAATGACAGAATCAGAAGTTTCACTAATAGTCGTTAAGGGGTTATATATATATATCAAAGGTACGTCACTTTGAATAAGTATGCGAGTTAGAAACCAAAGACTTGAGCTCGTATGGGAGTGTTTAAAGTGATAATTACTGCCACGGAGGTGCATGGGCATTATTCGATTCCCAATAAGTTGTTTGAATGTGAGTTATATTTTGGAAAGAGCTAACTAGACACATATATATGGTCTGCCCTGTCATCAATTAGACCTTTTCTCCTATGTATGTGAATGGAGTGCATATTGAGAATATTTCAATTGTCAATATTTAGGCTCTCTTGCTACCATGATAGCACCTATGCAGTCCTCACCAATTGTGTTTGAATAATAAGCTTACACTCAACATTCATATTGGTTCATCCTGATATGTCTTGGTTTTTTTTTCCTCTTTCAATATAAAAGGTGAATTGGTCATTGATTAAACTCTTAAATCCGTAGAACAATTCATATATAGAATTTGATACTTGCATCACGTGAAAATTGCATTTTAATTAGTGTTCTCTAAGGGGTGCTTTTCAAAATAAATGGTGTCACACAAGACATTGTTTAGGGGCAGCAAATCATAAGATTGGTGCATCATTTACTTTGCATGTTGAGCCTTCACCTATCGGCTTGGGAAACAACAACTACCTCGATCCGTCTTCGACTTCAATTCATTACACTCAAAAGCTTGAACAAGCCCTAAAATCACTTGCCACGTACGTTCATGTAATGTGTACATCATTCAGTTTTTGGTGGGGATAAGAAAAGTTCGTCGTTTCCTTTTGATGCAAAACACACATATTCTAACGACGTCCAATACTCTTGGCACAGCTAATCTCCTAGTAGAATAATAATATAGTTCCTAGATAGTTACTTGGCCAATAATTTGAATGGGAAACTTCACAAAATTAATTCCAAAAGATGGATGTGTCAATTACTAATTAATGTATAATATGTAGCTGTTGACACAGCCTAAGAGGGATCAGTTTTCAACAAATGAAAGTGATATGTCATAGTGTTTCTGGATTTGCTGTCGTCTACAAAGGTGACCATACATAAAGGTAAGGGCAATATCAAAGTCTTAATTTGTCAATGAGAGGGCTCATGCTTTTCACAATCTCTGCATATATGTTTTATTTGAATAAGACATATATTAAGATACCAAGACACCCTTTTCATGAAACATAACGCCAATGTCCCTTTCTCTTCTCCTTTATAAATGTGTCGATCGACAACTCTATATATAAATATAAAATTGTCACTATATGGATTTCCATCTCTAGCCTAACATTATTCCCATTTTATTGGCATGCATTGGTCCAATTAACTCTAGTCATGAAAATACTCCCCCAGTTTCAATTTGTTATTGGTCTTATTTTTCTTTTTAGTTTGTTTCAAAGATAGATAAAGTTGATTCTGTGTGATCAGTGGGTCACGGATTCAAGTAAAATGCAGGTTAAGATTGTGTACAATAAACCTTAATGATGCGGCCCTTTCCCAAATCCGGCGCCTAGTAGGAGCTTTAGTGCACCACCGCATTGCCATTCTGTTTTAAAAAAAATATTTCTTTTCTTTTTTGGCATCTTTTTAATTTCAACTTTTCACATTACATTTCACATATCTTTAGTTGAAGATTACTAGTTCTAATTCTTTTTTATAAACTCTATGTTAATTAAAAATCAGTCAAACAAATTAACACGAAATGAGATAAGGGATAGTACTTTTCAGTGTGGACGCTGATGTGGTTTGGTTACCAAGTCGTTTTCTCAATTCATAAAGAATTAAGTAAACCAATCTAATCACTTTTATGTCTCTATTACTCTATAGCTAGAATGTTCATCAGAGACTTGTAGATATAAAGGTTATTAATTAATATCCCTTTCAAATGACATGAACGAGACATATCTTATCGTAAAAAAAAAGAGTACTGAAAATCATTCTGATTGGTTTGAGGATTCCCACCCTAAGCTAGATATATAGTGTGGTAGGCTACAAGGTCCTTTTTCTATTTTATGCGTCGAAGGTGACTTCTCAAGAATGTTATTTATTCTAATTCTAACTTGTTGGTTTAAATTACTATATATCTAGTTTTTCACTTTAGTTAACTCGTCTAAGTAACATTCAAAACTAAAATCATCTCTTTTTTTTGGATGTAACTATAATTTATTTTAAAAAAAATAAATAAATTGAGATAGCTAGTCCTAGACTAGATAAAGATATTACAATTAAGAAATGAGATATCGGCTAGAAATTTTTTTATCTTCTTCAATGTTTTAATTTCTAAATAAGAAGAAATATATTTACAGTTAAGAAATAAGATTATCAGGTAGAATATTGACCTTGGACAATGTTTAAATTTCTAAATAAGAATGATAGTTATACATACGCTAATCTTTTTTTTTTCCTGCTTTTAAATCTCTTTATTGCTTCAATAGGTGTGAGCTGACATATAGAAAAACTAGTAAATAGATTCGCGCGTCGCGTGATTTAAAAATAAACACATAGATAAATTATAGAATACTTTTTTTTTCCTTCTTATTCTTGAACATTCAAACACTAAAACAAATATTTAGCACATTCTTTTTTTTTATTAAAATATTTACAACATTCAATTGAATACAAAATGATAATTTCGACACAAAAGTATTCAATTAAATTTTATTTTAAAAATAAAATTATAAATTTAAAATCATAACATAATCTTATGAAAATATAAGGTATCATAACAGTCAAAAGATGTATTCATGATTCATATTTAATGGATTCAACTTTTAAAAATTTTAGAATTGTATTCATTGTACTAGTAGATTATAAATACAAATCTAATACTTCCTGTTATCTTACATTTATATATATAATATACTTCGTATCAAAAATTATGAGTTCAGATGAACTCATGACCGAAATGGTATATTTTTCCTGATAACAACATCAAACTAATTATTATTTCATATCAAAAATATTTTGCTAAAGGAGAATTTAAAAAAAAAAAAAAAAAAACAGTTCTCCTCTATGTTTCATCATTATATCAAATTTTATTAAAAAATAAATATGTATCCAATATTAAGTGAAATTACTTATTTTTATCATTCATAATATATATATATATATATATATATATATATATATATATATATATATATATATGAAATCTATCGCTCAATTTTGATTTTTTCCTTTTCTTTTGATTCTTTTATGATCAAGCTGAATAGATCTTGTTCATGGATTAATGGAAAATGTGAAGCTTTAATTGTTTTGTCATTCTTTATTCGTACATGACTGTATTATTTGTGAAAACTAATTTCGTAGGTTATTTATAATTTTTTTATAAGAAATTTTCATTTCTATACATAACTATCTCCATTTTTACATATAGAAAATTTTAAAAAGAAATTACATTTCCTTAGATTTTATTTAGTATACATTTAGGGTGCATTTATTTTTTTTAAGATTAGACGTCTGAATTTGAATAGATGTCTGAATGATTAAGATGTTATTTCTAGATCTAAATATTGAGTGATTAAGATTGTTTGTTTTTTTAACATCTGAATATATATAATTTATTTATTTGTAATAAATATGCAATTCAAATTTAAAAAGTAATAAAATATTATCTTATATGAAAAAAATATTTAGATAAAGTATTAACTTAAACAACAAACATTATTTGAGTGATAATTAAAATATTTAAAAATATAAATAAATAAATTATGTTAAATATAATCATTGAACTATCTAAATTATTAAAAAAAGATATATCGATTAAAAATTATTGTGATAAGATGTAATCATAAAATGAATTAGTACAACAGTGAGAGAGTTTTGAGGTGTAAGTTAGAATTACTAGAATAGTTCAATATTTTTAATAACAAAGTGAGAGGAAAATAAATAATTGTCAAATGAGAGAGGAAAATAAATAATTCAATACATGAATTATTAGTATTATAATCCATTGCATTATAATTCATTTGATAATAAATTAAGTTATTTTAATTCATTTTACACGTATATAGAGAGGAAAATAACAAATGGGAGAGTTTTGAGGGAATATATTAGTTTTAGAAAGAGTCTGAATAGTATTCAGACTCTTTTTTATATCTGACTGATTCAGAGGATTTCAGACACATTAAGAGGTAGTTTAAAAAAAAATGCACTTAATGGACTGAACTCTGAACCATTTAGATTCAGACCTCCATTAAGTGCAAACAAATGAGGCCTTAATATATGTCATAATTTAGCATGTTTAATTCTCTCCCTTAATTGAAGAATAAAAAGGCAAACTAAAAAACAGTAGAATAAGGGAAGTAATAAGGAGTAATGCACTTAATTACAACAACAACAACAACATACCCAGTGTATTCCCACCTAGTGGGGTCTGGGGAGGGTAGAGTGTACGCAGAACATACCACTACCTCAAGAGAAGTAGAGAGGCTGCTTCTGATAGACCCCCAGCTTAGGATCAATAACAGTATAATAAATATAAAAAGTAAGCGCATATAAACTAGTATGGTACACAAAACAAACTAACAGTATAACAAACACAAAAATAATTGTATAATAAACTAGTACGGGATGCAAAAAAGCCAACACCACTAGCCCCAAACTACAGCTACAACACTACGAACCAGAAACTCCAGACCCAAAGGAGCACTCCCCTATTACTACCTCCGCGCGCCCCCCTAACCCTCTTCCCTAATCCGCGTCCTCCATACCTTCCTATCAAGGGTCATGTCCTCTGTAAGTTGTAATTGCTCCATATCATGCCTAATCACCTCCCTCTAATATTTCTTCGGTCTACCTCTAGCCCGCCTAAAACCATCCCTAGCCAAAGTCTCACACCTCCGTACTGGAGCATCATGGCCCCTCCTCATCACATGCCTGAACCAACGTAGCTTCACTTCTCGTAACTTATCCTCCACCGAGGCAACTCTCACCTTCTCCCTAATAATTTCATTCCTCACCTTATCTTTCCTGGTATGTCCACACATCCATCGCAATATTCGCATCTCCGCCACCTTCACCCTTTGGATGCGGGAGTTCTTAACTGGCCAACACTCCACTCCATACAACATAGTTAGCCGAACTACCACTCTGTAGAACTTACCTTTAAGCTTTAGGGGCACCTTCTTATCACAAAGGACTCCCGAAGCGAGCCTCCACTTCAACCACCCTGCCCCAATATGATGCGTGATATCCTCGTCAATCTCACCATTACCCTAAATTATAGACCCCAGATACTTGAAACTCTCCCTCTTGTGGATGGCCTGAGAGTCTAGCCTCACAACCACTCCATCCTCTTGCGACATATCACTGAACTTACACTCCAAGTACTCCGTCTTGGTTTTACTTAATCGAAAACCTTTAGATTTCAAGCGTCTGTCTCCAAATTTCCAACTTATCATTAACTCCACCCCAAGTCTCATCGATCAAAACCACATCATCTGCAAATAATATACACCAAGGCACCTCCTCTTGAATATGTTCCATCAAAACATCCATCACCAAAGCAAATAGAAACGGGCTAAGAGTCGATCCCTAGTGCAACCCTATCAAAACTGTAAAGTGCTCCGAATCTCCCCCTACCGTCCTCACACGAGTCTTCGCACCATCATACATATCCTGAATCGACCTAGTGTACGCCACGGACACCCCTTTAGCCTCCAAGCACCTCTACAGAATCTCCCTGGAAACTTTATTATAAGCATTCTCTAGATCAATAAACACCATGTGCAAGTCCTTCTTTCTCTCTCGAAACTACTCCACTAAGCTCCTCAAAAGGTGAATGGCCTCAGTAGTCGAACGACCAGGCATGAAATCAAACTAATTCTCAGAGATCGTCACGATCCTCCTCATCCTCAACTCTACCACCCTTCCCCAAACCTTCATAGTATAACTCAACAACTTAATACCTCTATAGTTGTTAAAACTCGGAATATCTCCCTTGTTCTTATACATTGGAATCATCGTGCTCTACCTCCACATTTCAGGCATCTTAGCAGCTCTAAAAATAATGTTAAACAATCTTGTCAACCACTTCAGACCTGCCCCGCTAGTGCTCTTCCGAAAATCTACTGCAATCTCGTCAGGCCCCGTCGCCCTACCCTAACGCATCCTGCGAATAACCCTCGTTACCTCCTCAACCTCGATATGCCTACAATAACTATAAGTAATGCTCTTAATTAACTGAACATAAATCTGCTATCAAAAAATTAACTGAACATAAATCTTGACTACAATTGAGCATGAATGATGTCAATATTATGTAAAACTTATCCTTTTTTTTCTTATTTTTTTTTTCAAAAAAAAAAACTATTTTCATTTCTCTTTTCTTGTCAAAATAATTAACCACCTCTCGGCTCTCTCATTACCTTTGCTAATTTTCACTTGTTAAAATAACTAACCACCTCTCTCATTGCCATTGCTAATTTTCACCAATAATTTTTAACTCGCTTTTAATCATTCTTTTCTTAATTTACTTGTCCTAAACTTTGCCTAAGTAAAATTCACATTTTACTCCAAATTTAAAGCCAGAAATTTCTTTCTTTTTATATAATTTTTACTATCCCTGTACTTTTATATA